>NC_089265.1:4825500-5127093 GCF_963930625.1 Muntiacus reevesi | reverse complement strand
AACTCGAGAAGACACCCTGCCAACCTTTCAGTGCAGAACCTCTGAGAGAGCTTCTGTTGGTGGCAGGACCTCCACTGTCTTTTTGAAGAATCTGCACAGGGTGGAGTTTCTACTTTCTTCTCTGCTTGCCAGTCACCTGCCTCTCTCTTGTTCATTCTTTCTCTGCCTCTAAAAAGCTGACTCTGAAACTGACTCCCTGTGTTGATTCCCACCATAGACTTTTCCTTCTCTGAGAGGAATGTTAGACAGCTATTTTCTCCAAAAAATAGCATAGAATCCTTGCTCTGTTTTCTCCAAAAATATAACAAGTTTTTTTTCTTTTTGGCTGTGCTGGGTCTTAACTGCATGCAGGATCTAGTTCCTTGAGCAGGAATCGAACCTGGGTCCCCCCGCATTGGGAGCCTAGAGTCTTAACCACTGGACCACCAGGGAAGTCCATGAATCCTGCTATTTTAGGAGGGGCTTTCTGATCCAGAGGACTGGAGAAGTGCTTGTTGGGTCCTCAGTGCGGCCTGCTGTGTGAGAGGATGGTTGCCCCCGGGGGAGATGCTTCACTGTCTGGCAGCTCCTTTCCTCAGAGACATTAGGTGTAAATTTCTCTGTCCTTAATCTCACCCCGATTCATTCCCTCTACTCAGCTCAGTAATGACTCTGACTGTTGTTTACACTCTGTGGATGATTTCCGATGAGAGTCACGTCCCCTCTCAGTCACTCCTCAGCAGAGCGGGCGTTAGAGAATCCTTTAATCACTTCTTTTCACACATCAGTCCCTTTGCCCTCTGAGTCTGGTTTGTGCTTCCCTCTTCACTTCCTTCAGTGTTAGCCCAATTGGAAAGTGTCTAGCATATGGATTTTTCCTGTTTCTGGCAAGGATTTTACAAATGGTTGCAGAAAAGAAGCTCTGAATTTTTAGAAGATCCAGAGTCTAACCCACCAAATTCCACTATTGCTTGGGCCAACATACTTCTTCCAAACCCCTTTTATACTGGATTTTCTTCTGATAATGGGAAGTTTAATTGCATGGCTTTGATTCGGAAATCCAGGTGGGGTTTGTATTTTGTGCAGCTCTCACCCTGAGGCTGTAAATCTCAAATGATAAAGTGGAATCCTAGTTTTCAGTTATCTCATTGTGCTCAACTCCAGGCAGTGTTACTTATCTTAAAAATGATGGTAGGATGCATTAAGCATTAATATATCTGCAGTGGCTTCTTGCTCTTCTAAGAATCATCACTCTTTCTTCACAGGTATCTCTCTCTAGCCAGGGATCCCCTCTATGATCCTGAAACTCCAATCTCCCCCGGGATTGAGCATTCATTTCTGCGGCTGTCTCCTTATCCAGCAGTGTTCTTTGTTGTGCTTTAAGGCAGCCACACAGGGGTGTTTATCAAGGACAGCACACCTGGCATGTGTCCTAAGTCACTTTAGTCGTGTCCGACTCTTTCTGACCCCATGGACTGTAGCCCTCCAGGCCCCTTTGTCCGTTGGATTCTCCAGGCAAGAATACTGGAGTGCGTTGCCATTTCCCCCGCCAGGGGCTCTTCTCTACCCAGGGATCGAACCACATCTCTTATGTCTCTTGCATTGGCAAGCGGATTCTTTACCACGAGTGCCACCTGGAAAGCCCACAGCACAGTTTAACTGCCTGTAAACACTGGGCCTGGGCTGTTTACTCATTGTGGGTGAAAACTGGCAATCAAGACCATCGTCTTCCTGTTGCGATGGCTGGTGTGGCTGGCACATTTCCTGCCCAGTTGGAAAGTATCAGTGAGCTGTTTGATGTACTTTATTTTGTGTGTCCTTTAAGAGAAATTTGAAGCCAGTGTCTGAAAAAAGGGAAGCCTGTTTAGTGTTGGCAGAGGGAATGCCACCTAGTTTGTTAACATTGGAAAATGAAGAGTTTGAACTTGGCTTTATCAGAAGTGTTTGCTGGAGCAGATTAAACTTTGTTCCTCACTGTTTTGGTTTTTTTTTAATCATCATGCTGGAGCAGAATGAGCGGCCTCATATATTCCATAGGCTGTGTGCTGTTTTCTCAAAGCTTCCCTGGGGAGGGAAAATACTCACCAGCCTCTCTCCTCTACCACCGGAGACCACAAAGAGGTGAAGGAGCGAGGGCTGGTGATGAATTCAGGAGAATCCCCCCTCCTCTCCGCCAAGGTGTCTGCTCGAGTCTTCCTGCCCAGAAACAGGTTACCCTCAATTCTCAGTTCAGATGCGCTAGACCTCTTTCCCATGCTGCTGAGAAAGTGTATCAGAGCATAAGTGAGTGAGAATGATGTTCTGTTAGGGAAAAAAACAATCAGATTCCTTTAACTCCATAAAACGTTTGGAAATTTTGCAGCTTTACATGTTATGACTAAATCAACTGTGACCCAAATGATAACCGATCAAGGTACACATGCGTGCATGCCAAGTCGTTTCAGTTGTGTCTGACTCTTTGCAACCCTGTGGACTGTATCCCACCAGGCTCCTCTGTCCATGGTATTCTCCAGGCAGGAATACTGGAGTGGGTTGCCATGACCTCCTCCAGGGGATCTTCCACAAGTAGACCGAATAAGCAGTGGAGCATGGCTTCCTTTCCCATGCTCCCTGGATGGACTTGTTTCAGCTATCTGGTTTGGCAAGTGGAAATATTTAGGAAAAGGAAGAAGAGATGTTTGCACTACCTGTGTGTGTACTCAGTTGCTCAGTGGTCTTGACTCTTTGTGACGCCGTGGACTGTAGCCCACCAGGCTTCTCTTTCCATGGGATTCCCCAGGCAACAATACTAGAGTGGGTTGCCATTTCCTTCCCCAGGGGATCTTTCCCACCCAGGGATCGAACCCGAGTCTCCTTCATTGGCAAGCGGATTCTTTATCACTGAGTCACCCGGGAAGCCCCTTTGTACTACTCAGGATGTTTCATTCCTGGTTTGCTTCCTTACATTGGCGCTAACAGGACATTCTTATTTTAGAAAATTTAAAGACTTTAAAAGCACTCTGCATCTTCTTACACTTTCTTTCTGTCCTATTCCTTGTCTAATCTCCAGTCACTTGGTAAAAACAATGATAAAGCACAGTAAGATGAGTGTGAAGTATGGTTTTCCTTTCAACCTTTGCGCCGGCTGGCTGTGGTTTTATAATCCGATAAGCAGATTTTCAGCCTGCTGGCAAGGTTTGCAGAATATTTGACGAGCCTCCCTGTGAATTCAATTATGGAAACAGCTTCAGCGGGGAAAGCTCTGCCACAAAGGACCATTATAGGGTTTTGAGAACTTGTGTGATTAGTGTCTGCCATTCAGCACTCAATAAATGTTTGATGAATGAGTGACTCAATAACTGATAGAATTAATACATTGTCAGTCACTTGTAGTATCTCTGGGTACCTACAACCCATTATGTCACTTGTTAGTGGTGCATGGATACAGTTACTTTGTTCAGTTCTGACACGATAATTACTCTTATTCCAACCCTCCAGGCCAGGGAAAATACATTTTGCATCCACCATATTAAGTTCTGATAGTGGAACCTAGATCCCTTTCTTGTTTTCTTTTTATTCTAAAAACCACAGACTCTTCCACCATATGGCCGAACCACACCGACTCCGCTTTGTCAGCTCTGTCTCAGGCCCCCAGTCCCACTCCTTCCCTTCCCTTCCGTGTGACTGAGCTTCAGCTGAACTCACAAGGAACAAGCCTAGTCAGTTAAGTCCCCTGCCAGTCTTTACCCTTGCCTCCATGGCGTATGGGACCTGGGAGAATGTCTTTTGCAGACACAGAGGGTTACTGGTCATGAGACCCCAGGTCGGGGATGGTGACCTCTGGTTCCTGTCCCTGCAGACGTGCTTCCTCCTCCCGGTCAGATTCTCATTTTAGCTTTGCCCCCACCCCACCTCACCCCACCCTCGCTTTTTAAATGCATTTACTTGGCTGTGTCGGGTCTCAGTTGAAGCATGCAGGATCCTTGTTGTGTCCTGCGGGCTCTTTCACTGTGGCACACAGTGTCTCTGGTTGCAGTGGGCTTAGCTGCTCCGAGGCTTGTTGAATCTTAGCTCCTTGACCAGGTATCAAACCTGCGTCCCCAGCACTGGGAGGTGGATTCTTAACCACTGGACCAGCAGGGAGGTCCTGGCTTTGGCCCCTTTAAATCCTCTTGTATCCTTTTGGAGGCGTAACCATGAATGGCTGTGGGTGGCCATCCACCAGACGCTGCCAACAAGTTACCCGTAATTGCACTTTATGAAGCTGCGTGTTTCAGTTTCAGGTCTTCTTTCTTTCTTTCTTTTTTTTCTTTTTTGAGAGTTATGTTTTATTAGGTGGGAATTTTTAGGGCTTCAGGCCCAGGAGACAGCATCTTAAGTAACTCTGAGAGAACAGCTCCAAGGAGGCGAGGGGAGGAGCCAGGTTATATATAAGTTTTGCAACAAAGGGCAGGTAGTCTGAACATCAGAATGTCATTGTTAACCAAAGAAAACCAGATCTCCCAACTTAAAGAATCTGGTGCTTTTCTGTGTATAGGAAGATATTTGTGGGTTTTTTTTTAATTAATTATTTGACTGCACTAAGTCTTACTTAGGCATGTGGACTCTTGTCCCAAATCTAGTTGCAGCATGCAGGATCTAGTTCCCTGACTGGGGATTGAACCTGGGTCCCCTGGCATTGGAAGTGCAGAGTCTTAGCCACTGGACCACCAGGAAAGTCCTTAGTTTTAGTCCTTAAAAGTCCCTTCTCAGTTCATATTGCCTCCTCCTTTAGAATACAGCACAGTTTAGGAATGAATGTCCTAAATCTTAGATACTAGGTCATTTACCCATTGTTATACAACTGATTCATAGCCCAGTTTAACTTTAATAAAATTAGAGCTGGCAACCTTAGGAATTAGAAACAAAAACACTAACAGCTTGCTCCTCCTGTAATGACTTACAAGAATCAGCCCAGTTGCTCAAATGCAGTGTGTCTTGGAGAAACTTAAGAATATTAATCGTTCCCATAGGTCAAGTGGGAAAGTAATTCTTGCACCCATAGCTTCTGATTCTCCCTTTCCGGTATTCAGCAGTGTAGTCAAAATGAAGTGGAGTCTGTAGGTTGAAGCCAGCCTGTAAGCCTTCTTCAGGTACTTAGGAAGTCTCTTCCCATGTTTGCCTTAAACTTGCCCTGTTCCTCAGCTTCATGCACTTCTTGTTGCTTAATTAGTTTCAGAAATCAGTCACTACCCTGGAGAGCTTTCAAATCACGGATTCCTGCTTACAGATGGAGAAACGGGAATGTATGGGGTAAACACACTTGCGTGGCTTCCATTGCTCCTTTGGCTCCCTGAGTTCTGGTGCCCAGGACTCACTGACAGAGGGTCGGTGTTCCCCCCGCCACCCCCATCCCACCCCCCACCCTATGAACAGTGAAGAAGCCCAGAGCTATCACACAGTGAAATCAACCCTGAACATTCACTGGAAGGACTGATGGTGAAGCTGAGGCTCCAGTACTTCAGCCACCTGATTCAAACAGCTGACTCACTGGAAAAGACCCCGATGCTGGGAAAGATTGAAGGTGGGAGGAGAAGATGGAGGATGAGACGGTTGGATGGCATCACCGATGCGATGGACCTGAGTTTGAGCAAGCTCCAGAAGATGGTGAAGGACACAACTGAGCGACTGAACAACAGCAAGGACAATCACACAGTGGGTCCCTCTGTCTTAGGTTCACTGAGGTCCAGGGCCGTCAGAACACATCTCTCTCCCAAGGGGCTCCATGTAACATAGCTGTATTTGCCATCTCCACCAATAAACAGAAGCTCTCAATATAATTTGTATATATCTCAGCTTATATTGAATCTTTTTCTCAGATTCCTTTCTCTAACTACTGACAGTACCTTGTGACTATCTTTACTATGTACATTTAGAAAGGGGTAAAAATGTCAGCATGAGCTGGGAAAGGGGAGGGTCAATGTTTTCTGAAATGTGCTTCTTCCCGTGGGGGAACTCCACATGGCTCAGGTGGTGAAAGCAGATCAGTCATGACAGAATCTCTGTCGTCAAGGACCTGTGCCTGCTATGGAGACATTTTTCCTGTCCACTGCCCAGTGGTGTGTATTTTAAAAATATTTTCTTTTTATTAATGTATTTCGGCTGTCCCTGGTCTTAGTTGCACCACGTTAGATCTTTGTTGTGGCATGCGGTATCTAGCTCCCTGACCAGGGACTGAACCCGAGTCCCCTGCGTTGGGAGCGAGGGGGCTCTTAGTCACTGGACCACCAAGGAAGTCCCTAATGACGTGTATTTTGACTGTGCCTCATTTTTTTTTCTTGAAGAAATAACTATAAAACAACTCACCATATCAATCAAAATTCCCAGTGACGGTATATTTATTATGCTTTGGAGAGTGGGCTTCCATTCATATTGCTTTTCTCCCTAAGCCTCTCTATTTTTTTTGGTTCTGCTCCGCATTTTCCAGGTTAAGATACTGTGCTTACTGAGAGGAATACTGGGAAGGATGGGTTATTCCTGCCATCCATCCATCCATCCACCCATCCTTTCAACACCACTGTGTCTCTGTGTACCTGCTAAGTCATTTCAATTGTGTCCTACTCTTTGTGACCCCATGGACTGTAGCCCACCAGGTACCTCTGTCCATGGGATTCTCCAAGGCAAGAATACTGGAGTGGGTTGCTGTGCCCTGCTCCGGGGGATCTTCCCGACCCAGGAATCGAACCAGTGTCTCTTAAGGTCTCCTGCATTGGCAGGCCAGTTCTTTCCTACTAACTTTGCTTGTGTATATATTTTAGATAAATCAATTTCTGTCTTCACAGGTGGAGTAGCATTTAGGGGACTTCTGTTTGTTTTTTGTTTATTTTCTTTTGGTTGGTGGATTTGGTTCTAAACCAGATGATTTATTGTCTCCTCATTTTTGCTGGGGCTGCAGTATAGCTAGTCAGAAACAGACCCCACAGAAAACAGCTTCATTTTTCATGGAAGCATTTCCCCAATCTCAGAATGAGGTAAAATTGAACAAACACGGCCGGCACAACCTGCATTCTGAAGGTGAGGCACGTTGATGTCCATCAGGCCTTATTACCTCATTCTGATGGGGAATTACCCCTGTGCAATGAGAAACCAAGGAGTAAATTAGCAATAAAAACCTAATGTCTTCTTTGCTATTTTGTTTTATTGCTAAATTGTCTGACAGCAGCCTCCTTCTAAAATCCTCATTCATCAAGTAAAACACAATTCTATTGGCAATTTACATAAAGAAAGCTACAAAATAGCAATTTTTAATGTTATGGGAAGTGTTTAATAATTCAATTATTTTACAAGTTCTACTTGCCTTTTTAGTTAAATGTATACAATGACATATCAAAATAGAGGAGAAGACTCTATTTCCTGTTTAAGGCATCTGCTTTATAAGATTTTTACTTATATGCTCTTAAATTAAGCTAGATCTTATGATCTTATTTGGATACCCTAATTTGATGAATAAATACTTTAGGGATATTTCAAGCAGTGTAGCCTGGATATTTTAATCTAGTTGTAAGAGTCTACAAACAGTTTTATTTTAGAAAAAGCTTCATGCTCAAACTTAAAAACTGCAAAATAATGCCACATAACCTACATGATATCAAAGAAGTTTCCCATAAGAAAATCAAAGTACTTAATTCCAATAAGAAAATCTAAGTGCTCAAACCCAAATCCACTTTGTAAACATTGCAGGGGGTCTTGATATATCATCCCCCAAATATGTCACTTTGGCATAAGAACTATTTTGAGCTCAGGCATTTGAGTACCTCAAATCCTTTATCTGCCTGAAAGCAGAGTCTACCAAAACAAAATGCAAAAGAACCCAATTTTTTAAAATCCCCTCCCGAGGAAGAATTCTAATCTTCTCTGTTTTGAGACGAAAAAGTTGGCACCACAACCAAAGACGTTGTTACAAAAACTATCGCATCTCCCAGCTGTTCTCCTAAGGGCCCATTTGTATTTCCAGAAAGTCACTAGTCTTTTCATAAGTGCCCTTTCAACCCTCTCCCCTTCTAAGAACTCTTTTGTTCTCCCAGAAGTGGCCCTCTGCCCCCTACATCCCCTAGTCAGATGTTACATGCATGGGTGCATGCCAAGTCACTTCAGTTGTGTCTGACTTTGCAACCCCATGGACTGTAGCTCTCCAGACTCCTCTCTCC
Organism: Muntiacus reevesi; assembly: GCF_963930625.1. Lineage (NCBI taxonomy): Eukaryota > Metazoa > Chordata > Mammalia > Artiodactyla > Cervidae > Muntiacus > Muntiacus reevesi. Next base: position 5,118,949 of record NC_089265.1, on the reverse strand, counting down.
ATGGGATTCTCCAGGCAAGAATACTGGAGTAGGTTGCCATGCCCTCCTCCAGGAGAATCTTCCCAATCCAGGGATTGAACATGCATCTCTCATGTCTCCTGCATTGACAGGCAGGTTCTTTACCACTATGCCACCTGTGAAAGCCACAGATATATAAATATATACACATACACACATTTTTTAAAAAAATATTCTTTTCCATTATGGCTTATCATAGGTTATTGAATATAGTTGTCTGTGCTGTATAGTAGGACCTTGTTACTTATCCATCCTATCTATCTCTCTCTCTCTCTCTATATATATATATATATAGTAACTTACATCTGCTAACCCTACCTCTTATTCCATCCCCTCCCCCAACCCTCTCCCCACAGCAACCTCAAGTCTACTCTTCATGTCTGTGAGTCCCTTTCTGCTTTGTAAATAGGTTCATTTGTGTCATATTTTAGATTCCACATGGAAGTGATCTCATATGGTATTTGTCTTTCTCTTCTGACTTACCTTGCTTAGTATTATAATCTCTAGTTGCATGCATGTTGCTGCAAATGGCATTATTTTGTTCTTTTTTATGGTTGGGTAATATTCCATTGTATACATGTACCACCTCTTCTTTATTCATCCATCTGTCAATGGAAACTTAGGTTGTTTTCCTCCCCTCATTATTAATAATACCTCATTTCACTCTCAAAAATGTTCTGGTTTGTATGACAAATTATGTCATAGAGAATTACACTGCTGAATTGTAAGCTGCCAGAGGACAGGCTGTCATTGAATATGAACGTGTTTCATTTACATCTTGTTGGCCAGTCCTGTTCATGCCCATACCTCTTCAGGAGCACGCTCCTGCAGGGGAGACTTAGGGAGGGTGAAGATTCACCCAGTTTCAAATGGGAGACAAGGGCTGCAGGGAGAGCAAGAACACCATTTTGGGGGAGTTTTATTTTGCTATTTTTCAGTTGTTAAGTTGGGTCTGACTCCTTGCCACCACCATGGACTGCAACCCACCAGTCTTCCCTGTCCTTCATTATCTTCTGGAGATTTGCTCAAATTCATGTCCCTTGAGTCAGTAACCATCTCATCCTCTGTCACCCCTTTCTCCTCCTGCTCTCAGTCTTTCCCAGCATAAGGGTCTTTTCCAGTGAGTTGACTCTTCACATCAGGTGGCCAAAGTATTAAAACTTCAGCTTCATCATCTGTTCTTCCAATGAATATTCAGGGTTGATTTCCTTTAGGATTGACTGGTTTGATCTCCTTGCTGTCCAAGGGACTCTCAAGAGTCTTCTCCCACACCACAGTTCAAAAGCACTCATTGTTGGCGCTCAGTTTTCTTAATGGAACAACTCTCACATCCATACATGACTACTGGAACAGCCATAGCTTTGACTAGTTGGACATTTGTCGACAAAGTGATGTCTCTGCATTTTGATATGCTGTCTAGGTTTGTTATAGCTTTCCTTCCAAGGAGCAAACATCATTTAATTTCATGGCTGCAGTTCACCAGACATTTTTCTCTTAGCTCCATGAACATTTTATTCTACCATGAAGCCTCACTTGTGTTGGGACTCAACAAACAGTTATCGAAATAAATTTAGAGTGTCAAATCCTCAGAGAAAAAGACCAGCCTGTTGACATTTCCTAAAGCAGCTTCCTCTAGTCTGGGAGAGAAGTCTGGAAGAAATGACCTGCAACAAGGTGGGAGGTTGGCCTCTCACATTTCTCTTGAGCCTAATGAGAAAGATGCCCTGATCATGAGTCACCAAAGGAATGACATTGATCTGATGTCCTGACTTCATTTTGGAGGCTGTTTATCAGGATGGATAGAAATAGGGGAGACTTCGTGAGACATGCGAGGAGAAGAACTTCTTCTTGGGGACCTCTGAGCCCCACCTGGCTGGTGCCTCAGCTCCTGCAGAGCATCTGCCTGCTCCTCCGCAGTGGGGACATCCATCAGCCTCTTTAGCGGCTGCACCTGAGCTCAGCCCGTTCCCCTGCAGCCTTTCTCTCTGGCCATTTCAAACCTTACTGTGCTGACCTCACAGGCAGTTTTCTGGAGGCCAAGAGAAATCTGAGGGCTGTGGGAACAAGGCCATTAGCTCTCCTCCAGTTCAGTCTCTCCTGTCACTCCCAGTCCACGTCTAAGGGCATCTGTCATCCAGACTAGCTGGCCCAGTGAGAAATTCTGGGGCTCTGCATAGATATTTCATCTTTCTTTGAGCTCTCATTCTTTAGAAATCATTCTCTTCCAACCGGAGGCGCTTCTGGGGACAGTGCGGGTCTGACCCTGGCCTCTTGCTGGTGGGGAGACGGTGATGAGAAGTGACTGCTTGCTCAAGTGCAGTGTTCCTTTTGTGAGGCTGCTTCTTTGACATCTCAGCTACTCCAGCACTTCCCCACTGCTTCCTCCAGGACATTAAAAAAAAAAAAATCGTCTTGAGGAAAACAAAGCATGACTGTTTCTCATTCTCTCTCTCAACCTCACCCCTGCTATGGTTCGTCACCTTGAATCTCTTCTATATAGGACGGGGGGACTTTGTTTGGGACCCCTGGGTCCTGGGTGCTTACTCCTTTATCAAGAATTCAGAGCCTTGATGATAGAAGTAGATCCTTGTGCTTTGAGATGCACTGTCTAGATTTTGGCTAAAAGGGGCTTTTGCATGTGCTGCATTTTTTTCCCCTGCAAAATCTGAATACACGGGGGCTTGGATGATCAGCACGTGACCACATTACGAATTGCATAACAAACAATTTGCTGGGTGATGTGAGTGTGAATAGCAGGCAGCAGTAAAGCAAAATGCTTTTCCACATCATATGTTTTCCTTCCCACATCCATGGTACACACACATGTGCATGCATGCATGCTAACATACAACTAGAAAAATACTTGGCTAAAAAGTGATTTGGAGGATTTACTCTTTGTGCCATTAGAATACCGTATGAGCTTCTCTGGTGGCTCAGCAGTAAAGAATTAGCCTGCAATGTAAGAGATGCAGGTCTGATCCCTTGGGTCAGGAAGATCACTTGGAGTAGAAAATGCAACCTACCCCAGTATTCTTGCCTGGAGAATCCCATGGACAAAGGAGCCTGGTGGGCTATAGTCCATGGGGTTGCAAAGAGTTGGACACAACTGAGCAACTAGACAACCACAACAGTCTGTGTGCCATTAGAGGCTAGAGTTTAAATACACTGAAAAGGAAAACAAAAACAAAAAGAAGACTATTCTCAGTTAATTTTTATTGTTGAAGACAGAGGACAAAGGGAAACAAACTTAAAAAAAAAGATCTTAGTATTTATTTTCAGTGAAAAGAAAGTTACAGTCTAAGAGAAGGATGCTGGCAATGTGACAGAAATACTCACCTTTACTTTCTGCAACTGTTTCTAGGGAAGTTACTCAATTGAGTTAAGCACAATGAGATACTGTTACACTTACAAAGACTTTTAATTAAATTTCCAGCATTTTTAAAAGATGAGAGGAACCATAGCTCAGTTATATAGCACAATGTTTTTGAAAAGATCCTGGCCAGAGATTCACCACCAAAACGTGTGGGGTTTTTTTAATCTCTCAGGATGTAACTCAAGAAAAATATGGTCTAGGCTAGATAGGAGGCCCCTTGTGGCTTAGACAGTAAAGTGTCTGCCTACAATGCAGGTAGACCCGGGTTCAATCCCTAGGTTGGGAAGATCCTCTGGAGAAAGAAATGGCAACCCACTCCAGTATTCTTGCCTGGAGAATCCATGGATGGAGGAGACTGGTAGGCAACAGTCCATGGAGTCGCAAAGAGTCGGACACAACTGAGCAACTTCACTAAAGGCTAGATAGGCTGATATACTGAAAAACAAGGTTAAGCAAATTATTTAACCATACTATGCCTTCTTTTAATTTTCAATGTTATTCTATAGTAGCATGAAGTTCACTAGTAGAGGAAAGAAAGATAATAATTCAACTGTTAATGCAGTGATTAATGCCAGGCACTTAATGGTAGGGGCCTTGACTTAATTATTACGGTTACTGGAGAAACGTAAGTGATTAAAAAAGATATCTATCGTGATACTATAATATTGCTTATTTTTGGTCTTCCAGCTCTGTGATCTTGACTTAAAGAGCTTTAAAATTAGGAGGATGGGATAAACAGATAGACTCTACTATGTGTTTTTGTTATTCTGTCCCTAAGTCACATCCATCCCTCTGCAATCCCATGGGCTGCAGCACTCCAGGCTTCCCTATCCTTCAGAGTCTCCCAGAGTTTGCTCAAACTCATCTCCATTGAGTCAGTGATGCCATCCAACCATCTCAATCTCTGTCTCTCAATTCTCCTCCTGCCCTCAATCTTTCCCAGCATCAGGGTCTTTTCCAATGAGTCACCATCAGGTGGCCAAAGTATTGGAGCTTCAGCTTTAGCATCAGTTCTTCCAATGGATACTCAGGGTTGATTTCCTTTAGGATTGATTGGTTTGATCTCCTTGCTATCCATGGGACTCTCAAGAGTCTTCTCCAACACCACAGTTCGAAAGCATCAATTCTCCAGCACTCAGCCTTCTTTATGGTCCAACTTTCATAGCCATACCTGACTGCTGGAAAAACCATAGCTTTGACTATACAGACCCTTGTCTCTGCCTTTTAATACACTGTCTAGATTTGTCACAGTTTTTCTTCCAAGGAGCAAGCATCTTTCAATTTCATGGCTGCAGTCACCATCCACAGTGATTTTGGAGCCCAGGAAAATAAAACCTGTCACTGTTTTCACTTTTCACCCAACCTATTTGCCATGAAGTGATGGGACTGGATGCCATGATTTTAGCTTTTTGAATGTTCAGTTTTAAGCCAGCTTTTTCACTCTCCTCTTTCACCATCATCAAGAGGCTCTTTAGTTCATCTTCACTTTCTGCCATTAGGGTGGTATCATTTGCATATCTGAGGTTGTTGATGTTTCTCTTGGCAGTCTTGATTCCAGCTTGTGATTCATCCAGCCACGCATTTCACATAATATACTCTGCATAGGAATTAAATAAGCAGGGTGACAATATACAGCCTTGATGGACTCCTTTCCCAGTTTTGAACTCGTCCACTGTATATGTCTGGTTCTAACTGTTGCTTCTTGACCTGCATACAGGTTTCTCAGAAGACAGGTAAGGTGGTCTGGCATTCCCATCTCTTTAGGATTTTCCAGTTTGTCATGACCCACACAGTCAATGAAGCAGAAGTAAATATTTCTTCTGGGATTCCCGTGCTTTTTCTATGATCCAACAGATGTTGGCAATTTGATCTCTGGTTCCTTTGCCTCTTCTCAGTCCAACTTGTACATCTGGAAGTTCTCAGTTCATGGACTGCTGAAGCCTAGCTTGAAGGATTTTGAGTATTACCTTGCTAGAATGTGAAATGAGTGCAATTTTACAGTAGTTTGAACTTTCTTTGGCACTGCGGTTCTTTGGGATTGGAATTAAAACTGACCTTTTCCTGTTCCTGCTGAGCTTTCCAAATCTGCTGACATGTTGAGTGCAGCATTTTAACAGCATCATCTTTTAGGATTTTAAATACTGTATGTAGAATAGATAAACAAGGACCTACTCTATAGCCCAGGGAACTGTATTCAATATCTTGTAATAACTTAAAGTGGAAAAAGTCTGAAATGAGTGTGTATACCCATGTGTGCATGTATGCTCAGTTGTGCCTGACTCTTTGCAACACCATGGACTGTAGCCCACCAGGATCCTCTGTCCGTGTATAGCCATATATATGTATAATTGAATCCCTCTGCTGTCGACCTGAAACACAGTAAATCAACTGTACTTCAATTAAAACATTTTTTTTAATGAAGAGCTTTAAATGGGGAACTTTCTTCTAATAATATTTATTACACTGAGTTACAGTCAGTTTAGGTTTTGAATGAGTTGGGATTTTATCATTTCTAAATGATGGCTTTTAATTCCAGTCAATCATAAAGGAAATCAGTCTTGAATATTCATTAGAAGGACTGATACTGCAGCTGAAGTTCTAATACTTTGGCCACCTGATGCAAAGAACTGACTCATTGGAAAAGACCCTGATGCTAGGAAAGATTGAAGGCAGGAGAAGGGGATGACAAAGGATTAGATGATTGGGTGGCATCACTGACTCAATGGACATGAGTTTGAGTAAACTCTGGGAGTTGGTGATGGACAGGGAAGCCTGGCATGTGCAGTCCATGGGGTCTCAAAGAGTCGGACACGACTGAGTGACTGAACTGAACTGATTTATTTCTTTGGCTGAGTTGGGCCTTAGTTGTGGCATGTGGGATCTTTTGTTGAGGCACACGGACTTGCTAGTTGTGGCACATAAGTGTGGGCTTCAGTAGTTGGTGGTACTTGGGCTTACTAGCTCTGCGGCATGTGGGATTTTAGTCCCCCAACCCAGGATCAAACCTGCATCCCCTGCATTGCACGGTGGATTCCTAACCATCAGACCACTAGAGAAGTCCCCTGAGAGATGGCTTTAGATGTATTACACAGTTTCTAAACACATTCAACATCAATAAAACTAGCTTTTAAAGGTATTTTCAAAATGTGAAACTGTACCAGAAAAACAAACAATCCAATAAAAAAAAAATGGGCCAAAGAACTAAACAGACATTTCTCCAAAGAAGACACACAGAAGGCTAAAAACACATGGAAAGGTGCTCAACATCACTCATTGTCAGAGAAATGCAAATCAAAACCACAATGAGGTATCATCTCACGCTGGTCAGAGTGGCTGCTATGAAAAAGTCTACAAACAGTAAATGCTGGAGAGGATGTGGAGAAAAGGGAGCCCTCTTACACTGTTGATGGGAATACAAACTAGTACAGCCACTATGGAGAACAGTGTGGAGATTTCTTAAAAACTGGAAATAGAACTGCCATATGACCCAGCAATCCCACTCCTGGGCATACACACTGAGGAAACCAGATCTGAAAGAGACACGTGCACCCCAATGTTCATCGCAGCACTGTTTATAATAGCCAGGACATGGAAGCAACCTAGACGCCCATCAACAGACGAATGGATAAGGAAGCTGTGGTACATATACACCATGGAATATTACTCAGCTATAAAAAAGAATGCATTTGAGGCAGTTCTAATGAGGTAGATGAAACTGGAGCCTATTATGCAGAGTAAAGTAAGCCAGAAAGAGAAACATCAATACAGTATATGAATGCATATATGTGGAATTTAGACAGATGGCAATGATGACCCTATATGCAAGACAGCAAAAGAGACACAAATGTAAAGAACAGATTTTTGGACTGTGAGGGAGAAGGTGATGGTTGGATGATATAAGAGAATAGCATTGAAATGTATATTACCATATGTAAAGTAGATGACAAGTGCAAAATCGATGCATGAAGCAGGGCACCCAAAACCGGTGCTCTGGGACATCCCAGAGGGATGGGATGGGGAGGGAGGTGGGAAGGGAGTTCAGAATGGTGGGACACATGTACACCCATGGCTGATTCATGTTGATGTATGGCAAAAACCATGACAGTATTTTAAAGTAATTAGCCTCCAATAAAGTAAATAAATATTTTTAAAAAGAATGGAGAACAACAACAACAAAATTTTTTTAATCAAAGATTTTTAAAAAGGTGAAACTGTGGATCTAAGCTAAAGGGTGGATCTCAGACCATCAGAGTCCTCATCACCTAAAAGCTTGTTAGAAATGTAACTCCTTGGACCCCAACCCAGACTGAATGAATCAGAATAGGGTGGGGATGGGGTGGCTCAGCAATCTGTTTTTATTTTATTTTATTGTCGACACCTCATGGCTTATAGGATCTTAGTTCCCTGACCAGGGATCAAACCTGGGGCCCTGGCTATGAGAGCGCTGAATGCTAACCACTGGACTGCCTGGAAATTCTCAGCAATCTGTTTTGACAATCCCTTCAGGTACTATGGGGGCTTCCCTGGTGGCTCAGTGGTAAAGAATCCACCTGCTATGCAGGAGACATGGGCTCAATCCCTGGTCAGGATGATCCACTGGAGGAGGAAATGGCAACCCACTCCAGTATTCTTGCCTGGGAAACCCCATGGACAGAGGAGCCTGGCGGGCTACAGTCTACAGGGTCACAAAGAGTCAGACATGACTTAGCAACCAAACCAACAGGACTGCCAGGTGCTACAGTTTAACAACCGCTGGTAAAGCAAGCTAGAGTAGTTTTGAAATAAGATGTTTTGGGATATGTTCCTCTCAAGGTAAGTGTAGCTCTAGATTACCCCTGATCGTTCTTTAGACATCTGTGTCCGTATATAAGAGCATGACCACCACAGCAGGGAATTAACTTGGATTTATTAATACTAGTGCTAAGACATTAAGAGCTATGGCAAAAAGCGGTGTATTGTCTCTTCAGTTGTAGAATTTTCTGTATCTAGCAGCCTTTAGTATCCCCGAGAAATTCTGATTTAGTATCCCCAGAATAGAAAAAGTTCCTACAGAGCGAGCTGACATCAGTGCATTTCAGAGTCTCAAATGGCTAATAGCTGTACTTGGACAGAACATTTCAGAAAGAATATTGAACCTATGGCTGATTCATGTTGATGTTTGGTAGAAACCAATGCAATACTGTAAAGCAATTATCCTTCAATTAAAATAAGTAAATTAAATTAAAAATAAAGAATATTGAGTGCTCAGTCATTTCAGTCCTGTCCAACTCTTTGCGACTTCACAGACTGTAGTCCGAAGGACTGAACCCATGAAGACTCCCAGAGCGCAGTGCTTGCTCGAGGGCTTCTCCTCCAGAGCTGGGCACACAGCTTTTGTTGACTGCTCCTTCAGAGCACCCTGGACACCTTGTTAGGAGGGAATCATCCTGCACGCAGCATGGTGCTCCCCCTTTACCCATCTTGCAGGGAGAAAAGCAAACATCATTATGGGTCAAAGGCAGCCCTCCCTCTCCCCACCCCTGGAGGACTGTCTACAGCATTCTGAAGTAACTCGGAGCCTCTCATGTTTGGTTTGACTGTGAACCAGTGACCCTACAGTGAGGTGCGGACACCATGGAAATGGGCAGAACTGAGATGTCAGCATCCAGGCCTGGATTCTGGGCCAGGCTGTGTGTGAACTTGTATGCCTTTGACCTGACATACCCCCTGACCCGAATCCTGCAGTTTCTTATTCTCTTCCTCCTCCTCCTTTTTTTTTTTTTTTTTTTTTAACATAAGAACTAACCATTTTATTTATTTATTTTAAAAATTTTTGGCCATGCCTCATGGCATGAGGGATCTTCCCCAATTAGGGGTAAGAACCCCTGCCCCCAATGGAAGCAGAGTCCTAACCACTGGACCACCAGGGAAGTCCTTGTAATTTCCCCCAAGGATGGTAATATAATCTACCATTGGGTGTAATCACTGGGTGGTTACAATGGCAGAAGGAGAGGAATGTAAAATCATTTTGAAAAACAAAAGCAATATTGTAAATAGAATATTATCTATTTATTTACCTGTATCTGATACCATAATGTTAAGAATTAATAATATGACTGCAGGTGGGGATCTACTGTTTTCAGTTTGCAAAAGTGAAAAATGACTTAGTTGATTTCAAATAAATTTTTTAAATCATGAGCAAAACATTTAATCTAGAATTGTCTTGATGCAGTAAAAATATTTAGATGGATATAAGGTTGCTCAGATGGTAAATGATCCACCTGCATTGCAGGAGACCCGGGTTTGACCCCTGGGTTGGGAAGATCCCCTGGAGAAGGGAATGGCAACCCACTCCAGTATTCTTGCCTGGAGAATTCCATGGACAGAGGAGCCTGGTGTGCTATGGTCCATGGGTCGCAAAGAGTCAGACACAACTGAGCTACTAACTCAAGGACTCTTAGGGGCTTCTCTGGTGACTCAGTGGTAAAGAATCTACCTGCCAATGCAGGAGACTGAGTTTCAATCCCTGGGTGAGGAAGATCCCCTGGAGAAGGAAATGGCTACCCACTCCAGTGTTCTTGCCTGGAGAATCCCACAGATGGAGGAGGCCTGGTGGGCTACAGTCCCTGGGGTCGCAAGGAATCGAACACGACTGAGTGAGCACACACGTCTCATACCATAATATTGAGAATTAATAATATGGCTGCTGATAGGGCGCTATTGTTTTCAACTTGGAAAAGTAGGAAATGACTTAGTTGATTTCAAATACATTCTTTTTTTACATCATGTAAAAAAAATTCAACTAGGATTATCTTGACATGGCAAACAGATGGTTATTAGAACCCTTAATTGGAAAGTCTCCATCAGGCAACTTGTAAAGAACCATGTGAATGCTTTAGACAATCCCCAAATAAAACTGGTTGTCACCTGGTCCTGTGTAAAGGGAAGGGGTGAGACTCATGATTTCCTGTTGGCGCTGGGCATTCATAAGTACTGGACATTTTAACTTTCTGAGGAGGAGCTAGGAAGGAAACAGGCAGGTAGACTGTAGAGTGACCAGGTACTTTTCTATCCAAACTAGGACATTTTTAAGAGTAAAAGGAAGCATTAATGATAATTGTTGTTGTTGTTGTTCAGTTGCCCAGTCATATCCAACTCTTTGCGTTCCCATGGACGGCAGCATGCCAGGCCTCCCTGTCACTCACCATCTCCCAAAGTTTTCCCAAGCTCATGTCCATTGTATTGGTGATGCCATCTAGCCATCTCATCGTCTGCCGCCCCCTTCTCCTCCTGCCTCCAGTCTTTCCCTGCATCAGTGTCTTTTTCTTATGAGTTGGCTGCTTGCATCAGGGGGTCAAAGTATTGGAGCTTCAGCTTCAGCACCAGTCCTTCCAATGAATATTCAGGGTTGATTTCCCTTAAGATTGACTGATTTGATCTCTGGGTAATGATAATTAACCAGGCGCAAACTAGGATGGTTCCTGGTAAACCGGGACCTGTGCCTCTGAGTTACAAACTAGTAAGCTCACCCTTCACAAGGTGAGTGAGGTCAGGATAGAAGAGTCTTCAGTGTCCAGGCTCTCTGTACTGAGGTTGACCCGGGCACGCGTGGTGGGCAGCAGACTGCAGGGACCCTGGGGACTGTCTCCTGATGTGCTGAGGGGGGCCACTTCAGGCTCGAGGACAGAAGAAATGAGCCCAGGTTTCTGTGAAGTGCAGCATCAGACACGCACCTGGGCTGGCGTCTCTGAAGCTGCAGTCCGGGATGCACCAGCCTGGCATGTTGGGCGCACAGATGAGTGACTGATTAAAGCTCCCGGCCAATGTCTAGTCCACCAAATAGAGTCACCGACAGCTCCGGGGTCTCCGACAAGGGCTCCAGACATAAATCAAAGCACAATCTTCTCATGTTGGCGGCGTGGGAGGACCAGCCACTTGTCACCTGTCAGTGTTCCCGCTCGGGGCGCACACGTGGAGAGTAATTACAGCCAGCTGGTGGTGTCATCTGAGAGTAATGATGGCCAGAGCAGGCCCTGGGATGCTGTGAAAGCAGGGGACGAAGGGCACCCGTGTCTGGAGATGCAGCCTACCTGTCATTGCCATCAGCTCCCAGAGTCCCAGGGAATCGCTGAGAGAGAGTTTCCCTCTGAGATGTTCCCTCTCAGGGTTTATATAAAATGCCCTCTTTCTTTATCTCCAGCACCTGCCTATGAAAGAATACTTCTGCCTTATATCCGTGTTGGGGAAGAGGCCTCAGGAGGTCTTCCTGAGGGTGCCGGGGTAAATCAGTGCTCACAAGAATCTCATGCCACTGTGTTCAGTCACTCAGTCGTGTCTGACTCCACGGAATTTCCCAGGCAAGAATGCTGGGTGGGCTACAAATCCCTTCTCCAGGGGATCTTCCCGACCCAGGGATCAGACCTGCGTCTCCTGTGTTTGCGGGTGGATTCTTCACCCCTGAGCTGTCAGGGAGGCCTGAAAGCTCTTCCCAGGTGGCGCTAGCGGTAAAGAACCCAATTGCCAATGCGGAAGACAGAAGAGATGTGGGTTCAATCCTTGGGTTTGGAAGATCCCCTGGAGAAGGAAGTGGCAACCCACTCCAGTATTCTTGCCTGGAGAATCGCATGGACAGAGGAGCCTGGCGGGCTACGGTCCATATGGTTGCTAAGAGTCAGACACGACTGAAGTGACTGAGCTCTCATGCACCAACTCACAAGAGAATCCTGGGCCTTGCATTACACACTGAGGACTCTGAGATGGTGACTGCATTTAAAAACAGTCTTGTGGTCATGTGGGTGTTTTAAATTAAGCAGTGGCAGACCTGGAAGCAGCACATTACTATTGCCATGGTGTTCATCAGCCTCGGAGCACATGAAAATCCCATGATTAGTTCACAACTGTTTTCCAGCACAGCCTTTTCTTGGTAAATACATTAAAAAGGGGTTTGAAAAGTTAACTATTTTCTAACTTCTGGGAAAAATCATTTCTTATCCTGGAGAAGTAGCAGTTCCCGAGGCCAGATGAACTTGCTGCTATTTTCCCTCCAATTCTGATAAAAGGGTGGGTCACAACTCTGCTGCTCCAACTTCTAAATCCTGTTCTTTCCAGGAAAGATAATCTCTCCAGTGACCATTCAGTCCTCTTGCCAAATAAATACACAAACATATGTAATGTTCTATGTTTCAGAGCAGTCATGGTGGTGTTTAAAGGAAGCAGATTCCCACCCTTGGTGATGCTGGGAAATTGGACATGTTCATGTCAGTGCCAGGCCCTTCTGCCCAGGGGGAGATTCTGAGACTTCCTTTTATTCTATTTGAATGTTTGGTCTTCTCATATGTCTAACAATTACTTGGCAGTTTGAGGATTTTTTTTCAAGTATCTATCTATCTATTTGAGTTGTACCAGATCTTAGCTGCAGAATGTGGGATCTAGTTTTCCAACCAGGGGTCAAACCCCGGCCCTCTGCATTGGGACCAGGGCGTCTTAACCACTGGACCACCAGGAAAGTCCCTTGAGGATCTAATTTTGGCTTTCCTGTCCCAGGCTTCTCTTGGAAAAAATCTTCTAGTTTTAATTTTTTTTTGTATTACATCCTTTAAGTCAAAGTAAGAGTACAAGACCCTCTGAGATCAGGAAAGCAACCCATGTCGATCCCAGGTGTCACGCCTAAAGGATGCAGTATTCAGGTTCTCTTTGGGGACAGTGCTGAGCAGGTTATGGCCAGCTTCTCCTGATGAGAGCATCCTTGAATACTGCAGATCCGGGCGTTCCAGGGCACAGCTCACCAGGCTGGCTCTTTGGTGTGACTGTAAATAGCAGTCAACTGTTTAATGACATAATGTGAATTTTTATAGGCCCATCTCCTTCTACAACCAGGTTGCTCTCTGAACACTTGAGATAAATCTTCGCCCACTCTCTGAAATTGTTCAACAACCAGGTTAATTTCTCATTATCGATTTTCTTCACCATGCATCTTGAATGTTTCGAGATCTCTTGACCAACACACAAAAAAATCTCTGCAACTGTCAGTTTAAAAAGAATAGTTCTTCAAAAGAATGCTTGAAACATTAGTGAGAGAATGAAGTAACTCTTCCCCACCTGTTAGCAGGGCAGTGTAACTGGATGTTGGATTAAACTTCAAGGAGAGAACACAATCAGTAACATTTGTAAGAAGTGGTTTCATATGTTTAAGCTTCTGAACATGAGTGCTACTCTTGTAGGCATCCCCAGGCAGGTACGTTATTGTCATTGAGGGACTGAACGTCTCAAGTGAAATCAGAGGAATGACCTAAACCTTCTTGGATGATGTAAGAGTCAATGCAACACAGGAGGAAAAGCACTGGACACCAGGCGTTGGAAGACCCTTTCGCCCTGTTAGGAATTAGGACCATTTTCTCCAGGCTTTTGCTATTCATCTACAAAAACAAACAGATTGGATTCTAAGAGTCTTCCTACTTCTAAAATTCAATGCTCTTATATCCAAGACTATATATATATTATATATATATAATTAATATAAAACTGAGTTAAAAACAACAAAACCCACTCCAGTGTTCTTGCCTGGAGAATCCCAGGGATGGGGGAGCCTGGTGGGCTGCCATCTATGGGGTTGCACAGAGTCGGACACGACTGAAGCGACTTAGCAGCAGCAGCAGCAGCAAAACAACAAAAGCAAAATAAAAACTGTTTTCTATCTGGAAAAAAAAAAAACTCGAGAAATGTATGTATGACAAAATATCATTCCTTCCTCTACAGGCTTATCTCCATATATTTTTCCCCTACCCCCATTGTTACTGAAGAGTTAAAAAAAATATTTTAAGGATTAAATGTTCCATTTAATTTTTAAATTATCCCTGAAATACTGTCCCATGAATAGAAAACGGGGTCAGAAGCACTTTATTAATGGAAAGTCGTTCAATGTGTGTCCAAGAAAAACAAAAGCATCATTAATATCTACACTATAAAACAAATGAACACCAACAAAAAGAAAAGCCAGCCCAAAGCAAAACGCAACCAGTTCTATGTCCCCAGCCCTTACCAGACATAACTGAAGTGTACCAAGTCATTTTCACATGTTTCTTGGAGTGTAGATTTATTTGGATTTAAGAATCTCCTCAACATATTACATCAGCCTCACTCCATGTCCTTCCTTAATAAAACAATGACTGGACTAACATCAGACTCTGAAAATTCTAAAAATAATAGAAAAGTAAAAATAGATTTTCCTAGTGAAACTCCTCTCCTAAACCTTACATGGTTTCGCTGCTTCCATGAAATATTTCTCTTTGGAGCAACTTGGTAGCATAGTTTTTTATTCGTGTTTGTTTTCAACTGGATTCATACAAGGGCACTGAATTAGAACTCCAGCTGGCTTATGGAGCATGAACTTTTATGACCAGTAAGTTACCTCTGCTGTGAAAGGGAAATGACAGAAGTCAGGAAAGGCATGGAGACGCTGGAAGTCTGTTTCGTGATGTAATTTGTCTTAGATTGCACACCCTCATGGCAAAATAACACAGGAACACAGAATGGTATGAGCACTCTAGAATCCTCTGCAGCACTCTGAACCATTCTAGTTGGAGAACGGGCTCATTCTAAACCTGCAACAGGCTGTCAGAGGGGTCACACCCTCCACCTCCACCCCCACCCACCCACTTAATAGGATCCATTCATAGCTACTCACTACTGCAGGATTTGACCTGAGAAATGCTAGGATTTATTAACTCAGCAGTTGTTTGGAAATGTCCCTAAGTCATCTTTGCCCTTGGCCAGCAAGGGGACTGCTCAAAGTTCTCCGAAGCAGCTGGCGAGGTTCTCAGCCAAGTTCTTCGAGATGCAGGAAGTTCTTCAGGATGCCGTACCTGGACAAGGCATTTACAGATCTTTCCAACCAGGCTTCCCGGATCTAGGAAAAGTTATTCCTGACTCCTTTGACCCAGAGGCTGGCTAAAGTTGAATTTTTTTTATCATCTGTAGGGAATCACTCTTTTCGTCCTTCCTTTTGTTTTCTTCCTAGGAACTGGCATGGTAGTTAAATTTTTCTAAAACAGTCATATTAATATGTTCAAAAACCCACTGCTGAGTCTCTGAGAGAGGATCGCATCTGGCCATGAAGATCTTCTTCTCTGCAGGGTTACAGTCCATGCAGCTGTTACTCACAGGATGGAACAACGTTCTGTCCTGCAGGGATGGGAAAGGAAGGGAGAGACTGACGTCATGTATGGTGAATGTTTGGAACCCAAAATATACAGAGGAAGTAAAATATCCCTGCTATCTCAGTATATATAGGCAATGTGAGAAAGAGAATAATGGACTTCCCTGGTAGCTCAGCTGGTAAAGCTGAGCTGCAATGCAGGTGACCTCGGTTCCATTCCTGGGTTGGGAAGATCCTCTGGATAAGGGATGGGCTACCACTCCAGTATTCTTGGGCTTCCGTGGTGGCTCAATCGGTAAAGAATCCAACCGCAATGTGGGAGACCTGGGTTCGATCCCTGGGTTGGGAAGATCCCCTGGAGGAGGAAATGGCAACCTACTCTAATTTTCTTGCCTGGAGAATCCCATGGACAGAGGAGCCTGGAGGGCTACAGTCTATGTGGTCGCAGAAAGTCAGACACGACTGAAGTGACTGAGCACACACACACACACAGAACCAGAAGAGTCATCATCTTCTCTACTCTTTTTTCTAAATTAATTAATTTATTTGCTTCCTTGGCTCTTAGTTGCACCACTGCGGTGCATGGACTCTCTAGTTGTGGTGTAGACTCGGTAGTTACCATGTGGGATCTTAGTTCCCCAACCAGGGATTGAACCAATTCTGCATTGCAAGATGGATTCTTAACCATGAGACTACCAGGGAAGTCCCTTCCCTACCCTTGTACTGAGCCTGTAAGGGAAAGGGAAATAGCCGAGGACCGGAAACAAAGAGAGCTGGATGCAGGGTCCCAAGTTGTGAGGGTCCCAGGATGAACACAGGGGGCTGGGGGCTCACAGTGCACAGGCAGGATCTCAAAGCACAAACGCAAATCAGTTGACTTGAGCTGTCTCTTCCTGACCCCTTTATTGGCATCGAAGGTCTTCCTGTGGTGTAATTGTCACTGTTTTCTGTCAAATGGAGGAGGCAGTGTTCCCTCTATGCATGATAAAGCTGTGGATGAAGGTGTGAGCAGGACACAGAGGTTAAGTGGTGAGCAAGCCCCTGTGTGAACAGTCTCGATGAACACACACCCCCTTTCCATTGCATAAGCAGCAAGGAGGCAGTCAGTGGTATGAGAAAAGGATCTTTAACTAGTAATAAATGCTTTTGTCTCTTACAACATCTATGCATTAAAAAATAGTGTCCATAACATGTAAAAATGTCCCCAGACCACTGCTTAAAATTTTGGAACAAGGAATGTTATTGTTTAGCTTAGGAAAACATTTAGAGGTTCTGATGAATTTCCTTAACTGAGGAATATTAGACATGGCATCAGAGAAGGCAATGGCACCCCACTCCAGTACTTTTGCTGGAAAATCCCATGGATGGAGGAGCCTGGTAGGCTGCAGTCCATGGGGTTGCTAGGAGTCGGACATGACTGAGCAACTTCACTTTCACTTTTCACTTTCATGCATTGGAGGAGGAAATGGCAACCCACTCCAGTGTTCTTGCCTGGAGAATCCCAGGGACGGGGGAGCCTGGTGGGCTGACGTCTATGGGGTCGCACAGAGTCGACTGAAGCGACTTAGCAGCAGCAGCAGCAGACTTGGCATGCTTAGAGTGAAAGAGTCTCTCCGTCACCCCGTGTAAACAGTTCTGGGTTACCCTGGTTGTTAACCAATATTTAATGTCCTTCAGGACCGGATGTTTGCATAGTTGGGCACCTGTGATAGCAGGAAGATTAAGGAAGGAGGGAGGTGGCAGCCTAAAATGCCCTTTGCATGTCTCCACTTGGAGTGTACACACGGAGCTCCGTCTGATACAAAAGTTCCCTTTCTCTCCTCTGTTCTCTCTTGAGTCTCCCGAGTTTATTGTGGATTTTGTTTTCATTACAGCAAGAAGGCTGCCAAGGTATCCTGCCCGTTTTCCTCGTCCCCTGCTTCACTAGCTGCTGGGTGACGTGTGGAGCCCTTTACCAAGGTCACAGGCGTGGATCCCAGTATCAGGGTCACAGTATAAAAGTCTCTGGAACTGACCAAGCCCCATAGTAACTGTTGCTATAAGCCTCCTGATCTCAACTGTCCAGTTCCCTGACCCCCCACCATGTAAAATGCCCACCCTACTCTCCACTCTATAGCATCCTAACCAATCACCTAGTGCCACCATTTCAGTAGGAATTTTCTCTGTCTTGAGACTATGAAAATTGGCTGCAAGCTTGCAAAAACGTTTGGCTCTCTCGTGAGCTGGCCCGATGTTCTATCAGCGTCTCCCATTCTAGTAAACTTTATTCTCCTCTCATTTTGTCATATGTCTGGAAATTCTTTTCCAACCTGTGCATGGATCACGAGAGACCCCAGGGCAGCTAGAGGGAGCTCTCCTTGCACGGGTGAGACAGCAGATTCTTGAGGAGGAGAGGCTGTGCTCTGAACTCACTGGCCTCCTTCCTCCTGGGGTGCATGCTAACTCGAAGACAACAGAGCCCTGCTCCTCTGCCCCCCACACACAATGAGGTCGCGCCCCCCATGTCCCCCCACCCCGGCTCCCCGGGCAGCAGTCTCCTTGCCCCCCACTTCCTCCTTCTCAGCATCCCTCCCACTCCATTTCCTGCCCCCACTCTCTGCCAGTTTAGCTACATAGGCCTAGTGTATTTCAATCAATTTCTCAAAAAGCACCCTTAAGCTGTTATATTTGTGAAAATTCTACATGAACTGCTATTCTAAACTTCACTTTATTCCACATCTGTGGACTCCTCTTTCTTCTTTACCAGCCAGATTTCTTTTTATTCACCTTTGTCATGTCTCAAGACAACCAGAGGCTCACGGTTTCTCACCCCGGATGTGTATTTCCATAAAATGTAAAAAAATAAGTGGGGGCGGGGGTGGGGTGTGAAGGAGTAGAACATGTTTTAATTCTCTTCCTTTCTCAGCTTGTGCCTCCCAGCTAGGATACAAAAGCCAAACCAGATTTTTCTGAACATTTTATCTGAAAGTTGTTTTACGAGCCACAAGGTGATCACATTTTCCCAGCTCTCCAGCTGAAACTCAGGCTCTGGAAGATCCAGGTCTGCTCATGGGGACAGCCGGTAGGGTGTGCAGACTCAGCATGACCCTGAGCCATCCCAAGGGCGTCTCTGTGACTGCTCTTCATGTTCTCATACAAGTTGAAAATCGGAGTCCCCCAAATCTATCTGTGTCTGAGGAGCCTCATCAGTAAAAGGAGGGGGCTGATAACATCCATCCCTGAGGCCTCTCCCAGCTGTGAAACTGAATGAACATTTTATTCCAAAGTTCACTGGTGACAGAGACAAATGATGGGGCATCAAATAGACTCTATCAGCCACATTTAGTGGGCTAACAGATGACCGCTCTCTGGTTGCAGACTGAGCTTCCGTGTCCTTGGCATTTCCAGCAGATCCTAAAGGGGAACATTCTGGAAGCATCTTTCTTTTTTTTTTTAATTTTTATTTGGCTGCTCCCGGTCTTAGTTGTGGGACATGGGATCTTTAGTTGCAGCAAGTGGGATCTAGTTCTCTGACCAGGGATTGAACCTGAGTCCCCTGCACTGGGAGCATGGAGTCTTAGCCACTGGCCCACCAGGGAAGTCCCTGGAAGCATCTTTAGTGAGCCCGGAACATTCATCTTCCACTCTGACCTTGTGTGCTTGTGCTAAGTCACTTCATTCACACCTGACACTTTGCAGACCTATCGACTGTAGCCCTCCAGGCTCCTCTGTCCATGGAATTCTCCAGTCAAGAATACTGCAGTGGGTTGCCACTTCTTCCTCCAGGGGATCTTTATACATTATCATCATTATGTTTCCACTCAGCTAAGCTTTTGGATCTCTGATTGCCATTAGTGATGCTTCTCCTGGCTGGTGCATCATCGTCTGTGAATGTAATCTCTTGTCCTATGACAGTACTTCTTTAAAGAAAAAAAAATATTGGAGTATAGTTGATTTATACCCTAGAGTAGGAAATGGCATGCCACTCCCGTATTCTTGCCTGGAAAACCCCACAGACAGAGGAGTCTATGGGCTACAGTCCACCAAGGTCGCCAAGAGCTGGACGCGACTAAGCAACTGAGCACACACAATTGTCTGCGGTATTATGTTCGTTTCTGCTATACAGCTAATCAAATCAGGTATATGTACACTAATATCCACTGTCTTTAAAATTCTTTTCCCATGTAGGCTGTTACAGAGTATGGAGTAGAGTTCCTGTGCTATACAGGAGGTCCTGGTTGGTTATCTGTCTTATACCTAGTAGCATGTATGAAGTGGAATATTACACAGTCATAAAAAAGAGCAAAATAATGCCATTTGCAGCAACATGTACAGACCTGGAGACTGTCATACTAAGTGAAGTGAGCTGGGCAGAGGACAAATATCATATGATACCCTTATATGCAGAATCTAAAAACGGGCACAAATGAACTTCTCTATAAAAGCCAGAAAGAGACCACGGATGTAGAAAACAAGTTTATGGTTCCCAGAAGGCAAGGGAGCAGGGGTAAATTGGGAGCCTGGGATTGACACGTACAGACTATGACAGCCCTTTAGTCCTTTAGTCTCCTCAGTCGTGACAAGAGACGCGGAACTGAACCAAATACAGTTTTTAAAAAAAATTTTACTGTGTTTATTTTGACTGCACTGAGTCTTGTGGCACACAGAATCTTTAGTTATGCATTTTGAACTCTTAGTTCCTACATGTGGAAACTAGTTCCCTGACCAGGGATGGAACCCAGGTCCCCTGCATTGAGAGCGATGAGTCTTAGCTGTCAATGGACCACAAGGGAAGTCCCCCCAGCACAGTTCTTCCTCTGCGCTAGAGTTCAGAGTGCTCTGGTCAAGTCTACTGCTCCCTAGCAGTCCTCCTTTACCTGGACTGTTCCCTTGTCCAGTGCTGAGGGAAGCAGAGCCCTGGCCCTATCTGTTCGAAAAATAACGCCGCAAACTTTCTCCTGCAACCTTCCTGCCTTCCCTGACTGCTTCCTCCTTGCCTAAGAAAATTAGAAATCCTTGAGCAGGAAATGAAAATTTTCATATTCAGGAATATGAAAATACTCTTTGTAATCAAATCAGGTCAGCCTAAATTCCGTTTGGTCCCCAGGGTGAAAGCCTGGGCAGGACTTTTCAGGTAGATCCCAGGTGGCTCAGTAAAGAATCCGCCTGCTGATGCAGGAGATGTAGGAGACGTGGGTTCGATCCCCCAGAGAAGGAAATGGCAACACTCTAGAGTCTTCCATGGATAATCCCATGGACAGAGGACCCTGGAGAGCTATAGTCCACGCGGCCACAAAGAGTCAGCATGACTGAGTGACTGAACACGCATACACTCGGAGCAGACACCTCTTCAAAGCAGGCCTGTGTGACCCTCTGAGGTACTCAGAGGCCAGCAGTAAACTTTATTAGATTCTGTACTTTTGTAGGGTCCAAACTTTAAAAGAACCACGATGTTGTAAAATCATTTCGCACCATATTCAGGGTAGCAAAAGCATCACACACCAACAATGCAAAGACAGTAAAATAGGTGTGTGAGTTTATAACATGTAGGATGATGACCCCAAGTGTAAGTGCCTGCGTGGCGGCAGGGGAGGCATCCTAGTGCTCTGCAGGGGATAAGGGGACAGGGACCTTGATTCCCCAGGAAATGTGGTCAGGCCACTCACCTGTTACATGACCTCGGACGATTACTTAATTCTCTGAACTTCAGCTTCCTCACTTGTGAGATACAGATAATAATATCTGTTTCCTATGTTTGTTGTGGATAAAATAATATGTAAAATTACTGGTGTAACATCCGACGTACAGTAAGTAACTAATAGTGATTCCACACCTCCTCTCCTCTTATCTTTAGTCAGAGAGCATCCCTAATTCTAAAAGTCAGAACACACTAATCACCTGGTCTGAGACCAGCTATTCAAGACCATTTTGCGTTTTCTGAAATCCTGGCAAAATAGGATTTGCAAAAATTGGCACCTGCTTCAACCAGTTATCCAAATGGATACATCAGTTTCTCCTGGATATGGAAAAGATTTATGGAACAGAAGTAATCTGCAGTTCAGGAATGAGCTCTTCTGTATAGTTATGGTCCGAGTTGCCCGAAATACAACAGGACCCAGGGCATTTTTGAGTTCAACAAATATTTATTTATACTGCTGTATGTAAAATAAACAGCCAGTGGGAATTTGCCGAATGATGCAGGGAGCTTAACCTGGGGCTTTATGACAATCTAGAGGGGTGGGATGGGCTGGGAGATGGGAAGGAGGTTCAAGAGGGAGGGGACATATCTATACCTATGGCTGATTCATGTTTATGTATGGCAGAAACCAAGACAATATTGTAAAGCAGTTATTCTTCAATTAAAAATGTGTGCATGCTAAGAAAAAAAATGCTACTCTCTCAATTTGTTCCACCCTCTCCCTCCCCCACTGTCTCCACAAGGCTGTTCTCTGTGTTTGGGTCTCCACTGCTGCCCTGCCAATAGGTTCATCAGTACCACCTTTCTAGATTCCATATATATGCATTAATATATATTTGTTTTAATTTTTCTGATTTACTTCACTCTGTATGATAGGCTCTAGGTTCACCCACCTCATTGGGACTGACTCAAATGCATTCTTTTTTCTGGCTGAGTAGTGTTTCATTGTACCACAACTTCTTTATCCATTTGTTTCTTGGTGGACATCTAGGTAACAAATATTTATTAAGTGCCTTTTATTTTCTGGTGTGTGTGTATCAGGAAGTAGGCATTGACAGATAACTGCAGATGCCTCTCCTGGCACTAGAAATGGGAGAGACCAGTAGGTAAACAAGACATGTTTGGAGTAAAACTCGTCAGTGAGATTGTAGCTTTGGGGGGTTAGGATGAATAGAGAAGACTGCATGAGCAGAGAGATATGAACTGACAGGTTCATTTATGCGTTCAGTTTATTCAACAAAAATCTACAGGGCACCTACTGCTTTTCAGGCACTATTTTAGATGGTTTGGACGTATCAATAAACTTTAAAAAATATTTACTTATTTACTTGGCTGTGTTGGGTCTTAGTTGTGGGCTCCAGAGCATGAGGACTCAGTAGTTGTATCACGCAGGCTTAGTTGCTCCAAGGCATATGGGATCATAGATCCCCAACTAGGGATCAAACCCTTGTCCTCTGCAGTGGAAGGCAGATTCTTAGCCACTGGATCACCAGGGAAGTCCCCATAAACTTAATAACAGAAAGACCCCTGCCCTTCTGGAGCTTACATACAGAGATGGGGTAGGGAGTGGAGCAGTAGGACACAGGGAATAAACGATCAGCATAGCATCACTCCACGGCAAATAGGTGAGGAAAAAGTGGAAACAGTAGCAGCTTTTATTTTCTTGGGCTCCAAAATTGCTGTGGATGGTGACTGCGGCCACAAGATTAAAAGATGCTTGCTCCTTGGGAGAAAAGCTATGACAAACCTAGACAGCATATTAAAAAGCAGAGAAGACACCACTTTGCCAACGAAAGTCTGTATAGTCAGTTCAGTTCAGTTCAGTCACTCAGTCGTGTCCGACTCTTTGCGACCCCATATACTGCAGCACGCCAGCCTCCCTGTCCATCACCAACTCCCGGAGTTTACTCAAACTCATGTCCATTGAGTCAGTGATGCCATCCAGCCATCTCATCCTCTGTCGTCCCCTTCTCCTCCCGCCTTCAATCTTTCCCAGCATCAGGGTCTTTTCAAATAAGTCAGTTCTTTGCATCAGGTGGCCAAAGTCTTGGAGCTTCAGTTTCAGCCTCAGTCCTTCCAATGAATATTCAGGACTGATTTCCTTTAGGATGGACTGGTTGGATCTCCTTGCTGTCCAAGGGACTCTCAAGAGTCTTCTCTAACACCACAGTTCAAAGCATCAATTCTTCAGCACTTGGCTTTCTTTTAGTCCAACTCTCACATTCATACATGACTACTGGAAAAATCATAGCTTTGACTATACAGACCTTTGTTGGCAAAGTAATGTTTCTGCTTTTTAATATGCTGTCTTGTTTGGTCATAACTTTCCTTCCAAGGAGTAAGTGTCTTTTAATTTCATGGCTGCAGTTACCATCTGCAGTGATTTTAAAGCTATGGTTTTTCTAGTAGTCATAACCATACATGACCATAAAGAAGGCTGAATGCCAAGGAATTGATGCTTTCAAATTGTGGTGCTGGAGAAGACTCTTGAGAGTCCCTTGGACAGCAAAGAGATCAAATTAATCAATCCTATAGGAAATCAACACTGAATACTCATTGGAAGGACTGATGCTGAAACTAAAGCTCCAATACTTGGGCCACCTGATGTGAAGAGCTGACTTATTGGAAAAGACCTTGAAGCTACGAAAGACTGAGGGCTGGAGGAGAAGGGGACGACAGAGCATGAGATGGTTAGGTAAGCATCGCCGACTCAAGGGACATGAGTTTGAGGAAACTCAGGGAGTTGGTGATGGACAGGGAGGCTGGCATGCTGTAGTCCATGGGGTCTCAAAGAGCTAGACATGACTTGGTGACTGAATAACACCAAGAATAATATGTAAAATGTGTAGCTTGTTCAAAGGTGCCAAGGGAGGGGCCGGTATGCAAGCTTAAACAGGGAAGTAAGGGTGAACCTCACGTCGAAGGTGACACTTGAGGAGGGGAAATTTGAAGAAGGTAAGGGAGTTGGCCATGAAGATATCTGGAGGCAGAGGTTGCAGGTAGGGGAACACCCAGTGCAGAGGCCCTAAGCGGGAAGACCCTAAGTGTGGGTCAGAAGAACACGAGGAGGCCAGGGTGAGAGAGAGCGGTAGGAGACGAGTCACAGGCGATGGGAGGCTCTGTCCATCATGTGGGGGGACCCGCAGGTCACTGGCAGGGCTGGAGCACAGAGAGCAAGCGGGGGGTTCCGAGAACGGGCTCCTTCTACACCAGGAAGAGGCTGGGCTGCAAGGTTAAGGCCCGAGTTTTCAAGCAAGTAGTTGTGCCGCCTGGGAAGCCTACAACTCACGTGGACAGCAAATGAGTGTGTGAGAGAGAAAACCTTCATGTCCTCTTATTCCTAATACGGATGGGAGAGAAGGGAGGCTTGGGATTATGAAACTGGTTTTAATCCTAGTCTTCTCTCTGACAATAAGCTTTGATGGTCATTTCATTCAGCAGTGATTTCGGTTTTCTGTCTGCACAATGAATGGAGTGGGAGGAGGGAAGGATGAGAGAAGGGATAAAAAATACCCGCCTTCCCAGCTCCTAAGGTTGTGGAGAAGAGCCAGGTTGATATATGAGTGGCCTTTGAGTTCTGAAAGAACTCTGGAGAATGCAAATAACAGCCTGGTAGGCAGAAAGGGGACAACGCGGTCCTATTGCCTCTCCTTATCCATTTCTTCTGTGACAGGTACAGTTCCTCACAGGAGGAGAAAACTGGTCTTCCTGCATCAGTGGGTAATCTGGCCAATCAGAAATCACGCTTCTTCCACCACGCCCGATTGAGGCCTCCATGTGCATACCGAGGCAGGGCTGGCGGCCGCACCGTCCACTCCATCGCTGGCCTCTGGGCTACAGGTAAGTGATGGGTGTGCGTGCACCGACAATTCTAGGAGCAGCCAGAATCCTTACAGAGCCAGCTGTGGTTTGTTGGAGCTCTGCTCTTCACACCAGTCAAACTCTCCCCCGTCTCTTGGCTGAATTCTGAGCGTAGTCCCAAGGTCTTGTACACCAGGTCCTGCCCCTGGCCTTAGAGGTCATCATCTCCCCTCACACTTCACCTGCTTGCTACATGCTTCCAGAAAACAAAGCTCTTCCTCACCAGGGGGCCTTTGTACAAGCTGATCCCTATATCTGGGATTTTTAAAAAACTTTTGTTTTAGATTAGAGTGTATCAGAATATATGGCTTCTCTGGTGGCTCAGATAGTAAAGAATCTGCCTCTGGTTCGGGATGGAGAAAGCAAAGGCAACCCACTCCAGTTTTCTTGCCTGGGAAACCCCCAGACGGAGGAGACTGGCAGGTTACAATCCATGGGGTGGCAGAGTCGGACACAAATGAACAACTGACACTAGAGTTGATTTGATTTCCCTGGTGGCTCAGTTGGTAATGAATCTGCCTGCCAATGCAGCAGATGTGGGTTCATTCACTGGGTCGGGAAGATCCCCTGGAGAAGGAAATGGCAACCCACTCCAGTACTCTTGCCTGGAGAATCCCATGGATGGAGGGGCCTGGAGGGCTACAGTCCCTGGGGTCTCAGGATCAGACACGACTGAGCGACTGAACAGCAGCAGTAACAACGTCACTGACCTACAATGTTGTGTTAGTTCCAGGCGTTCGGCAACATGATTCAGTTACACACGCACATATCCGTTCTTTCTCAGATTCTTCTCTTCACTTACCTAAGTCCTGCTTCCCTTCAGGTCTCCATGTACTGCGTACTATGTCAGAGCAGCCTTGTCTGCCTCTCTGATCTGGGTTGAGCCTCATGTTGTGTTACCATATTATCCTGTACACTTAATATATTCAATTTAAAAATTTGTCAGCTTCCCTCTTAGACTGAAAACTCCAAGAGTAGAGAAAACCCATCTGTTCCAATCTTGCTTCCATCTGTCCATAGCTGTTTATCTCCCTTCGGTAAGCCTGCCGGGAGTCATGTCAACGTCATAATATCTGCTCTTTGTCGAGTATGTATTTATGTGTTGGGCTTCTCATAGTGTTCAGTGTTCTACCCAGATTTTCTCACTTTATCTACTTCAACCGCATAAGCAACCTGAAGATAGAGTGAATGTGGACAACCAGGAAGCTGGGTGCATTTACTTATTTGACATCTACTATGTGTCAAACAGTGTTTTAGGTACTGAGGATTCTGCACGAAAGAAAGCAGATAAAACCCTGCTCTTGTGGAATTTGCATTCTAATATTTAGTGACAGCTACACAGCTGCAATAGTACAGGAAGATGACTAGACAGCCTGTCTTCTCCTGGATGTGAAGTTACTAGGAGAGTGAAAGTCAAGTCAGAAGAGAGATTTTGGGGCATGTGGTGCAGTGGTAAAGAACCTGCCTGCCAATGCAGGAAACATGAGAGATGTGGGTTCCATCCCTGGGCTGGGACGATCCCCTGGAGCAGGGCATGCAACCCACTCCAGTATTCTTGCCTGGAGAACCCCCATGGACAGAGGAGCCTAGTGGGCTACAGCCCATGGGGCCACAAAGAGTCAGACACACATGCACAGGAGAGTGAGAGCTAACACTCATGAAGTGTCGCATCCTAGGGGTATTTAAATTTTATTTCATTATCACAGTAACTTTCTTTTTGAAAAAATTATTTATTTGGCTGCATTGGGTCTTAGTTTTGGTGGGCAGGCTCAATTGCCCCTCAACATGTGGGATCTTAGCTTCCTGACCAGGGATCAAACCCATGTCCCCTGCAGATTCTTAACCACTGGACCACCAGGGGAACCCCCATGATAATCTAAGGCCGATATTGTCATTATTGCCGTTTAATAATGAGGAAACAAGTTTCCCAAGATCCCAGAGGCAAGACCACTGCTGGTGGTCCCAGGTGGGACTCCAACCCTGGGTCCCCCAGGGCCTCTGCCCGTCCCGCCCCCTCTCAGCCGAACCAGCCAGTTAGTCCTGCCCCAGACCCACCCCTGCTCCCAGGGAAGAGCTGTCTGCATTAGCAAATGCTAATCTCACACGTGTATAGTTCCCATTACCAGGGTTCTTTCAAATTTGACAGTCTCAATCTTGACAGGCATTCTCTTCAGCTGGTCTTTGTCCATATATTAGAGCCTGAGATTGAAACCGTGATGAAATCTTTCTACTGGTGACCAGAGGGTGGCAGCTGAATGTGTTAGGCAGAATGGTAACCAGGATGTGGCTAAGGTATCCAGATGTGGAAGAAGTGAAAAGGACGTGACCACTAAGTGATGTCACAACTTCAGCTGGGTTAAACATATGGAATAAAAACAGAATGGGAAGGTTACCCTGTTGAAAGGGTAGTTTCATGGTAGCAGTGAAGGTGTTTCCCTCCCAGGGGCTGTTAGCCTCCCTCATCTTTGACTCATCAATTTGAACAGAGGATCCCGGCTTCTCAGGGCATAATGCTTATGTCTCTGTTATCTTCAGGGTGCAGGATATGATATAGACATTATGTGTCTGGTTTTCAGCAAGACATCTGAAAATCCCCCTTTTCCCCATGGGTCAGCTGGAGAAATGTGGGCTAGAAGATGATTCGCTGTTAGGTGAGCTTGTATCTGGTTGAATGACTGCTCCCTGTGGATCAGCGTCCGCTCCATTATGTGATGGGAGGCTCGCTCTGGGCCTTGTTCGCTGGGATCAGGGACTTGGATGAGGGCCTGCATGCCCACTGATCTGCTCCAATTCATGGCTGGAATGAAACTAGTTCACCCGTTACTAAGTTGGACCAAAGTCCAGGCTGGGGTAAACCTGGTGAGGGAGGATTTAATAGAAACCAGTGGACGGCTACAGAGGTATGAAAGGGGAACCACACATGTAAGCCTGCAGTGACATGTCTGTGTAGCAAAGCGAACGTGGCCTTTTAAATACTGAAAGCTCATTAAGAAGCCAAGTATGTGAAGTGAAGGCAGAAACCCAATCAGCTCGAGCTAACTTAACAGACATTTCTCATAACAGAATGGCACTAGACAGGACTTCCCTGGTGGTCCAGTGGCTAAGACTCTGAGCTCCCAATGCCGGGGGCCTGGGGTTCAATCCCTAGTCAGGGAATTAGATCCCATATGCTGCAACTAAGAGTTCACGTGCTGCAGCTAAAGGATCCTAAATGCCACAACTCAGTAAGCTGGCACAGCCAAATAAATAAATAAACGAGTTTTAAAAATTCCCAACAAAAGGGTGCTAGAAACTCATTCTTGCCCTTGGTTAAACATGCCTAGGATACTGTATTCCATTCCGGGCATCACGCCAACCTCTAGGACCATCTGGAGTGGGTTAAGAATCAGTGCCCAGGAGGCTGAGGGGGGCCCAGTGAAGTCATCTGGAGAACAGTGGCAGGAAATTGGGCCATTTAATTGGAAGTAAGGAGTAAAGGTTAGACAAGCTTTGTTCAAGTATTTGGAATCTGTCTTGACCAAAATGGATTAAATTTAACCTGTGTGGTACTGAAAGCTTCACAGGTGGCTCAGCGGTAAAGAAGCTACCAGCAATTCAGGAGCCACTGGAGATGCGGGTTTGATCCCTGGATTGGGAAGAGCCCCTGAGAAGGAAATGGCAACCTACTTGCCATTTTTTCAGTATGAAAAATCCCACTGACAGAGAAGCCTGGCAGGTTATAGTCTGTGGGGTCATGAGGAGTCAGACACAACTGAGAGACTGAGTGTGCATGCACCCCAAAGGCCTTGGAGCTTTGTGATACTTGGGACTGTCCAGAAGTGATTGGGCCAACTGGGGGTAGCCTGACTGTCTAAATATGACCACAAGTCCAGAACTCTGTAGCGGGGCTTCGTTTATCAGAACCAGAGTCAAATTCCATGCCTTTTAATTAAACTCTTCATTTCCTCATTTTAGGCTCTAAATCAATACATAACTGGAATAATTTAAAAATAACAACCTTGTGGCCGTCCATCTGGCATCTTCATGGGCCAAAAGGAGTTTATGGGCTGAGAAGCCAAAGCCCTGGCCTGTATCATAGGGTCCCATAAATAGTCAGATGCAGACACATGCCAAGAATTCCACCCACTCACTTTTTAAAGTAATGGGACTGTTTCAATGTTATCAGTTTAGCCTGACATGTACCTTTTAATCTGTATTTTCTAATTTGATGATATTTTAAAAAATATTTATTTTTATTTATTTATTTGGCTGCACCAGGTCTTAGCATCACTGGTTGGACAGCATCACCAACTCAATGGACATGGACTTGGGCAAACTTCGGGAGCTAGTGAAGGACAGGGAGGCCAGGCGTGCTGTAGTCCATGGGGTCACAAAGAGTCAGACATGACTTAGTGACTGAACAACTGGGTCTTGGTTGCAGTTATTTATTTTTATTTATTTATTTGGCTGCACCAGGTCTTAGCATCACTGGTTGGACAGCATCACCAACTCAATGGACATGGACTTGGGCAAACTTCGGGAGCTAGTGAAGGACAGGGAGGCCAGGCATGCTGTAGTCCATGGGGTCACAAAGAGTCAGACATGACTTAGTGACTGAACAACTGGGTCTTGGTTGCAGCATGCAGAAACTTAGTTGCTGCTTGTGGGATCTCGTTTCCTGACTAGGAATCAAACTTGGGCCCCCTGCATTGGGAGTGCAGGGTCTTAGCCATTGGACCACCAGGGAAGTCCCCTGTTGATGTTATTTTTAAGCCCTTTCTTGTGGAAGTTAAACTATATGAACACCTCCAGACAGCAACTCAGAAACAGGATGCACGCTTTTCACTGTTGGGTTTTGGGGAGGCCGTGACAGTGGTTCTGAGACCACAAGATGTGCTACATTGTATCCAGCGCAGCTTGGGGTTCATGAAGGATGGGGACAGATCAGTAACTGAGCCCATTCAACCAATGCTTATTTAGCAATGTCTGTGTAGTTGTTGGGGCTTCCTAGGTGGCACTTGTGGTAAAGAACCTGTCTGCCAACGCAGGAGATGTAAGAGATGTGGGTTTGAACCCTGGGTCGGGAAGATCCCTCGGAGGTGGGCATCGCAACCCACTCCAGTACTCTTGCCTGGAAAATCCCACGGTCAGAGGAACCTGACGGGCTACAGTCCATAGGGTGACAAAGAGTTGGACGGGACTGAAATGACAGTCTGCATGCATGTAGCAGGTATTAAGCAGGCTATACAGAAATCAAAGAAAAAGTTCCTCCCCTCATGTGGTTAACATCTGTAAGGGGTGACTAGCTGTGAATCACACATGCTGTAAGTACAGAGAAAGGAACAGAATGGCATAGGAGTACACGCAGGGGGCAATTCCAGCTGAAGTAGGAGGGAGGAGTAGGGTAAGGAGAGTAGCTGAAAGCTGGAAAGAGAAAAGTGGTTCTCCATCTGGCTGCCCCATCAGAACCTTTTAGGCCTCCCCTTCTAGATCATCAGTCTGTCCTTATGCCAACAGCAGACTACACTAATAAGTGCATTGCTTATAACGTTTGATACTTGTTCTTTTCCTTCTTCAGTGTTTTCTTGGCTATTCTTGACCCTTTCATTTTCATGTAAATTTCAGATTGCTCATCAGTGTCCACAAATAAACCTGCTGGGATTTGAATGGTTTTGCATGAAATGTAAATACCTGGTTAAGAATAGCTATCTTCACAACATTGTCTTATTAGCCCTTTTTTTCAGGTCATTTTAGTTTCTCTAACATCTTGATTGAATTTTTGTATGTGTGTGCTGACTCTAGTCTGACTCTTTGCAACCCTATGGACAGTAGCTCCTCCACCCATGGGATTCTCCCGACAAGAACACTGAAGTGAGTTGCCATGCCCTCCTCCAGGGGATGTTTCCAACCCAGGGATTGAACCCAGGTCTCCCACATTGCAGGCAGATTCTTTACTGTTTGAACCACTAAGGATGCCCCCCACCCCCGCCCCGTTTCCAAAGGGAAACTGAAATATTTCACCACTAACAGTGATGTTGTGGGGTTTTGGTTCTTATTAGATTGTTACTTTCTCAGTTTACTTTCCATATGGCTAAGACTTACTGGTTAGAGGGGTAAAAACATGAGGATTCATAAATAGACCAGGTATATAATATAAGATCCCTTGACTTATGACAAAGGTGCCACTTCCCTGCAGTGGGAAAATTTTTTTTAGTAAATTATGATTGATAATTGAATATAAATAGGAAACAAATAATCAACACCCTGTTACACTGTACACAATAAATATTCAGGGAATATATACCACAGTGTGGAAGATTAAACCAAAAGCTACCAAAGATGGCTTAGAATGCTGGCCTCATGTGTTTGGTGTGGACCAAGATTTCCTGAGCAGGACACAGAAGACACTAATCATGAGGAATAGCTCTTCACCAAGGAGGGAGAAAAGGCTAGTACTGACTGGGGTAAGATATTTACAAATATCCAACAAAGCACTACACCTAGATACACCAAAAATGCTTCCAAATCTGTCAACAGCAACAAACAAATCCAGACAACCCATGTTAAAACATGGTCAATAGACTCGAACGGGTTCTTCTCAAAGAAGATATCCCAAAAAGCTAACAGACCTGTGTGTGATCTTACTCTGTAACCACAGAACTGAGAAAGGAAGAGAAAAAGACACCAACGTGCTGTGTATTGGCAAGGATGGGTAGGCTAGGGTTCTCAGACAGCGTCTGCCCACAGCTCTTCAGGCCCCAGGACTTGGGTGCCTGCTCACCTGACCTCTGAAGCTGGCTGCTGTCTCTCTCTCTGTCAGCCTGCTCTCTGGGCTCGAGAACAGCTCTGCCTGTAAAGAGCAGTGCCCGGCAGAGAGGTGTCGGGAATAGACACCACACCCCCCAACCAGCAGTAGCCCTAAGCCAAGACCAGCTGTGCTGGTGTGTGAATATCCCCTCCCCCTTGCCTCTGGTGTGTGTTCCAGACCATTTAAAGAGGGGTCGGGGACTTGAGCTCCCGCCTACAGGTGGCTCAAGTGGTAAGGAACCTGCCTGCCAACGCAGGAGATGAAAGAGATGTGGGTTCGATCCCTGGGTCAGGAAGATCCCCTAGAGTAGGAGACGGCCACCCACACCAGTATTCTTGGCTGGAGAATCCCATGGACAGAGGAGCCTGATGGGCTATAGTATGGGGTCACAAAGAGTCAGACACGACTGAGCGACTTAGCAGGCACGTGTGCCCGCAGTGGTTCTTCCTTCGTCACATACCCTGTACTGGTGCTCCGCCCTTCATGTTTCACGTTTCACTTCCCCACTCCCTGCCATGATTTTGGGGGGCACTCAAATCCTCACTTCAGGGTCTACATCTGGGGAAACCCCAATGAAGACATGTGTTATAGTCCCATAAAAATGTTTCCTTGCCAGAAAAGGTCATGGGAGGTCACTCTTAATCTGCAAGGCTAGCAGTAGTTAATATTTCTTAGCACTGTTGTTGTTGTTATTTATTTGGAAACTCAGTCATGTCAAACTATTTGCGACCCCATGGACTGTAGCTCACCAGGCCCCTCTGTCCATGGAATTCTCCAGGCAAGAGTACTGGAGTGGGTTGTCATTCCCTTCTCCA
The DNA here is from genome assembly GCF_963930625.1 of Muntiacus reevesi. Taxonomy (NCBI): domain Eukaryota; kingdom Metazoa; phylum Chordata; class Mammalia; order Artiodactyla; family Cervidae; genus Muntiacus; species Muntiacus reevesi. The sequence goes on along the minus strand of NC_089265.1, from coordinate 5,086,285 downwards.
GGGGATCAAACCTGCGTGTCTCCTGCAGTGGCAGGCAGACTCTTTACCCACTGAGCCACCAGGGAAGCTCCATTTCATGGCACAGACTGCTGTGTATCAAGTCTCACCACCACTCTCCATGTGAAAAGTATACTTCTACCCACTTGGGTGGAAATCTGATCATACGGTCAAAAATCGTGCTGGAAAATTTCCACAGTTTATCTCTCCAAACTGTTGTCTCTATTATATTGATGTGAAAGTTGAAAATTACACATGAAATAGCTTATTCAAGATTACAGGAACTTCCCTGGTGGTCCAGTGGCTAAGACTGGAAGCGCCCAATACAGGAGGCTTGGGTTCGATCTCTGGTCAGGGAACTAGATCCCACATGCCACAACTTAGAGTTTGTAGCAACTAAGACCTGGTGTAGCAAAATTAAAAAAATAATCATCACATTACAGTTTTAGGATGAATTAATGGCACCCCACTCCAGTGCTCTTGCCTGGAAAATCCCATGGACAGAGGAGCCTAGTAGGCTGCAATCCATGGGGTCGCTAAGAGTCAGACACGACTGAGCAACTTCACTTCCACTTTTCACTTTCACGCATTGGAGAAGGAAATGGCAACCCACTCGAGTGTTCTTGCCTGGAGAATCCCAGGGACAGAGGAGCCTGGTGGGCTGCCATCTCTGGGGTCGCAGAGAGTCGGAGACGACTGAAGCGACTTAGCAGCAGCAGTAGCAGCAGGATGTCTTAGGCTTGACAACCGTGATGTTGACCAGATTGTGAAGTGTCAGAATGAGACGCTGGGAGAAGGCACTTTATCTCTCAGTGGGAAACTAGGTGCTGTATAAACAAGAGGAATGCAATGACCAGAGTTTGTGGGTACCCCTCTGACCTCAGGATGGAAGGTGGGTCGGGGGAAAGGGTGGCAGGGTGGCCGTTTAAGCAGTTGCTCCACTCATCCAGCGCTGAGATGGGGAGGTCTGAAATCAGGGTCTGCGGCCACAGAAATGGCAGGCAGCGTGGGGTCCACACGTCTTAGCGACCAACTAGACGTAGGGGCTGCAGGGGGAAACAGCTTCTCCTTTCAGATGTCTTTGGAATGTGGGTGATAATTGGAGTGTTTTCATTGAAGGCGCTTCAGCAAGTCACTGTTCTCGTGGCAGGGCTCCCCCTGGTGGTGCTAATAACCACAAACGGGGCTCAGCCTGCAAGCCGGTTGTGGTGGGGACATTAGGAAGCCTAGTTACAGGAATCCCTCCTCTTCTCGCGGTGGCCCAGAGCCCCGGAAAGAGAGACTGGGAGCTGGGCGACGGGTCGGCGAGGGTGGTCCAGTTCTGAGATGGGTACGTTTCTGGGCATGTTATGTTCAGCATGGAGACCACAGTGAATAATTCTGTATCGTATACTTGAAAGTTGCTGAGACTGGATTTTTTTTTTAATGATGTGGTTTTACTTATTTGTTTTTATTTGGCTGTGTCTGGTCTTAGCTGCAGCATGCAAGTTCAGCGGCCTGCCGCACGTGGGATCTTAGTTCCCCGACCAGGGATTGAAACTTCATTGAAGAGTCCCCGTCATGGCAAGACCGGGTCTTAACCCCTGGTCCACCAGGGCAGTCTCAAGACAGTAAATCTTAAATGTTCTCATCACACACACAGGAGTTTGTAACTGTGCTCAGCGATGGATCTGCTAGCTATACTTTCTTTCTCAATTCATGCATATATCATATTATTACACTGTACATCTTGACCTTATAAAGTGTCCTGCATAAACTTGTTTAATCGCTCAGTCATGTCTCTTTGTGACCCCACGGACTGTAGCCCACCAGGCTCCTCTGTCCATGGGATTCTCCAGGCAAGAATACTGGAGAGGGTTGCATGCCCTCCTGCAGGGGATCTTCCCGACCCAGGGATCCAACCTGCGTCTCTTAGGTCTCCTGCGTTGGCAGGCGGGCTCTTTACCACCATGGCCACCGCCAAATGCTGGCCACGTGGCAGTTTCAATCAAAGCAGTGTGATAAACGAAACAAACCTCTGCGTGAGAGAACCCCAAGCGGGGCAGCGGAGCTCGCCCTGCCCACAGGACGCCGGCCCTTACCTTGCGATGGCCCCAGAGCTGGTTCCCCTTCATGCCGTGACAGTCGTAGAGGGTGACGGGGCTGCCGCGGGACACGGCATCGAAGCAGAACTTCCGAGTGTGCAGGGGCTCGCCTGGCCGGATGTCCTCTCTCCAGCCGAAGGTGAAGAGCTGACCGGGCGACAACAGGAGAGAAGCAACGGTGAGCGTAACTCGGAGAGGTTGGCGAGAAGGAGAAGTATGTCTTTCAGCGGTGAGGAACCCCTGGCTCCCGTTTTACAGGAAAATGTCTTGGTGTGGGGGTGACAGAGGTGTTGAAGAGACCAGGATCCTTGCGCTCTGTGCCTACACGGGGAGCGCCGTTGGCTCAGGCTGGCCAAAAGACAAGCTTCCAGTTAGACAGAGACACAGAGGGACAGAAGGAGGGGAGAAGCTGTTTAATGATGCTCTTTATCCTTCTTTTCTATTGAAAAAAATTTTTTTGACTGTACCAGGTCTTACTTATAGCATGTTAATGCTTAGTTGCTGCATGCAGGATCTAGTTCCCTGACCAGGAATTGAACTCGGGTCCCCTGCATTGGGATCATGGAGTCCCAACCACTGGACAACCAGGGACAGCCTTTTCCATTCCTCATTTAGGTAAAAAATTAGTGAATTAAATGTTTCATGTTCATGCGTGCTAAGTTGCCTTAGTCATATCCAACTCTTTGCAATCCATGGACTTTAGTCTACAGCTCCTCTGTCCATGGGATTCTCCAGGCAAGAATACTGGAGTGGGTTGCCATTTCATCCTCTAGGGGATCTTCCTGACACAGGGATCGAACCTGTGCCTCTAATGTCTCCTGCATTGGCAGGCAGGTTATCACTAGGGCCACCTGAAAACCCCCAAATGCTACACATTTAGCCTAACTGAGCAGATTATCTGAAAAAAGAGTAGGAGTAGGATGGATGCTAGCAAGTTGACAATTTTGATTTAAATGAAATCTAAGTTTGATGTAGTAAATGATAAGCAAATTGATTTCCTGGGGTTGATAAGAGTAATCCTGCCGGGCAGTGTCAGAAGTTTGGGACTGTGACTCCCAGTAAGAGATACAGTTTACACACACACAGCCTGCTCCCCTCACCCCCCTCCCCCAGCTGAACAGAAGTTTCATGGAACATTTATCCTTTTTGCATTTAATAGACTTTGAGATTCCATCCAACCTGTTCCTATCCTGGTCTGTTCTATTCCATCCATCCTATTATTTTAAAAATTTGACTTATGGATGCACTAATTGGATTTTTGTTGTTGTTGTTCAGACCTTAAATTGTGCCTGACTCTGTGACCCCATGGGCTTCAGCACACCAGGCTCCTCTGTCCTCCACTATCTCCTGGAGTTTCCTCAAGCTCATATCTTTGAGTCGGTGATGCCACCCAGCAGTCTCATCCTCTGTTGCCCCCTTCTCCTACTACCCTCAGTCTTTCCCAGCATCAGGGTCTTTACCAATGAGTTGGCTCTTTGCATCAGGTGGCCAAAGTATTGGAGTTTCAGCTTCAGCATCAGTCCTTCCAATGAATATTCAGGACTGATTTCCTTTAGGATGGACTGGTTGGATCTCCTTGCAGTCCAAGGAACTCTCAAGAGTCTTCTCCAACACCACAGTTCAAAAGCATCAATTCTTTGGCACTCAGCTTTCTTTATAGTCCAACTCTCACATCCATACATGACCACTGAAAAAACCATAGCCTTGACTAGATGGACCTTTGTTGACAAAGTAATGCCTCTGCTTTTTAATATGCTGTCTAGGTTGGTCATAGCTTTTCTTCCAAGGAGTAAGCATCTTTTAATTTCATGGCTGCAATCACCATCTCCAATGATTTTGGAGCCCAAAAAAATAAAGTCTGTCACTGCTCCATTGTTTCCCCATCTATTTGCCATGAAGTGATGGGACTGGATGCCATGATCTTAGTTTCCTGAATGCTGAGTTTTAAGCCAAATTTTTCACTCTCCTCTTTCACTTTCATCAAGAGGCTCTTTAGTTCTTCTTCACTTTCAGCCATAAAGGTGGTATCATCTGCATATCTGAGTTTATTGATATTTCTCCCAGCAATCTTGATTCCTGCTTGTGCTTCATCCAGCCCAGCATTTCTCATGATGTACTCTGCATCTACGTTAAATAAGCAGGGTGACAATATACAGCCTTGATGTACTCTTTTCCCTATTTGGAACCAGTCTGTTGTTCCATGTCCAGTTCTAACTGTTGCTTCCTGACCTGCATACAGATTTCTCAAGAGGCAGGTCAGGTGGTTTGGTATTCCCATCTCTTTAAGAATTTTCCAGAGTTTGTTGTGGCCCACACAGTCAAAGACTTTGGCATAATCAACAAAGCAGAAGTAGACATTTTTCTGGAACTTTCCTGCTTTTTTGATAATCCAGCCAATGTTGGCAATTTGATCTCTGGTTCCTCTGCCTTTTATAAATCCAGCTTGAACATCTGGAAGTTCACGGTTCACGTATTGCTGAAGCCTGGCTTGGAGACTTTGAAGCATTACTTTACTAGCGTGTGAGATGAGTGCAATTGTGTGATAGTTTGAGCATTCTTTGGCATTGCCTTTCTTTGAGATTGGAATGAAAACTGAACTTTTCTGGTCCTGTGACCACTGCTGAGTTTTCCAAATTTGCTGGCATATTGAGTGCAGCACCTTCACAGCATCATCTTTTAGGATTTGAAATAGCTGAACTGGAATTCCATCACCTCCACTAGCTTTGTTCATAGTGATGCTTTCTAAGGTCCACTTGACTTCTCACTCCAGGATGTCTGGCTCTAGGTTGGTGATCACACCATCATGATTATCTGGGTCATGAGGATCTTTTTTGTATAGTTCTTCTGTGTGTTGTTGCGACCTCTTCTTAATATCTTCTGCTTCTGTTTGGTCCATACCATTTCTGTCCTTTATTGTGCCCATCTTTGCATGAAATATTTCCTTGGTATCTCTAATTTTCTTGAAGAGATCTCTAGACTTTCCCATTCTATTGTTTTCCTCTCTTTCTTTGCATTGATTGCTGAGGAAGGCTTTCTTATCTCTACTTGCTATTCTCTGGAACTCAGCATTCAAATGGGTATATCTTTCCTTTTCTCCTTTGCCTTTAGCTTCTCTTCTTTTCTCAGCTATTTGTAAGGCCTCTTCATACAGCCATTTTGCCTTTTTGCATTTCTTTTTTTGGGGGATGGTTTGATCCCTGCCTCCTGCACAAAGTTTTGAACCTCTGTCCATAGTTCTTCAGGCTCTTTGTCTATCAGATCTAATCCCTTGAATCTATTTGTCACTTCCACTGTATAATTGTAAGGGATTTGATATATAATGGTAAGGTCATACCTGAATGTTCTAGTGGTTTTCCCTACTTTCTTCAATTTAAGTCTGAATTTGGCAATAAGCAGTTCATGATCTGTGCCACAGTCAGCTCCTGGTCTTGTTTTTGCTGATTGTATAGAACTTCTCCATCTTTGACTGCAAAGAATATAATCATTCTGATTTCAGTATTGACCATCTGGTGATGTCCATGTGTAGAGTCTTGTGTTGTTGGAAGAGGGTGTTTGCTATGACCAATGTGTTCTCTTGGCAAAACTCTATTAGCCTTTGCCCTGCTTCATTCTGTACTCCAAGGCCAAATTTGCCACTTACTCCAGGTATTTCTTGACTCCCTACTTTTGCATTACTATCTTGTACATAAGTACATTTGAATCATTTTTTAAAGATTCTACATATATGTGACATCATGTGATATTTATCTTTCTCTGTCTTACTTCACTAGTATGATGATCTCTAGGTCCATCCATGTTGCTATAAATGGCATTATTTCATTCTTTTTTATGACTGAGTAATATTCCATTGTATATATGTACCACATCTTCTTTATCTATTCCTCTGTCAATGGACATTTAGCTTGCTTCTATGTCTTGTCTATTATAAAAAGTGCTGCTATGAACATTGGGGTGAATGTACTTTTTTGAATTAGAGTTTCGAAATACCCATATGACCATGTTGGCTCTTAACCTGAAAGCGCATCATATTTTCACATAACCCTTAGGGGATGAAGTTCAAACTCTTTAAAACATAAAGAACTTTCCACCCTATGACCTTTGCCATATTTTCCAACTGCATCCCTTCCCCTTTAGTTTATATTCTAGCAACAGCAAAATATTTGTAAGTTGCTAAGAGAGTGAATCTTAAAAGTTTTCATCACAAGAAAAAAATTCAGTAACTATGTTTAGTCCCTTGTACAGCAAGGAGATTAAATCATTCAATCTGAAAGGAAACCTGAATGCTCAGGACTGATGCTGAAGGACTGATGCTGAAGCTGAAGCTGAAGCTGAAGCTGATGCTGATGCTGATGCTGAAGCTGATGCTCAGGACTGATGCTGAAGCTGAAGCGCCAATACTTTGGCCACCTGATTCGAAGAGCTGACTCATTAGAAAAGACCCTGATGCTGGGAAAGACTGAGGGCAGGTGGAGAAGGGGATGACAGAGGAGGAGATGGTTGGATGGCATCACTGACTCGATGGACATGGGTTTGGGTGGACTCCGGGAGTTGGACTCCAGGGAGGCCTGGAGTGCTGTGGTTCATGGAGTTGCAAAGAGTCGGACACGACTGAGCATCTGAGCAATGAAAACAACAAACTATGTTTGGTGGTGAATACTAACTAAACTTGTTGGGGTTATCATTTCATAATAGATACAAACGTTGAGCCAACATGCTGTATAACTGTATGTCACTTAGACCTCAATGTAAAAAACTGTAGCTCCTTGAACTAGTCAGGTTGTATGTATTTTCCCACCTATGGTTTTGTTCATGAGAGGCCCTCTGGCTGGAAGGCCCACATTCACCAGCTCACCTAAGAAGCCATTCTCCCTCAGCCTCTCCTTCCCGCCCACCCCCCACCTTATTTCATCATGGTTGTCCATTTATGTTTCTGTAGCCTTCACTGGTCAGTAAGATCGCAAATGGCAGGAGCCATATCTTCATCTTTGTGTTTCCAGCACCCAGAACAATTCATGACATTTAATTCAAGTCCGGTAAAATTTCTATCGCATAAATAAAAACTTGAACTCATTATATTAACTGAAAGTGCACTGGAATAACTGTCAAGAGGAACTAATTATAATTAGTCTTTTCGGTTTCTCAAATGAATTTGTTTTGTTTGTGTCTAATTATTAATACAGCAGTATCAACAATAATCATTTTTTGAGCTTTCAATTTCAATGATTCTCAGCTCAGTTACCTATTGTTGGATAACAATGTCCTGGCCTATAAATGTGTCATGGATTAAATTTTATGTTATTTAAATGTCACAAATCTTGGTACCGTAAGCGGTGTGGGTACTGGTGGCTGTGCCTGGTCTATCCATTTTGCACTTTGTCACTTTTCCTGTTTTTGTACCTGCAGAAGCCAGAGCTGGAAGGCGCTGTGCTCATCACCCTGTCCTTTGTTACCCAGCTGGCCTGCAGAGGTGGGTGGGCGGACCGCTGCCACACTCCAGGAGTCCAGGCTTGTGTGTGCTTCCATAGAAAGTGTTTTCTTTTTACTTTCTTATTGTTTACTTTCCTCTCATTGTAGGTTAGTCGCTAAGTCCTGTCCCATTCTGTTTTGACCGCATGGACTGTAGCCTGGCAGGCTCCTCCGTCCATGGGGTTCTCCAGACAAGAACACTGAAGTGGGTTGCCATTTCCTTCTCTAGGGGATCTTTCCAGACCAGGGATTGAACCCACATCTCCGGCATTGGCTGGTGGATTCTTAACCACTAGACCACCAGGGAAGCCCTCTCCAGGGTCTTTGAAATGCTCTCTCCTGCCACATAACTTATCCTAATTGTTGCATGGAACCAATCAGGCCCTGACTGGTCTCATTTCTGAGACCTGCAATCCTGTGCAGTCATATCAAAGCAGAAACAAGTAGATATCATGCAGGTACCTGACGGTTTGGAAGACTTTGGGCTGCTCCTCACTGACAAGAAATATTCAGATTTTATCCAGGTTCCTGACTTGTTTCCAGCCTCAAAGTCCTCAGTCTTGAAGTACACTGATGCTAGTTTCTGCACTCTCTCCTTCTATACTCTATACTCAGATGACATATCAGTTATGCTTCCCGGCTTTGATGTTAATGTGTCATGCACAGCGCTGCCTGAGCCTGGACTGTATCACACAAAACACAGTCCTGCTGGAGGTTCAGTCGCTCAGTCGTGTCTGACTCTTGGTGATGCATGGACTGCAGCCCTCCAGGCTCCTCCGTCCACGGGATTCTCCTGGCAAGAGTACTGGAGTGGGTTGCCATGCCCTTCTCCAGGGGATCTTCCTTCATTGACTAATGAATATATATTGAGTATAAATCGAATAAAATGAAGAGTTAATTACTGGAAAAAAAGGCAGTTTGTGATGTTTGAACGTCCACGTCAATATACAGTGATACGTGTTTCAAATAAGATTGATTTTCACCTCCTGTCAACCTTCTTTGATCGCCTTGCTTTCAGAGACCATGGAGAATGGAAATCTTTTTAAAGAGCTGGGACAACCCTGAGGGATGGGATGGGGAGGCGGGTGGGAGGGGGGTTCAGGATGGGGGACACATGTACACCCATGGCTGATTCATGTCAATTATGGCAGGAGCCACTACAATATTGTAAAGTAATTAGCCTCCAATTAAAATGAAAAAAGAAAAAGAGCCCTGTGAAGTGGTCTTTTGTTCCTCTAGATAGCTGTCGGCTTATCGAGTGCTGCCCTCTGGTGACTATTTCTTGAATTACATGCCACAGGTTTTTGCGGTTTTGCCTGGCCCTGGTGGCTCAGCAGGAAAGAATTCCCTGCCAATGCAGGAGACGGGGGTCCCATCCTGGGGTGGGGAAGATCCCCTGGAGAAGGAAATGGAAACCCACCCTAGTATTCTTGCCTGGTACATCCCATGGACAGAGGAGCCTGGTGGGCTACAGTCCATGTGGTTGCAAAAGGGTCAGACATGACTTAGTGACTGAACAACAAGGGAAGGACTGAGCATGCAATATAGCGAGCTTTATTTATATTTGTTTCCACCCATCAGATAAAGTGTGCAGCCCAGAGCATATTTCACTCTAGCACATTCCATGGGATGGAGATGTTAAACATGATCCAGTCATTCAGGTATGTCTGCCTCCTTCAGATCAACCAGCTGGACAGGCGTGTCTCCTGGTTAGGCTGAACAGAGACTGTAGAGAGGAACTGAACCCAACAGAGACAGACTTTCCTCCTAGCATTCTCCTTTTCCTTTTTGAAAATGTCCTTTCCTCCTCTAGATGCCAGCCTTACTGATTGGCCATGAGGCCCTCTCTCTTGCTCCCAGGCTTCAGTCAGAATTGCTTCATGGAGGAAACGGGTAGACGCTGTCCCCTGTCCTGGCCACAGAGGATAAAGATCCCTTGGAGAAGGGAATGGCTACCCACTTAGCATTCTTGCCTGAAAAATTCGATGGACAGTAGAGCCTTGCGGGCTACAGTCCGTGGGGTCGCAAAGAGTCGGGCATGACTGAGCTACTAACACAGAGAGGAGAAGGAAGGCAAGTCAGCCTCTGCTGATGGCCCACACCTGCCAGTGAACCTAAGCTGCAGGGCCTTCCTTAAAACCCATCTGTACTCTCCACAGATGCAGGCTGGGTTTGGAGCGTGTGTGCTCAGTTGTGTCCGACTCTTTGTGACCCCATGGACTGCTGCCCGCCAGGCTCCTCTGTGGGATTCTCCAGGCAAGAATACTGGAGTGGGTTGCCATTCCCTTCCCCAGAGAACCTTCCCCACCCAGGGATGGAACCTGGGTCTCTGGAGTTTCACGCATTGGCAGGTGGATTCTTCACCACTGAGCGACCCATCGGCTAAGTCCCTGGTTTAGGGGTTGATGGAGTTGATTCTGGGTTGTGCTCTGGACTTGGCTTAGTGCAACAGTTTTCCTAAATTGGCTGCTCTGCACTGCGGCGGGGCAGGAGCGGGTGAGGAGAGGGGAAGGTCGACACATCCAGTCTCATCACACCCAATAACTCTTGGAGATCCCGGGTTGGGCGAGGTGGAGGCTTATACTAACGTAGCATTAGTCAATTATGAGACGGACCCTTGAGAAGCTGGAGGATACAACTGATGCGATATTGGAAACTGCTTGTCTGCTCTTGGTTTTCCTAAGAGAAGCATTAGACACAGTTTTGGGAAATAGAAGGCCCAAGAAGGACATGAGATCTTGAACCTGGGATGTATCCTTTTGTAGACAGAGTAGGAGGTATAGGGTAGGGAGAAGGGCTTTAATTGTATCTGTACATTTTTTTTCCTTCTAAAAAAATACGGCAATAGCTGTAGATACTCCTTCAGTCTGTGTGATGAGTGCATGAGAATGTGCTGTTAAATTTCTTATAGTTTCTTGTTTGAAAGATTGTTTTATAATTTAAAACAATAAAAAGGGGCAGGCACAATTCTTCCCCAGTTTTTGCTCTTTTATAGGTGACTCAGGGTGAGGAAAGCCCCTTACCAGGACTGTTACATTTCAGAGATGGTCGGAAAACACGCCTCATTTAATAAACTGAGTTGCTCTGAAATGCTTTTTTCGAGCACAAGCAGTAAACAGTCTTAAAGCCTGGCTTCCCTGCTTGCTTGGTGGCTCAGCGGTAAGGAGTCTGCCTTCCCACGCAGGATATGCAGGTTTGATCCTTGGGTCAGGAAGATCTTGGAGAGGAAATGGCAACCCACTCCAGTATTCTTGCCTGGAGACTCCCATGGACAGAGGAGTCTGGCAAGCTCCAGTCCTTGGGGTTGAGTCGGACACGACTGAGTGACTAAACAACAAGTCTTAAAGCATCCCACGTAGTCCACGCTGGGGTGTTCCTGCCTCTGAGCTATCCTTTGTGTGTGAGATCACACATTGCTGCTACAAGGACAGGTGTATGTAAAGCAAGCTTTTCAAGCAGCCAGAGAGGGAAATAAGACTAGAGAAAGTCCCCAAAACTGACAGAATCACCAAGTCCTTCCATAAAAACATGACATCTGCACGGGAGTGTTATAATACTCTACAAACTTTTAATGGTTTGAAAAACTATCGTTCTGGGAAAGGAAACAGATGACTAGGGTCACAATCAACATTTCTTCACCATCCTTCTATTCCATTCTCTCTCTCCCTTTTTTTTTTTTTTTTGACACCATATGGTATTCGGGATCTTAGTTCCTCAACCAGAGATTGAACCTGTACTGCCAGCAGTGGGAGCATGAGCGTGGAGTCTTAACTACTGCACCTCCGTGAAATGCTAGCATCCTTTCTTTAAAGCCCATTTTAATACCTGGTCTCAATGGATGACCATGACTGCCCTGAGAGGAAGCTGGAGCAAAGAAGGGGTTCCCTTGATCACGGAGCTAGGTGGTGACATCCCAGCTCCCTCTAGAGATCTATTCCCACACAGCCCCCTGCCCCCCATCCCGGGACACACCTGCTCATGAGACCAGGTCCTCTCAGAACCGTCCTTGACACAGATGTCCAGCCTTAACTCGGTCCCTGTGGCTCCATGCTTGCTGTCCACACAGAGGTTTGCTGCCACATTTCGAAGCTGTGGAGAGAAGGAAGGATGAGAATGGAGCTGTTTTTTTTAATTGTACCCCTGGCTCCTGGCAATCCTGGTGGAGATTCAGCAGGTTTTTTTTTTTTTTTTTAATTTAATCCCATGATGATTGGATGGTGCTTTAAATTCATATGGAGAGAAATTGGAGAATTAAATATCACATGGGCCAGTCTACATGTCAAAGAACATGAGAAGATTGGGCTGCAAAACCACAGTGAGACTCTGGGTGAAACTGCAGTCTAGAAACAAGGACAAAGAGCTCATGACTTCCGTAAGATGGGAGATTTTTTCCTTTCAGGTGGTTCTTTAACTCATAACTGGTCATCTTCCTGCTTCAAAGCATTGTCTCCTATCACCACATTAGCTAGGTTAGCTAGGAGAGAGGTCCAGTATGAGGCAAGTGTCCCAAGTAGAAGGTGTGAGGAAGACGTCACTGTGTAGGGGGTGGTCACCTGACGCCCCCTGGTGGCCTGGGATGGACCTATCGTCCTGCTTTTAGCATTTCTCCTGGATGATAAATTAAGAAGTGCCATCCAGCAGGCCTGAATGGATGTGAGGGTTGGACCAAAAAAAGGCTGAGCACCAAAAAATTGATGCTTTCAAACTGTGGTGCTGGAGAAGACTCTTGAGAATCCCTTAGACAGCAAGGAGATCAAACTAGTTAATCCTAAAGGAAATCAACCCTGAATATTCACTGGAAGGACTGATGCTGAAGCTGAAGCTCCAGGACTTTGGCCACCTCATGTGAAGAACTGACTCATTAGAAAAGACCCTGATGCTGGGAAAGATTGAAGGCAGGAGGAGAAGGGGGAAACAGAGGATAAGATGGTTGGATGGCATCACCAACTCAATGGATAGGAGTTTAAGCAAACTTTGGGAGGTAGTGAAGGACAGGGAAGCTTGGAGCACTGCAGCCCATGGGGTCACCGAGTCGGATACAACTTAGTGACTGAACAGCAAAAGAGTACTAGGAAAACAGGAAAGACAGTAACTATCGGTGCACTCCTTGACCGGATGAAGATTCTCTACCTCAGGGATCCCCAACCTCCAGGATCTAATGCCTGGTGATCTGAGGTAGAGCTGATTTAGTAATAATAGAAATAAAGTGCACAATAAATGTACTGTGCTTGAATTATCTCAAAACCACCTCCCCTCTGGTCTGTGTAAAAACCGTCTTCCACGAAACTGGTGCCAAAAAGTTTGGGGACCGCTGCTCTACATCATGTAGAGGGACTTTGAAACGTTATAGCATGAGAAAAAAAATGACTTAATCATTCTTTGCAAATATTGTAGTAAAGAACTGAATGGACTTTCCTGGTAGCTCAGCTGGTAGAGAATCCGCCTGCAATGCAGGAGACCCCCGTTTGATTCCTGGGTTGGGAAGATCCACTGGAGAAGGGATAGGCTACCCACTCCAGTATTCTTGGGCTTCCCTGGTAACTCAGCTGGTAGAGAATCTGCCTGCAATGCAGGAGACCTGGGTTCTGTCCCTGGGTCAGGAAGATCCTCTGGGGGAGGGCATGGCAACCCTCTGCAAAATTCTTGCCTGGAGAATCCCCATGGATGGAGGAGCAAGCTACAGTCCATGGGTTTGCAAGAGTCTGACACGACTGAACAACTAAGCACAGCGCAGCATGAAGAACTGAATAGTTAGTGGTGGGAAAAGGTGAAAAGTATCAACAGCAGAAATGGCAAAAAAAAAAAAGTCTGGACATGGGTGCATCCCTACATCTTCCCGCCCGGAGCCTCCACCGGGCCTCCTGCCACCATCAGGACACATCTTGGAGCACAGCTGGACCGTGTGTGTGGTCACAGAGCTGTGCGTGCTCAGACGGGTGCGAGGACCTTGGTCCTTTTCATGTCTCTACAGGGTTCTGCGTTGTAACAGTCCCTTTAGGTCCTGCTAAGAATGGAAGCAAGAACAGGATATACCCGAGGCATCATTTTAGACACAATTCTTTTGCCCAGAATGAGTAGATAGGGAGTCTCTCCAGCACAGAATGATGCCTGAATGGGGCCTGATCCTACCGGACTGGGGCGGTGAGGCAGAGAGGTTATGTGACGTACTGGATATCACAGTCAAATAAGTGATGCCGGGACACAGTGTGGTAGGCACATGGGCTGTTTCAGCTCCACTTACTTAACCTTTTTAGTTTTTATTTACTTATTTAAATTTGGCTGCCTTGGGTCTTTGATTTTTTGTCCGTGGGCTTTCTCTAGTCCAGTGCACAGGCTGCTCATTGCAGTGGCTTCTCTTGTGGCTCCCGGGCTCTAGAGCTCGGGCTCAGTAGTTGCGGTGCACGGGCTGAGCTGCATGTGGATCTTCCTTGACTAGGGATGGAGCCCATGTCCCCTGCACTGGCAGGCAGATTCTTAACCACTGGACCACCAGGGAAGTCCTCCACTTACTAGAGGAGTCAGTTCAGTTCAGTTCATTTCAGTTGCTCAGTCATCTCCGACTCTTTGTGACCCCATGGACTGCAGCACAGCAGGCCTCCCTGTCCATCACCAACTCCTGGAGTTTACTCAGACTCATGTCCATTGAGTCGGTGATGCCATCCAACCATCTCATCCTCTGTCATCCCCTTCTCCTCCTGCCTTCAATCTTTCCCGGCATCAGGGTCTTTGCAAATGAGTCAGCTCTTCGCATGAGGTGGCCAAAGTATTGGAGTTTCAGCTTCAACATCAGTCCTTCCAATGAAAACCCAGGACTGATCTCCTTTAGGATGGACTGGTGGGATCTCCTTGCAGTCCAAGGGACTCTCAAGAGTCTTCTCCAACACCACAGCTCAAAAGCATCAATTCTTTGGTGCTTGGCTTTGTTCATAGTCCAACTGTCACATCCATATGTGACTACGTGAAAACCTTAGCCCTGACTAGATGGACATTTGTTGGCAAAGCAATGTCTCTGCTTTTTAATATGCTATCTAGATTGGTCATAGCTTTTCTTCCAAGGAGCAAGCGTCTTTTAATTTCATGACTGCAGTCACCATCGGCAGTGATTTTGGAGCCCAAGAAAAGAAAGTCTGCCACCGTTTCCCCATCTATTTGCCATGCAGTGAAGGGACCAGATGCCATGATCTTAGTTTTCTGAATGTTGAGTTTTAAGCCAACTTTTTCACTCTCCTCTTTCACTTTCATCAAGAGGCTCTTTAGTTCTTCTTTGCTTTCTGCCACTATAGGAGTAAAGGCTGGTACAGGGTTGTTCAGGAGGGAATCAAGGTGGTGGATACCAGATTCCTTATTCAGGAAACGTGGCGACAGTTGGGTCCACCCTCTGCTGCTGGACCAGCGCTCTCAGGTGTCTGTCCATGACGACAGGGGATGTGAAATCATGGAGGACACAGGGTGGTAGCTCTGAACCTGGTTCGGCCTACACACTTCTCCGAGAATCCAAGGAGAGCTAAGGAGACTCTTGCAAAAACAAAGGAACTGGAAGTGGACACACACAAGCACTTTTGTATTCACTTTTCTGGATGCCATAGGATCCACATTTGAACCTGAATGACGGAAAATGCATACCACTTGCATACCCATCCCACAAAGGAATTGCCTCCCTTTTCTTTTTTTTTTTTTTTTTTTTTGGCTGTACCACACTCATGGTTGGCTTTCCAAGTGGCTCATTGATTAAGAATCTGTCTGCAACACAGGAGACTTGGGTTCCATCCCTGGGTCAGGAAGATACCCTGGAATGGCAACCCACCCCAGTATTCTTGCCTGAAGAGTCCCTTGGACAGAAGAGTCTGGCAGGCTGTAGCCCACAGGGTTGAAAAGAGTTGGAAATGACTGAAGTGACTTAGCACACACGCACGCACACACAGCATGTGTGATCTCAGCTCCCTGGCCACGGATTGAACCCGAGCCCCTGCAGTAGAAGCTTAGGGTCTTAAGCACTGGACCCCCAGGGGAGTCCCACCCTCTTCCTCTTAGTCTCCTGGGAGATCCGGACGGCAGGACATGAACTTGGCCGTGTCAGCGAGTGCCCCAGTCACTCCCACTTCCTTCACCTTCTCTCCACCTCCTCAGTCAAGCACCAGGGAGGAATTTCGCTGTGGAACTTGGGGAGCCAAACTTAAAAGAGGCAATTTTGGGGATCAATTCCCAGGTGGTGATTGAGTTTATTAGGTGAAAGAGAAGTGGCCCGATGGGTGGAAGTCTGAGCTTGCATCTCTCTCTGGGGTCCAGCATCCTTCGACGCCTGTCTGATCTCAACCAGGACCAGGCTTTCGGTTTCTTAAAGCTGCTTCACTGGGGTTTGCCAGACAGAACTCTGGGAAGAGCTCTCTCTTTATTCTTGGCCAGTGAACTCACAGACTCTCTATCCTTAGAGCTCTGCTGTCTGCTCAGTCATGTCCGACTCTTTGCGACCCCATGGACTGTAGCCCACCAGGCTCCACTGGCCATGGGATTCTCTAGGCAAGAATGCTGGAGTGGGTTGCCGTGCCCTCCTGCAGGGCATCTTCCCAACCTGCATCTCCTGCACTCCCAGGTGGACCCTTTACCCACTGAGCCGTTTGGAAAGTCCAGTGTTAACTGATGGCGAAGGCACCTTCAGGGCACTCCTGCTCCCACCCCTGAGTCCAGGTGGACGGGACAGCAGCTGCTGTTGGTTTATGGCCACGTGGCTGCAGAGGGACCAGCTGCACAGGCTCTGCTCTTGGACGAGGAGGATGTGAGGCAAAAAAGACAAAAAAGGATGTGGGCCACCCAGCGAGGCCGGGCAGTGGATCTGCCCGTCCTGCCCAAAGCTGTCAGAGTGCCTAGTTCTCTTGCTAAATGCCGTGAATGTGAAAGGCCTCTGGCAGGGGGTAGAGGAAACCATTTTCTGAACTCTCAAATGTCCTAAACTCTCATTCAAATGGCATCTGTGTAGACAATGGGATAAATGGCTTTGGAAACCAAATTTCAAGTTCCAAAGGCATAATTGTCCACATCTGTGTAAATTTCAGCCCCTTGCTGTGCCAGAGAAGGGCCACGGAGAGTCCAGCAGAGGATGAGGTCGGCACCTGCACGCCAGCCTGTCCTGCCACCCTGCTCACGCCCACCTCTTCAATTCACACCCCGTCCTCGGCTCACAAATGTGACTCCATCACAATGAGCTGGTGAGTAACAGAACAGACCCTAATGCTTGCTTATACTTTTGAATAAAGTTTTCTTTCTAAAGGAAAGTAGACAAGAAAAGAACACAGATGATTTCAACTTTTCCACCATGGGCTCATGTATCTCCAGCTAAAGGAAAAGCAGTTCACACAGCACACACAAACACACACACATACACGCACATCTAGGACGGGGACACTGCCTCTTCTGGGACAGAAAAGGGCTGCTCTGTTCCTCCAACATCCAGCGTGGAGACTCGGCAGCATGAAAATCACCTAAGGGGACCCAGAGACTTGGAGCAGGATTAGAGAGAAAGGCGGTGCTTGACTAGGAACAGGGAAGAAACAGGAGAAAAATGGGGCCAAAGAGACTCGGGACGTGAGACAGGATTACAGGGATGATCTCCTGGGGGCAAGGATTAGGAGGTTTGGCGGAGAGTGAAGGCTGGCTTAGGTTAGCAGGAGAATGCAGGCTTGGCTGGAACCTGGGCTTTCCCTCCCTGACACGGGAGGTTTTATGAAAGAGGTTCCAGAGAAGGGGTATGGGGAATAAACATCGAGATGACTGGCAGGTGGGGACGGATAATTCAGTTGGTGGTCAAAGAGAGACCAGCTCAACGAACACAGGAGTGGGGTTTGCTATCGCCCTTCCATAGACTTGGGGTTTTTAAGTGAGAAGGAGTGGTTTCATGATTCATTCAACAAACATTAAGTAAGTACCTGGATGTCCCAGGCACTATGCTAGATATTGTATACAGTGGAAAATAAAAAAGGATTTGTGGATGAAATAGTGAAGATGATGAAAAGATGCAATTTTCCAGTTATAAAATGAAAAAGTTTTGGGAATGTGACCTATTGCATGGTCACGACAGTTACCGATTCTGTGCTGTATGTACTAAGACAGTGGGTCTTAAACGCTTGCATTGCAAGAAAATTAGTAATTCCACGGTGACAGATGTTAACTAGACTTATTGTGGTGATTGTTTTGTAATTGTTTTTTAGTACAAACATCAAATCATTATGTGGACACCTGGAAGTAAATAGATCATGTTGTTGTTGTTCAGTTGCTGAGTCATGTCTAACTCTGCGACCCATGGATTGCAGCACACCAGGCTTCCTTGTCCTCCCAGAGAACATTGTCCTCTGTCTCTGTCCTCTGACACTGTCCTCTGACACTGTCCACTGTCTCCCAGAGTTTGCTCAAACTCATGTTCATTGAGTCAGTGATGCCATCCAGTCATCTTATCCTCTGTGGCTCCCTTCTCCTCCTGCCCTTGATCTTTCCCAGCATCTCTTCTCCAATGAGTCAGTTCTTTGCAACAGTTGGCCAGAGTACTGGAGCTTCAGCTTCAGCATCATTCCTTCTAATTAAGGATTGATTTCCTTTAGAATTGACTGGTTTGAACTTCTTGCTGTCCATGGGACTCTCAAGAGTCTTCTCTAGCACTACAATTCAAAAGCATCAATTCTTCAGCATTCAGACTTCCTTATGGTCCAATTCTCACATCCATATATGACTACCAAAAAAACCATAGCTTTGACTATACAGACCTTTGCCAGCAAAGTGATATCTCTACTTTTCAATACACTGGCTAGGTTATAGATCAATTTTATTTCAGTTTTAAAAATTCAGAAAAATACATTTAAATTCACCCCCCCAGAAAAGTCTGTCCCCTGCTTTGAAAGCTCATCTAGTCGCCTGTCATCCCCAAAGTCCTGACACGTCAGGACCAGTGGTTACTGAGCCTCCTTCTGGCAGGGTGTCCTCACTGGACTGGGTGGGTCTAGGGGAGAGGACCCCTGGGGTCATCCCTGGGTGGGGTCAACTGCAGAGATGTACATAGCTTGACTGATGGACTCCAAAAACTGTTGCTTCGTGATTCTCATTCTTTAGCGACTGACAGCATTTCAGGACGGTCCTGCCTGTGATCATTTATTTTTTTCATTCTCGGAAAGCTGTGATCTTTTTTGATCCCCACAGGATGCTATAGCACAGAGAGAATTTTGCAGGCATCTCTGCTGCCAACACACCAGACAGGACCAATTTTCTTTTAGGGTCTTGAAACTTTTTTGAATTTTACTAGAAAAATGGGGAAAGGATTTCTCTTTTGAGAGCTCATGAGCCTCCTTTTTTTTTTTTTTTTTTGTAATTCAGCTTTTGTTGAGGTATAATTGACATATAAAATTAGATATTTACCATATACACTGTGGTGAGTTAATATATGTAAACTTCGTGAAATGATTTTCCTTGTGAAGTTAACACAGTCATCACCTCACATATTTATCTTTTTTTTTTTCCTTGAGAACATTTCAGTTCTCCTCGCTTCTTCTTGCTGTTTAGTTGCTCAGTTGTATCTGACTCTTTGTGACCCTATGGACTGTAACCCACCAGGCTCCTCTGTCCATGGGATACTCCAGGCAAGAACACTGGAGCGGGTTGCCATTTCCTTCTCCAGGGGATCTTCCTGATGCGGCAATTGAACATTGCCGCATCTCCTGCGTTTGGCAGGTCGATTCTTTACCACTGAACCACATGGGAAGCCCCTCCCTGCTTAGCCAGTGTGAGTTATACAGTTCGGTGTCATCAAGTGTAGTCAGTATGTTTTACATGAGACCCTCAGACTGGGTTTGTCCTATTCCGGCCCTGAATGTGCGCTACATCCTACCCGCAATGAAGCCCAGCACATGTTAGGGGTGACCCACCAGCTGAACAGTTACTTCGCTTTGAATCTCTGCTACCGGCCTCACATGACTGACCTCCCTACACACCTGCCCCGGATTGTTCTAACGTTGAGATCAGAAATCACCTGGATGGCTCATCAAAGGGGCCGCGAGGGGCGTGGCCCTCTGCTGGTTGCCCTGGTAACCCCGAAGCGGACCAGGTGTCAATCCCCCAGGAGAGGCGATCTCCCCCAATCCCCACCCCAGGCCCCACCCCGCCCGCCCTGCCCCGGGGCGCTGGCGGCCTCCCTGTCCCGCCTGCGGTCCACTGCATACAATGGGGTGTCTGTTGTCCCGGGACCTGCTTCAGACAGGTAAGCTCCCCCTTCTATGAACCGCTGTTGTCTCTGTCACTGATCCCGGCTGTTCTTCCGTCTCAAAGTTGGGCTTCTGGGTGCAGCCCAACAAATTGGCGGAGCAGACAGGAGACTGAGGAAGCGCCCAGGAGCACCAAAATGTTGGGAAATTAGGACGGAGGCTGGCAGATTACCGGTGTAATCCCGCTGTGGTCATCCACTGACACAGGTCTTGAGAGCTAGGGGTGAGAGGGGACCCCAGGGTGCCATCTGCTAGTACTGGGGTCCTGTGGTGGCTGTCCATGACAGCTGGGCGCTGCCAAGAGTACGGAGAACCCCTAGACGCCCTCAGGCGGTGGTGGAGGTTCTGGGGAAAGCGGAGTTAGGCAGTAAGGCCCTGGACGCACCTCTGGGCTGGCCATGCCTTTTTTTTTTTTTAGACTACCTCACATTCTGCTTATTTATTTATTTATTTTTTCATTTATTTTTATTAGTTGGAGGCTAATTACTTTACAATATTGTAGTGGATTTTGTCATACATTGGCATGAATCAGCCATGGTTTTACATGTATTCCCCATCCCGATCCCCCCTCCCACCTCCCTCTCCACCTGATTCCTCTGGGTCTTCCCAGTGCACCAGGCCCAAGCACTTGTCTCATGCATCCCACCTGGGCTGGTGGTCTGTTTCACCCTAGATAATATACATGCTGTTCTTTCGAAACATCCCACCCTCGCCTTCTCCCACAGAAGAGAAAGTCTGTTCTGTACTTCTGTGTCTCTTTTTCTGTTTTGCATATAGGGTTATTGTTACCATCTTTATAAATTCCATATATATGTGTTAATATACTGTATTGGTCTTTATCTTTCTGGCTTACTTCACTCTGTATAATGGGCTCCAGTTTGATCGATCTCATTAGAACTGATTCAAATGAATTCTTTTTAATGGCTGAGTAATATTCCATGGTGTATATGTACCACAGCTTCCTTATCCATTCATCTGCTGATGGGCATCTAATTGCTTCCATGTCCTGGCTATTATAAACAGTGCTGCGATGAACATTGGGTATACGTGTCTCTTTCAGATCTGGTTTCCTCGGTGTGTATGCCCAGGAGTGGGATTGCTGGGTCATATGGCAGTTCTATTTCCAGTTTTTTAAGAAATCTCCACACTGTTCTCCATAGTGGCTGTACTAGTTTGCAGTCTCACCAAAAGTGTAAGAGGGTTCCCTTTTCTCCACACCGTCTCCAGGATTTATTGCTTGTAGACTTTTGGATAGCAGCCATCCTGACTGGTGTGTAATGATACCTCATTGTGGTTTTGATTTGCATTTCTCTGATAATGAGTAATGTTGAGCATCTTTTCATGTGTTTGTTAGCCATCTGTATGTCTTCTTTGGAGAAATGTCTGTTTAGTTCTTTGGCCCATTTTTTGTCTGGGTCATTTGTTTTTCTGGAATTGAGCTTCAGGAGTTGCTTGTGTATTTTTGAGATTAATCCTTTGTCTGTTTCTTCATTTGCTATTATTTTCTCCCAATCTGAGGGCTGTCTTTTCACCTTACTTATAGTTTCCTTTGTTGTGCAGAAGGTTTTAAGTTTCATTAGGTCCCATTTGTTTATTTTTGCTTTTATTTCCAAAATTCTGGGAGGTGGGTCATAGAGGACCCTGCTGTGATTTATGTCGGAGAGTGTTTTGCCTATGTTCTCCTCTAGGAGTTTTATAGTTTCTGGTCTTACATTTAGATCTTTAATCCATTTTGAGTTTATTTTTGTGTATGGTGTTAGAAGGTGTTCTAGTTTCTTTCTTCTTTTTTTTTAATTTTTAAAAACATTTCTTTTAAAAGTTTATTTTTTTATGGCTGCGCTGGGTCTTCATTTGCTGCTCGGGCTGTCTCTAGCTGAGACAAGTGGGGGCTGCCCTCTAGCCGTGGAGCACGGGCTGACTTGTCCCGCAGCATGTGTGATCTTCTCAGGTCGGGGATCAAACCTGTGTCTCCTGTGGTGGCTGGCAGAGGCTTATCCTCTGAGCCACCTGGGGAATCTGGTGGCTTTTTTTGTGTGTGCAGGATCTAGTTCCCTGACCAGGGATTGAACCTGGGCCCCCTGCACTGGGAGTGAGGAGTCTTTGCCACTGGACCACCAGGCAAGTCCCTGGCCATTGCTTTTTATTTTAAGAATGGCCACAGGTGCTGAGCAAAGGTTAACTTAAACGTGGATTCCTGTTTCTCTGAAAGTGAGGTATATGTATTAATGATGCTGGGAAAGATTGAAGGCAGGAGGAGAAGGGGGTGACAGAGATGTTTGGATGGCATTGTCAGAAGATCCTCTGACCAACCCTGAGGAAATCTGGTACACTGATGGAAGCAGCTTTGTCTTAGATGGAAAAAGAAGAGCCAGGTATGTAGTAGTCTCCAATTTTGAGACCATAGAGGCTAAGCCTCTGCCACCAGGTACTTCAGCCCAATTAGCTGAGCTCATAGCCCTGACTCAAGCTTTAGAGCTGGGAAAAGGAAAAAGAAAAGCCATTTACACTGACTCCAAGTATCCCTTTCTGGTGCTACATGCACATGTGGCTATTTGGAAAGAAAGGGGCCACTTGACCACCCAAGGGTCCCCAATCAAATATGGTGATCAAATCCTTAGACTCTTGGAAGCAGTCCATCTGCCCACTGAGGTTTCAGTCTCCCGCTATAAAGGACACCAAAAAGGGAGCACTGAAGTGACACGAGGGAACCAAGCAGCCGATCAGGCAGCTTAGAGAGCAGCGTTACAGAACAAGGACCTAATAGGGGTTCCTTAGTTCCATAGACAAACTTGCCAGAAACTCCTTTATATACTGAAGGTGAGACTCTTAAAGCTAAGAGTGAGGGCTTTCAAGAAGATCATGTTGGAGTGGTTCCAAAAGGAGGGGCTCCTTTTTCTGCCTGGGAACCTCCAATGGAAGTTGGTTAACTCCTTACATGCCACCACTCATTTAGGAGAAAAGGCCCTCCAAAGATTACTAGAAAGGTCTTTCAGAGGAACAGGCTTCCAAACAACTAGAAGACAAGTGGTCTCCTCTTGTCCCACTTGCCAATTAAACAACCCCCAAGGAGCTCAAAGACCTCAGCTGGCCCAGCCCATCCAATGACTTGGGGCCTATCCAGGAGAGGACTGGCAGATGGACTTCACCCAGATGCCAGTTTCTCAGGGGTATAAATACCTTTTAGTCATGATAGATACATTCAGAGGATGGATTGAAGGCTTTCCCACCCAGACTGAGAAGGCTGAGGAGGTGATAAAAAAAACTGCTCCATGAAATCATTCCAAGGTTTGGTCTGCCCAGGTCGTTACAAAGTGACAATGGGACATCATTTACTTCTAAGATCACCCAAGGAATCTCTAAAGCATTGGGCATTACTTATTATCTCCATTGTGCCTGGAGACCTCAGTCTTTAGGAAAAGTAGAAAGAGCCAACCAATTCTTAAAATCAGCAATAAAACAGATAACCCAAGAGACCTCCCTGGGATGGAAGGAGGCTTTACCAATAGCTCTCTTCCGTACCCATATTGCCCCTAAGGAACAGGTTGGTTTTAGTCCTTATGAGATGCTATATGGGAGACCTTTTGTTAATGTCAGTGACCTCTTCCTAGACCCAGAGGTTCAGACTCTCTAGTCTTATACCATGGCCATTGGGCAATTCGAACAGGATATACGCTTGTGGGGTATGAACCAGGACCCAAAAGACTCTAAAGACTCGCCACTATATGCTCCAGGGACTCAAGTCCTAATTAAAGTCTGGAAAGATGGGTCCCCAAAGGCTCAACTCCAGCCCACATGGAAGGGGCCCTACCCTGTAATACTTTCTACTCCCACAGCAGTCAAGGTGCCAGGACATGACTCCTGGATTCACTACTCACGAGTCAAGCCATGGAAGAAAACAGAAGAGGACACTCAATATACCTGTGAGCCCCTGGGAGATCTCAGATACCTATTCAGAACTACAAATGAGTGCCATTCTAATAAACAACCCCAAAATCTGGTCTTTGGGGATAAGATTTCTCAAGACAGCTCTAAAGAGCCAACACAGCTTGGCAGGGATGATACTCCAAAACAGACAGGAGATAGATCTTCTGATCTCTGAACAAGCAGTGACTTGAGCCATCCTGGCGATGTGAATTTGAAATTGGTTAATGCCCATACTAGTCCTTATTATGCCATACTGATGCTGCTTATGATTGTTCCATGTACTGTCAATTGTCCTACCTGTTTTGTCTCTGCTCAGGTCAACAAGCTACAACATGCGGGGCCAGTTCAACAAAGATACAAAACTACAGCCGACCATGGAAAATATCACTCACCCTTAAAATGGACACTGCTATGAGGACTCTGAGGCCTGAGACTAGCAAGAGGGGGAGGCCCAATACCCCTCACCATTCCACTTCAGCAGGAAGTAGCCAGAAAGACTTCGATGCCCCTATTCCCAAAGAATTGGGCCTCCCATCTCTTGAGGGGGGAATGTTAGGTAGTTAGAATAGGGTAAAGGAGTCCAAAATGGCGGTGGCTAAAAGACAAATAAGGGAAAAGCCCACGAAAATAGAACAGAGGAAGGTCAAAGGAAGGTCCGAGGACCGGAGTGAGGACTTCAGGTAGAACAGCACTCCTGCCTAAGCCAAGTTTGCATAGGACAGGCCCAGGGATAAGAAAAAACATATAAAAAGAGGAGCCAAAGGGCTCTCTCTCTTCGCCGCCTCCCTCCACTCCCCGCCACCGTGCAATGGGGCTCTCTTCTCTTCATGTCTTTGGATCGATGTGCCCTCACGCCTCGAAGATGGATTTTCCTGCTATTATCTAAATAAAATAGAGCTGTAACAGTGATTTATTTAAGAGCTATAACATGGTCTGTCCAAGACCCGAGAGCTGTGACCTGCCGAGGGGGCTTTAATGACCTGACCGTCACTCCAAATCTTTGTTGTTACGAGACAAAGAACCGAGGAGCATACATTCGCCTGACAGCATTACCAACTCAGTCGAGTTTAAGCAAACTCCAGGAGATGGTGAAGGACAGGGAAGCCTGGTGTGCTGCAGTTCATGGGGTCACAAAGAGTCAGGCATGATTTAGCAACTAAACAACAGCAAATGTATTAATATACAGTGGATGATATATATTGTTATTACTGTTATTTGTTTGAACTGAACTGGCTATTTAGAAACTAAAAATAGTACCTGAAAGGGGCCAAAATAGGAACCTTTTGACATTCTGAAACTGGTTTTTGCATATGCCCTTAGAGGAAGTTGACTTTCTGGAAGGAATGGGTGTTTCTCTTCACGTGCCTTTGAGATGTAAATGATCTACCTGTGCTCTACTGCTACTGCTGCTGCTGCTAAGTCGCTTCAGTCGTGTCCGACTCTGTGCAACCCCATAGACGGCAGCCCACCAGGCTCCCCCATCCCTGGGATTCTCCAGGCACGAACACTGGAGTGGGTTGCCGTTTCCTTTTCCAGCGCATGAAAGTGAAAAGCGAAAGTGAAGTTGCTCAGTCTTGTCTGACTCTTAGCGACCTCATGGACTGCAGCCCACCAGGCTCCTCTGTCCATGGGATTTTTACCTGTGCTTTAGGTAACTTTAATTCCTGAGAGTGAAGAAGAAGAAAGAAGAAAATAAAAAAGGCCTCTTAAAACTCTAGCTGGAAAACTGTGAGATGTGTTTGTCTATAAAGACATATGCATGTCTATGTGTACCTTATAATTATGAGGTATCTCTGCCTCCAAATGGCATTGCCCAGATTGCTTTGTGTCTGAGCTCTGTTTATTTGCTTGACAGAAATTGCATGCTTACATGAATTCTCCGAAATAGAATGAATTTCAGATTCATGTGATCTGAGAATTATTCAGTACTGAATCAATATCTGGTTTTGACGCTACTTAAGCTTGGTGGTTTGATTAATATAGACATATCTTTTTCTAGTCATCAGTGTTAACACTTTTGTTCAAATGAAGATTTCCCTGTTCAAATTACTGGCATTCTTTCTTTCTCCTGGCTGGACTCTGATGCAACCACTTCTGAGTAATAGTTGGAGATATCCTGATATCACAGGAGCAAAGAGGATGAGGACGGTTGAGTGTGGAATTCCGAGGAATGGTTTCTTCTGGAAACAGGCAAAGGAGGAGTAGTCAGGAAAATGAGAGGAAAACCAGAGAGGTTTTCCAGAAGTGGACAGGGCCGGGGGTCAGCATGGTCAAATTCCTTAGTGAGGTCAAGTGGGCAAAGGTCTGGAAGGGGCCGTTGGACTTGGTAGCTAGGAAATTTTCAAGATCAGTAAAGGTGGAAAAGGGAAGTCAACCAATGGAAGCTTCTCTTCCAAGAAGTTGGACTTCAATGGGAATGAGAAAAAGCAGAATTAAAACAAAACAGTTGGCGCCCCGGCACACATCCGGGCGCCGTGACCCTGTCGTTGGGCCTCAGCCCGGGGTTTCCAGCAGTGAGCGAGGCAGCATGTTGAGGCGCAGCTTGGAAAACCGGGACGCTCAGACCAGAAAACTGCAAGATGCTGTCACCAATGTGGAGAAACATTTCGGAGAGCTGTGCCAGATCTTTGCTGCTTACGTGAGGAAAACCGCCTGACTGTGAGACAAAGCGGACCTCCTGGTGAACGAATCCAACGTGTATGCCTCTACCGAGACCCCTCACTTAAAGCAGGGCCTGAAAAACTTTGCGGACGAGTTTGCCAAACTTCAGGATTATCGACAAGCCGAGGTTGAAAGACTTGAAGCCAAAGTAGTTGAACCTTTGAAAGCTTATGGAACCGTTGTAAAAGTGAAGTGAGATGACATCAAAGCAACGTTATCAGCAAGGAATCGAGAAGCTAAACAGTTAACTCAGTTAGAAAGAACACATCAGAGAAACCCATCTGATCGACATGTTATTTCACAGGCAGAAACTGAATTACAAAGAGCTACAATGGATGCTACCCGAACAACTCGTCATCTGGAGGAAACTATTGACAGTTTTGAAAAGCATAAAATAAAGGATATAAAGACTATATTTTCAGAATTTATCACTATTGAAATATTATTTCACAGCAAAACTTTAGAGGTCTACACTGCTGCCTACCAAAATATACAGAAGATTGATGAAGAAGATTTAGAGGTTTTCCAACATTCTCTGTATCCACAAGATTATCCATCCCGTTTAGAGCAAATTCGAAGTCACCTCTTCAAAGATCATTGTCAGCTAAGTGTGTATCTGGAACAGGACAGGTATTGACCTGTCGACTAAGAAAGTGAGGATCAGCAAACAGAAGATGATGATGAAGAGAATGAAGACTTAGATGTTACAGAAGAAGAAAATTAAATTTCTTAAGTAAACTTTGCATTTCCATTTTCATCTTAAATGACCTGGAATCCAGAATTACTAAAACTGAAAAACATAATACTGGCTTGATACATTAAACCTCAAATGAAATCCTGTTGGAAATGTAGAAATTATTAAAGGAAATTTATGCCAACAAAAAGCAAAACAACAACAAAAACAGCCTTTTAGGGTGAATAGATAGAAATATATATAAGTCCTGCCCCAATTCATTTGAGCTGGATTAAAAAAAAAGTTGTGAGTTGCTTTTGGAAATTAAAAATGGCAGATGGTGGGGAGAGATAAAAGAGGAATTTGGGATTAAAATATACACACTGCTTCCTTGGTGGCTCAGACAGTAAAGAATCTGCCCGCAATGTGGGTTCGACCCCTGGGTTGGGAAAATCCCCTGGAGAAGGGAACGGCAACCCACTTCAGTATTCTTGCCTGGAGTATCCCATAGACAGAGGAGCCTGGTGGGCTACAGTGCATGGGATTGCACAGAGTCAGACACGACTCAGTGACTTTCACTTTGAATTTAGACATTAAAAATGGCAGATGGTGGGGAGGGATAAAATAGGAATTTTGGGTTAAAATGTACATATTGCTATGTATTGAAGAGATAATCAACAAGGACCAACTGTATAGTGCAGCAAAAACTCTACTCAATATCTTATAATGTCCTATAATGAAAAGAAGTGAAAGAGTATGTATATGTACATATATGAGAAGTGGGAATACATGTGTGTGTATATATATCTGAATCACCTTGCTGTACCCCTGAAACTAATACAATATTGTCAATAAACTGCACTCCAACACAAAATTTTAGAAAGCACCTTATAAATTCAAAGCACTGGTGACGCCCTCATTATCCTTCCAGGGCCTTCTCTGTGGAAGGTTCTGCCTCGTGGTCACCACACCACTTATGCTCTCACAAATCATCCCCCACTAACTGCTCCATGCCAGTGGCATCCAGTGGCTGCTGGCAGAGATGACTCCCGCCTTTCCTAGAAATTAAGCCCACAAAGATCATCTTCCCCTTGCACGCACATTTTCCTTTTCTGAATTCAGCATAAATGTAATTGCTTTGGCATCTCTCTTGTGCCCTGGGACCTACTAGAACCACTCGCTTCGAAAGCCTAGCTTACATTACACAAGGAATTGAAGAGCCCACGGCACAAACACCACCATAGGGCTTTCAGATTTAATGTATGTGCTCTGCTCCAAATAGTCTATTTCTAAAACTATGTCTTGCCACTTGAAGTGAGGGACTGTGAATATTGTTTGTGAAATATATCCAATGTCAGAACTTTCAGATGAAGGGTTAGTTGCCATAAATGTTTCGATTTGCACAAAAAGATGAGGAAAATCTGTGTAAATAAGCCACTTCTAATTAAGCAACATTCTCAGATAGAAGGAAAAGAAATGAGAATACCTATACTTCATACTGGGCTTCCCTGGTGGCTCAGTGGTAAAGAATCCGCCTGCCAATGCAGGAGCCACGGGTTTGATTCCTGATTTGGGAAGATCCCTTGGAGAAGCAAATGGCAACCCACTCCCATGTTCTTGTCTGGAGAATCCATGCACAGAGGAGCCTGGCAGGCAACAGCCCATGGGATCGCAAAGAGTCAGATATGACTGAAGCAACTTAGCATGCACCAGTATTCTTGCCTGGGAAATCCCATGGACAGAGGAGCCTGGCAGGCTACAGTCCATGGGGCCACAAAGAGTTGGACACAACTTCACGACTAAAGGACAATGCTTCATACTAAATTGGGAGCTTTAACAACCATCACTTCACGTCTTCATCTGCACCACCACTGTGCAGTGCGTGTACCTCCAGTTGCTATGGAGACGCTGGGAAATTACACAGTTTGTCCAAGATGATGCAACAGGTAGATGGCAAGCAAGATTGGCACCCCCATCTCTGATCCCTAGATCCTTGCTCTACACCACGTGATGGGGATGGAGAGAATGAATTCACCAGAACAGTGCAGTTTGGGGTGGTACGTTGGTGGCAAATGCTTTACTGAACCCAAGGGATGCATGGAGATGAGAGATGGTTGTGAACCCTTGGGTTTAAAAGAGAGCTCCGTTGATGGTGGGGTTGGAGTCTGACCAAGGTAGAGAGGCTGAAGCAGGGTCAGCAATAAGACCTCTGTAACGATCGCTTGGTTAAAGTGCTGGCAGCCCAAACCTGGACAAGTGATCATTAAGTCATCCAGGTCCAGGGCTGAAGGGGACAGCTGCTGGCCTGTGATGCCTGGACTCTGGGCAGGGGTCAGGGGGCTGCTGGGATCAGAGAAGGAGTCACAGATTATGGGGAGGAAGCTTTTCCTGACCGCTGCACAAGACTCTAGATTTCGAATCTAGATTTTTAACATGTAACATTTTCCAAAAAGAAAACTTAGAAAGCTGCAGAACTGTGGTGACTTTGTCCTGACCTACACCATCAAGGAAATACCTCCTTTTGTGTCCAATAAAGCCAGGTGTATCCTTTGTAAAGCAGAGAAGATGGAACAATTTTGATCTTTTGAATAGGCAGAATATAACTTAGAACTCTTAGTAACTGATTTTTTTCTTTTTTTGTAGTTTGGATTTTTTTTTTTTTTTTTTTTAAAGTTTTGGTGTTGTCATTTCACAAAGTCAAGGAAGGAATGAGTTCAGTCCACATCCTCTTGGATGTATTATTGGTAAGCAAGTGACCTACTGGCTTGGCTGAGCAAAGGTTTCTGAGAGCTCAGGCAATTATTTGCATTTTGATGTGAGTTATGTACCCAGGTGTGATTAAACAGAAGCACAGTCCATGTACGCCAGAAATATGAAGGCAGACTTTTTGTTAAAGTCTACAGAGTAGCTTAGGAGATGAAAGGACTCACGTGTGCCCTGGTTTTCTCCCTGCAATATACAAAACTCAGATGAGTAAATTAAAGCTGAAGAGGGGAAATGAGACTTGAAGGAACATTTTTTTGGAGAGTTCAAGACTATCTACAGGAAAACTTGGGCTTTCCAGGTGGCTTAATGATAAAGAATCTGCCTACCAATGCAAGAGCCACAGGAGAAGTGGGTTTGATCCCTGGGTTGCGGAGATCCCCTGGAAAAGGAAGTGGCAACCCACTCCAGCATTCTTGCCTGGAGAATCCCATGGACAGAGGAGCCTGTCAGGCTACAGTCCATGAGGTCACAAAGAGTGAAATACAGCAACTAAACAACAACAAGGAGTCGCTTAGGAGATGAACAGATTCTCTTGTGCCCCAGTTTTCTCCCTGCAATATACAAGACTCAGAAGAGTAAATTAAAGCTGCACAAGAGGAGGGGAAGTGAGACCTGAAGGAAAATTTTACAGGGAGAGTTCAAGACTTTAGACAGGAAAAGCTGCCTAAAGAAGATCCGAAAGTCAGTAGTGAATAAGAGTATTCCGCAGGGAGAAGGAGTCTACGGGAAGCCCACTCCCCACGCTGTTAGCAGCACCATCCATGCCTGTGTTGAGGGGCTTGAGTGGGGATGCTACACTGAAGGCCGTGCCTTCTGGAGAAGGCGGTTTGTGTGCCCTGGAGGCATCGTGGCCCCGTGTCAGCTGAGACTGTGGGGGGAACCTGCAGACTGGTTATCACCATGCCTGCTGCTCTGCCACTCGGAACTCACACAGACTATCTCCCCAGACCTGGCCCCATTGCATGCCCCATCTTTTAACTAATCCCTTGACATTTCACATCCCTGTTGTTTCCCCAGGAGTGATGTTCTGCTAATAAAAGCACTCCCGGCAAGGTCGCTTTCATCTGTGAGCTGCCAGTAAATCTCAGATTTGCTCCAGCTCCATTGTAATCTTGAAAATCCACTTTCAACATTATTCTTGAGAATCCAGGTCACTGCAGGCAGTGAAACTAAAACAAGTTTTTAGTGCTTGAGAAATGACTCACAGAGCATGGTGTCTAGATAAAACAATTCTTCCTTTGAATTCATTTCAGATCATGGAAATGTGGACAGGTTTAAAAGCTTGTCTAATGAAGTGCTCAGGGCTGGTGCACTGGGATGACCCAGAGGGATGGGATGGGGAGGGAAGTGGGGGGGGGGGATCAGGATGGGGAACTCATGTAAATCCATGGCTGATTCATGTCAATGTATGGCAGAAACCACTACAATACTGTGAAGTAATTAGCCTCCAACTAATAAAAATAAATGAAAAAAAAAAAAACCTTGTCTGATAAAGGGATGCTAGGCTTTTGTGTAAAATTCAGAACTGTTAGTTAATGAAAATCTGCAATCAAGAATCATAAGGTTGATTCTGAGAAGTATATGTCCTGCTGACTTGGACAGGATTGAAGCAAAGTCCTTAAGACGTATGGACATCTGTGGGCTATTAAAGTTCTCCAGGGAAGTAGGTTCTCTTGAACTCATTCTTGAGTTTAGCAGTCATCCTTCCAAGGAAGGCCGGCAAATTGTCCTTATTTTCAAGTAAGATAATTCAAGGTCTGAGTTTTCTACTGTAAATTTCATCATTGTTAAACACACCATATTAAAAGAGGTGACTTGGAGAACTACCATAGATCCAGCAATCCTACTGTTGGGCATATACCCAGAGAACACCATAACTCAAGAAGACACATGTTGACCAGTGTTCATTGCAGCACTGTTTACAATAGCTAGGACATGGAAGTAATCTGTCCATCAACAGAGGAATAAAGAGTAAATCTGTCCACCAAAAGAGGATAAAGAAGATGTGCTACATATATATATATACAATGGAATATTATTCAGCAATAAAAAGAAATGAAACTGTGCCATTTGCAGAGACATGGATGAAGCTGGAGACTGTCATACAGAGTGAAGTAATCAGAAAAAAAAATATTGCATATTGACACATATATGTGGAATCTAGAAAAAAGGTATGTGTGCATGCTAAGTTGCTTCAGTTGTATCCGACTCTTTTTGACCCTATGCACTGTAGCCTGTCAGGCTCCTCTGTCCATGGGATTCTCCAGGCAAGAATACTGGAGTGAGTTGCCATGCCACCCTCCAGGGGATCTTCTCCATTCAGGGACTGAATCTGTGTCTCTTAGGTTTCCTGCATTGGCAGGTTGGTTCTTTACCACTAGCCAAGGAAGCCCAGAACAATGATACAGATGGTCTTATTTGCAAAGAAGAAATAGACACACAGACATAGAGAACAAACATATGGAAACCAGGTGGGGAAGAAGGGAGTTGGGGCAAATTGAAGGGTTGGAATTGACACATATACACTATTGACACTATGTATAAAATATACAACTAATGAGAACCTACTGTATAGCACAGGAAATGGCTCCTCCTCCTTACCTCCTGACATAAAATCAAACAGATGAGGAGCAGAAATAGTGAATAGAATAGGTCTAACCTTAAACTTCTGTGTCACACTGACCAGTATTCCACCTCTGTGTCTTGTATCAAGAGAAATTCATGCAAAACTAGTAGGGAAAACTGATTAATATTTCATATAAAAAAAGCAAATATTTTCCTTTTAAACCAGTGACAGCAGAAATTCCACTCTGGGCCACCATCTCATACAACAATCAGTGCAATAATCTCAGAATTCTTGAATGCTCCAGTCAACTTTCT
Source organism: Muntiacus reevesi (assembly GCF_963930625.1). Lineage (NCBI taxonomy): Eukaryota > Metazoa > Chordata > Mammalia > Artiodactyla > Cervidae > Muntiacus > Muntiacus reevesi. Next base: position 5,053,595 of record NC_089265.1, on the reverse strand, counting down.
GAACAATAATCCCACACTTTCTCCTAATTTGAGCATTTTGGATAGTCTTCCTCACAATTTTCTTAACTGTGTGTGTATGTTAAGTCGCTCCAGTTGTGTCTGACTCTTTCTGACTCCATGGACTGCAGCCCACCAGGCTCCTCTGTCCATAGGATTCTCCAGGCAAAAATACTGGAGTGGATTGCCATGCCCTTCTCTAGGGGATCGTCCTGACCCAGGGGTCAAACCTGAGCCTCTTTTTTTTTAAACCTGAGCCTCATATCTCCAGCATTGGCAGGTAGGTGGGTGCTTTACCACTAGCACCACCTGTGAAGCCCAACTGTGAATGCAGTTAATCACAGCAGACTCAATGGACAGATAGTTCCCAGAATGAGCTAATCGGAGTTTGATGAGATTATAATTGAAATGGTGGGTGTCAAAAGCTGACTGTTATCCTTTCTCTGGGAGAGAGTGAAACTTTATTTCTCCCTGGAAATAGAGCAGAACAGAACAACAGAACTATGCAGAACAAAACAAAAGAGGTCTTAAAGACAGCCTCCAGAAGTCTGGTTCCAGTCTAGTGAGTCTGGGTCCATGCACAACTTAAACAGCTGGTCCAGGCAAGTTCACGTGGAAGTTCAGCAAACCTGCCTAGTTTCAGGTGGCTTGGAGAGATTAAGGGCTGGGTTCTGTGTCTTGCAGGAACCTGCAGTATTCCCTCAAGCCAGTGACCCTGGGGAGAAGCTATGCATTCATCATCTCCAACTCCAACACCTGGCATAGTTTTTGGTGTTTAATGAATTCACCAGCTGGGGCTACCTTAGCAAAATACCACACATTGGGTGGCTTAAGGGAGTCCTGGGTGACTCAGATGGTAAAGAAGCTGCCTGCAGTGCAGGAGACCCGAGTTTGATCCCTGGGTCGTAAAGATCCCCTGGAGAAGGAAAAGGCTTCAGTATTCTTGCCTGGAGAATTTCAAGGACAGAGGAGGCTGGGGGCTACAGTCCAGGGGGTAGCAAAAATGCTGGACACGAGTGAGCATGCACTCAAGTCCTAACTCCTCTTGTTGCTGGAGTTAGGTCACAGGCGAAGCTCCAGTGATGACTTTTTGAGTCACAGGTGGCCCTCCAGCTGAATGGGACACTTACTTGTTTTATATTTGTGAACCTGGTCTTAATCTTTTCATTCAAGGCTGTTAATATCACTTTATGTAAGTGATGCTAAACTCTTTTTGGAATCTGATGAAAGCCATGGGCTCTGCAGAAAAACATATACATACACAAAGTATTCTCACTTTGTATTTCTGTTGGCCCATAAAGACTGTTTCACATGTTTATTACATACAACTCCCCTCCCAACCCCAACACATAGACACATGGAAACTTAGACTTTGCTCTCTGGAATTCAGGATCTGAAAATTTTCCTGTACCCATGGGCATTGGTAGACAAGAAAATGATTATGAGACCACTCTCTTGAACCACTGCCTGTGTATGACTTAGGTACTTGTATTGCCTCTGCCATCCATTTGTTATGCAAACAGGGTTTCCATTGCAGTAAATAATAGCCACCGGTTCACTAACAACATGCTGTTGGCCCTAGGCTAGGTGCTTTTTGTGGATTATTTCATTTTACCATCAAAACTACTCTATGAAGGAGGTATGGTTGCATTTCTATTTTGCAATGAGGAAACCAAGCTGCTGCAGCTGCTGTAACAAATTACCACAAACTTGGTAGCTTAAAGCACTGAAATGTGGTCTCTCAGAGTTTTGGAGGCTAGAAGTTCAGAATCAAGGTGTCAGCTGGGTTGTGCTCCCTCCAAAGGCTTGAGGGGACATATCATTCCTTGCTTCTCCAAGCTTCTGGTAGATCCCAGCATTCCTTAGTGTGTGCCTCCTCATCCCATCTCTGCCTTTGTCTTCACATGGCCTTCCCCTCTCCTCTCTTCCCTTCCCCATTCCTCTATGTGTCTCTTCTAAGGACACTTGCCACTGGATTTAGGCTCTACCCAGACAGCCTAGTGGAGAAGGAAATGGCAACCTACTCAAGTATTCTTGCCTGGAGAAGACTATGAGCAGAGGAGCCTGGCAGGGTGCAGTCCATGGGGTTGCAAGAGTCTGACAAGACTTAGTGACTAAATTAACCAACCAACAGATAGTCTAGAATGATCTCATCTTGAGATCCTTAACTTAATTCCATCCACAAAGACCCTTTTCCCAAATACTATCACATTCACAGGCTCAGGAATTAGGATCTGGACATATGTTTCTGCTGGCCAGCATTTACCCTGTTAAACAAGGCATAGCTAGGTTACAGTAAGTCTGTGGTGGACTAGGGATTCCAACTTTGATTTGAGGGCCCTGAGAAGCTGTGAAAGCCCCACTCTTGCTAGTTGTACACTTCAACACCTCCCCTTGGCTTACTCTTAGTTCAAGGGACAGTTGTACCATGCGCTGATGGCCATTTAGCAGTTCCCCTTTAGGGTATACACACAAAATAATTGATAGCAAAGACTTGAACAGGTATTTGTACACCCATATTCATAGCAACATTATTTGAATAGCCAAAATGTGGAAACAACCCAAAGTTGCATTGATGGATGAATGGATAAACAAAATGTGATATATATGTACAATGTACAAATGTGGCATATATATATATATATATATATACACACAATGGAATATTATCTTGCCTTAAAAAGATGAAATTCTGATACATGCCTAACGTGAATGAATCTTGAAGATATACTAAGTGAAAAAAGCCAGTCCCTGAAAGGACAAACACTGTAGGGTTCTTCTGAACTTCTGAATTACCTGAAACAGTCAAATCCATAGAAACAAGGAGCAAAATAGAAGTTACCAGGGGCTGGGGAGGCAGGAATGTGGAGTTGTTTAATGGGGACAGGGTTTCAGGTTGGGATGATGAAAAAGTTCTGGAGATGGTGGTGATAATTACACAACAGTGTGAATGTATTTAATGCCACTGACCTGTTTATTTAAAAATACCTAAAAAGGTAAATTTTATATGCATATTTCACAGTAATAAAAAAGGACAGTGCTTACTTGATGGTGATTGGGGAATTTGCTTTGGCTGTTTGTAAATCCATGAAAGAAAAGAAGCCAAGAACAAAGGGTCTGGTCATAACGGCAGGTCATGTAAGGCAGGATGGCATTCCTTTGCTTTGGGGTGGATATTGGAAGAGATTTGTGCTTAATAGGATGTCTGAATGAATACACTTTTCTCAGTGTATTTAGAACTCACTCTATCATGCACCAACAACATATGTCACCTCCACGTTGTTTGTTGTTGCTCAGTTGCCAAGTCATGTCCACTCTTTGCGACCCCATGGACTGCAGCACGTCAGGCTTCCCTGTCCATCACCAACTCCCGGAACCTGCTCAAATTCATGTCCATTGAGTCGGTGATGCCATCCAACCGTCTCATCCTCTGCTGCTTCCTTCTCCTCCTGGCCTCAATTTTTCCCAGCATCAGGATCTTTTCCAGTGAGTTGACTCTTTGAATCACGTGGTGACAGTATTAGAACTTCAGCATCAGCCCTTCCAGTGAATATTCAGGACTGATTTCCTTTAGGATTGACTGGTTTGACCTCCTTGCAGTCCAAAGGACTCTCAAGAGTCTTCTCCAGCACCACAATTTGAAAGCATCAATTCTTTGGTGCTCAGCCTTGTTTATGGTCCAACTCTCATATCCATACATGACTACTGGAAAAACCATAGCTTTGACTATATGAACCTCTGTTGGCAAAGTGATGTCTCTGCTTTTTAATACACTATCTAGGCTTGTCATAGCTTTTCTTCCAAAGAGCAAGTGATTTTTTATTTCATGGCTGCAGTCACTGTCTGCATTCCTTTGGCTTTGAGATGGCCAGACTGTTAAAGACTCCAGTTACTGTAGCCATGAACTTGGATGTGCAGATACTGTGGGTACCACCACTACTGCCCGAGCAGAGAGGCGGCTTCTGTTGCTCCCTTTCCATAGGCCAGACCTTGAGATGAGAGCTTTACATGCATCGTTACAGTTATTCCTCAACTCACTCTGGAACGTAGGGACTACTATTCTCATTTTACTACTGTGGAACCTGAGAGATTAAAGTAACTCGCTGAATTCTAGCATATCCCATAAATGTTGGAGATGGAATTTGAACAAACAGAGGTGTCTGGGAGTTCAGCAGGACTCAGGGCGTGCTCTGAACTTTGAGAACAATGACTGTTTGCTATTATTTTCATATTTGTCACACTTTGCACATGGAGCTTTTTGTTGGCAGGGTGAGATCAGTCGGGTTTGCAGAATGGACGAACGGGGAAAGCTGAGGGCTATTGAGCACTTTGTTAATTCCCAGGTTTTCACTTGGAAGCTGCTGCACTGTGGGATTTTCTTGGCTACTTAGGTAGCCTGTGACTCTAAGGGGGTGTGTTGGGTTTGTTATATTGGGAGGTGCAGAGGCTTGTCCTTGGGAATACTGCGTAGCAGCAATTCTGTAATGACCTTTGTGGTTTGGGGAGACAAGGTCTCATTTGAGGTTGTTCTGAACTACGAAGAGGATTTCAAGAGCTTTAGGATTTAGTCTGCGTGCTGCGGGTGAGGTGTTAATCCCTTAGAATGATAAAAACAGCTCACCCTCGTTACAGCCACTAGTCCTTAAGACACGTAAGAGCAAAACTCAGAACCCTAACTAACTGTCTCGTGTGCTCAGAATCCGTCCTGTGATGACTGCGGGGCTTGGCCCATTAATACTGAGGAGTGACGCCAGAGGAATCAAAGTGAACGCCTGATGGCCCCACGACAGCTGTGTGCGGGCCCCTGGGGGAGGCAGGGTGGCCCGCAGAAGTCCAGTCACCCACTCAGCGGGTCAGCGCAAAAAGGAACGTGGTGGTCTCTGTGAGGTCGCTTTTTGTTTTTTAAGTAAGTTCATTGCAATTTTTCTTTTTGGACTCCACACATAAGGGAGGTCATAGGATATTTCTTCTTCTCTCCCTGACTTACTTCAGATGAACTTACGGTTGCCAGGAGCAGCGTTTCTGGATCTTCAAAGAGGAGGGCTGGTCTCCTCCATCTAGCCCTTTCCTTAGGCCGGCACCCCGCAAACCTTTGCCCAGAACCAGGCGCTCATGTGTGGGGAGTCAGCGGTCTCAGACTGAAGTGCAGCATCTTCCTGAAGAATTACTTTCATTTAAGCAAGTGTTCTGCACTGTGCATTCTGTCCGCTACCAGGCCATTTCGCATCGATGCTATTCCTCACAGTGTTACCTTCTCCCAGCCTTTAGCCTGGCGCGGCGGGGAGACGCGCGCTGCTCTCCCTGGCTCTGGCTGCGTGGGCGCGGGGCTGGGTGCTGCGGGGGGTGCCCGGGGCGCGCCCCGCCTCCTCGTCACCGAGCACGTGGCCTCCGTGTCTCGCTGCTGCTGAGGTCTGTCATCTTCGTCTCCTTTGTGTGTGTGTGCGCGTGTGCCACGCTCAGCCATGTCCGACTCTTTGCGACCCCGTAGACTGTGTCCCGCCAGGCTCTGTCCATGCGATTTCCCAAACAGGGATCCGGGAGTGGGCTCCCTTATCCAACGAATCTTCCTGACCTAAGGATTGAACCTGAGTCTCCTGCATTGCAGGCAGATTCTTTACCATCTGAGTCCTCCATAACTTCCTCCGAATAGGATTGTTTTGACCCAGATTGCTAATGGTGCTTGTGGTTGTGGAAGCTAGCATCTCCTGTAAGCATGGTGATTTTTTCCCCCTCATTCTTTCTTTTAAAATCAGTGTGGTCTCTGTTGCTATCTAGTTAAATGGTGAATAACTAGACTCTATGTTTCAGGTATGTTTGGAGGACTAAAACTATCTACAGTAAGCATTTTGAAAACATGAACTGTTCTTTGAAGTTTACTAATAATAACATGATTTTGAAAAATAATTGTATGTTACTGATAGGAAAGAAGGAAGTTTTCTAGGCAACTAATAACCACTAATAACCAGTTGTCCAACATTTAGAAATGAGAGAGAGAGATTCTGGCAGACAAAAAGGTGACATTTACCAAGAAAGATCTTTGACTTAGCCATTGAAATCCTCAATAAAGTTAAAAGATAAAAAAAAAACACACAGAGAGTGATAATAGAGAAAATTAAATGAGAAATTAGTATCAAAGTGAGAAATTAATGTCAAGGGTACTTAAGAAAACCCCATGTATTTGGAAATTAAATGTCCACTTTTAAATGATGGGTGTATCTAAAAAGCCATAACAAGGAAAATTAGAATATATAATTTTCTAATTATAACTTTAAAAATGAAGAGAGAATTTATCAGTATTTGTTGCATGCAACTGAAGCTGCTCAATGTGATTAAATGCAATGTGAAATCTTGAATAAGGTATGAAAACAAATAATGGACACTAGCATAAAATTTTGTAAAATTTGAACAAAATCTGTACTTTTGTTAATAATACCATAAGGTTTTTCTGGTGGCTCAGACAGTACAGAATCTGACTGCAATGAAGGAGACCCAGGTTTGATCCCTGTGTCTATCACATATTAATTTCCTGTTTTTTTCTTTTTTAAACAATGTAGCATTTCTTTATAGTCTCAGAATTGGACTAGAAGTTTCAAGCCTCAGTCAAAACTTTTTTTCTGTCTCCTGGTTTATAGTCTATGGGAATTTGAAGGGAATTTGTGTCCTGCTGTTGTGTGAAAATTGTGTAAATCTTAATTATGTTAAGTTAGTTCATAGTGCTTTTCAGGTCAAGTATTTCCTTATACTTTAATGTATATTCATTCTATTAATTTTTAATAGTTTGATATTGAAACTGCAACTAAAAATCTTTATCTACTTAAAAATAATTGTAATATATAGTGGAAGTATATGTAACTTTGTTCTGTATTCTCCAAGTCTCCTGTAAGTGTGCTATCATATCTCCATAATTTTAAAAAAATAAAGGAAAAAAAAATAGTGCTTGAGGGGAGATGGGGGAGAGAAGGACTAAGAGTTTGGGATTAGCAGAGGCAAACTATTATATACAGGATGGATAGACAAGGTCCTACTGTGTAGCACAGGGACCTATATTCATTATCCTTGTGGCAAACTATAATGGAAGAGAATACATTAAAAACGAGTGTATATATGTGTATAACTGAGTCACTCTGCTCTACAGCAGAGACTGGCACAACACTGCAAATTAACTGTACTTCAATAATGAACCCTTCTCCCCAAAAAGGTGCCATCTGCTCATGTATTTATGGTGTCTTCTTTCATGTTATTCTACACTAGTTCTCAGACAGAGCTCATAAATATCCTAAGTATAAAACCTGAGTAAAAATTAAAAAAAAAAAAACAAAAAAACCTGAGTAAAATATTATATTATTGAGGCATTATGCCATTCAAACATGAGAGATATGATGATGATTCTAATATAATGATTTCAGCTCCAGGGTACAAATAAAATAAAATGTTGATGACTAGCTGTGACTACATGGTCACCAACATGTTGCTATTTCCCCATTGTTACTGTGTTCCCACATCCCTTCAAAGCCAATGCATTAGAAAATCTTATTATGAAAATTTCTCTATGCCAATCATGGATGTTTGTAAACCATCGGCATCTTGCCATACAGGTTCATCTTCCCAACCTCCTCCTGCTGTTGCTGAATAATTTTCTATGCATCTTGTCATTTCACCCCTTAATGGTTTAGCAGTCTTCTCTAAGAGAAAAAGAGAGAGAAAAGAGCAAGAGAGACACACACAGAGAGAGAAACATTTCCCCATATAGCCAAAAATTAACAGTAATTAGTGTCATCAATACATAACCCAGATTCAACTTCCCTTAATTGTCTAAAAATGCCTCTTTTCAGTTAGTTTATTATATTTTATTCAGGATCTAAGCAAGTTCCATTTCATGATGTGTGGTTCTTAAGGTCTACAATACTTTTGTGAATATTTCATAATCTAGACCCCACCCCTACCCTGCATGGACTTAGTGAAGAAACTAAATTCTTAAATTCTAGAATTGGTTTCAGATGTCATTTAACTTTCTCTTCTACTCCCCAAATTTCCTGTAGAATGAAGTTTCATTTAAAAGCTTAATTAAATTCAGATTTGATCTTGTTGGTATTGCTGTTGCTGTTTTTAAAAGATTATATCAGACCTAGTTCTTAATTTTTCAGCCTGGTTTCTCTTTTTCTCACCTCCCTTCCTTTTATGAATTTACAACTTTTTGTTTATTTTTTCCTGTTCAGTCACTCAGTTATGTCCAGTCTTTGCAACCCCATGGACTGCAGCACACCAGGCTTACATGTCCATCACTATCTCCTGGAGTTTGTTCAAGTTCTTATGCATTAAACACCAACCTTTGTCAGCAAAGTGATGTTTCTGCTTTAATATGCTATTTAGGTTTGTCATATCTTTCCTTCCAAGAAGCAAGCATCTTCTGATTTCGTGACTATAGTCACCATCTGCAGTGATTTTGGAGCCCAATGTATTTAGTGTATTTTAATTTATTGGGTCAACTTTTTGGGTATTAATAGTGTCCTGTCTATGGCAAGTGGAAACTGTTAGCTGACCCCTAGGTCCTTTTTTGTTTCTGACAAGAATGAGACTTTAATCATTTTTATGTGGAGTTTATAATATTAAGAGATAAAGCTTATAAAAGTTTATAAAAAGTTTATTAAAGTTTATAAACTTTTTATAAAGTTTATAAACTTTATAAAAAGTTTATTAAATTTAATAAACTTTATAAAGTTTGTAAACTTTATAAAAAGTTTATTAAAGTTTATAATATTAAGAGATAAAGCACAATAATGACTAGACATCTGATTGGTATGAGGCTTTCGAGTCCTAATTAAAACTTAATTTATAACAGTATTCATGATTAGCCTGAAATGCATTCTGTAGGTAACCTCTTGAGTTTCTATAGTATTTTCTTAGACTGCAACTGTTTACACGTCTGAAGTTACCCGAAGGCATTACTTTTAAGAAAGCTTACAAGTCTGTTCTCTACATCTGCAGCTCCATTCTTTCCCTACAAATAGGTTCAGCAATACTATTTTTCTAGATTCCATATATGTGCATCAATATATGATATTTTTCTCTTTCTGACTTACTTCCCTCTGTACAACAGGTTCTTGGTTCATCCACCTCACTACAACAAATTTGTTCCTTTTTATGGCTGAGTAATAGTCCATTGTGTGTATGTAGCACATCTTCTTCATCCATTCATCTTCTGGTGGACATCTATGTTAGCAGGTGAAACAGAGGGTAGGATGAATTACAAACGTAGGATTGACGTGTATATATACACTATCATCTGTGAAACAGATGTGTGTGAGTGTTAGTCACTCAGTCATGTCTGACTCTTTGCAACCCCTTGGACTGTAGCCTGCCGGGCTCCTCTGTCCATGGAATTCTCCAGGCAAGAAAACTGTGGAGGGTTGCCATTTCCTTCTCCAGTGTAAAGCAAATACCTGGTGGGAAACTGCCGCATAACACAGGAAGCCCAGCCTGATGTACTGTGATGATCTAGAGGTGTGGGGTGGGATAGGGGATGGAGGCTCAAAGGGAGGGTGTGTGTATGTATATATAATGTACATATATATTATATAGTATATGTTTATAAATATTTATATAATATATATTTATATATCTATAGCAAATATATGTATATAATATCTATACATATATTAGAACCAAGCATATTGGTTGCTTCTAGAACCAACCAATCATATAATATCTATACATATATAGATATTATATCTATCTATCTATATAATTATGGCTTATTTGTGCTGTTGTGTGGCAGAAACCAACAAAATATTGTAAAACAGTTATCCTCTAATTAAAAAATAAATTAAAAAAGAAAAGAAATGTTACCACTGGGCTTTGTGCCATCTAGGTCCTCTGTAGCTCCTCTTGAACATTTTGGTCGTAATTATTAATGGTTAGTTGGGACTTCCCAGGCGGCACTAGTGGTAGAGAACCTGCCTGCAATGCTGGCGACATGCAGGAGATACAGGTTTGATCCCTGCGTTGAGGCAACGGCAACCCACCCCAGTATTCTTGCTTGGAGAATTCCATGGACGAAGGATCCTGGCAGGCTACAGTCCACAGCGTCACAAAAGAATTGGTCACGATTGAGAGGCTAAGCAGCAGCAGCAGTTGAATAAATAGCATCCCGACCTGTGTCCTCTTGATCAGACCCTCATTGCTTCCTTCCCTTCCTTACTTTCTGGGACAAAACGTCCCAGCCCATTTTCCTCCATTTCCTGCCCACAACTAGGATCAGTCATTTCTTCAAGGATCCTTAGTTCCACTGAGTGGAGAATCCAGTTTAGACACCACACTGAGAGTTAGATGTGCCTGTGCGATTGGAGTGGAATTGTTTCCAGTCCTTCTCAGTGAACAGAGCTGAAAATTTGTATTTTAGAAAGTGAGGGGAAAAAAAATTCCTAATCCACCTTGCCGTTTCCAATTCAAATTGAAAATCCTCTGTTTATTCCGTTAACTTTGTGTTTAGATTTCTTTTTATATGTAGATCTTTGAGGCAAACCTGGTTTCTTTATAACAGGAACATACTTTCAAACTTGTGTACTTGAAAATAATGTGAACGTAAAAAAATGTTTCAGAGTTAAAGAGGTCTGTTCTATTTACAGTGCTGATTACAGGGTTTGTTATTATTTTTTCCAGGTTTATATTTATTTTTGTCTATAGCACTCGACTTGTAGGATCCTAGTTCCCCAACCAGGGATTGAACCCAGCCCCTGGCAATGGAAGCTTAGCATCCTAGCCACTGGACTGCAGTGAATTCCGAACTACATGGTTTCGATTATGTGGAATCAATAAAGTTTGGTTTACCTGTTATGTCTTGGACTGAGAGATGTTTGTTGTCCTATTTTTGGTATGTTTCAGTCCTTTTCTTCTTCATTTACGACAGTTTCTACCTTATAAAAATTGTTCCTCTATAGATTGCAGTCTTTGTCTTTATGTCTTTTTTGGCTTTCTTTAACTTTTTAGCTTGTTTCCCCCTCATCCCGCCGTGTTTTATATTAAAATATGACTTCTGCTTTCTTACTGCTTGAGTTTCCCTGGAGTATCTATGCTTCTTCTTTAATCCTTAATCTTTGTGTCTTTTTGACTGTGGTATATGTCATACCACAGAGAGTTAGATTGGATTCATTCTGTTCAGTTCAGTTCAGTCGCTCAGTCGTGTCCGACTCTTTGCGACCCCATGAACCTCAGCATGCCAGGCCTCCCTGTCTATCACCAACTCCCGGAGTTCACCCAAACTCATGTCCATTGAGTCGGTGATGCCATCCAACCATCTCATCCTCTGTCATCGCCTTCTCCTCCTGCCTTCAATTTTTCCCAGCATCAGGGTCTTTTCCAATGAGTCAACTCTTCGCATCAGGTGGCCAAAGTATTGGAGTTTCAGCTTCAGCATCAGTCCTTCCAATGAACACCCAGGCCTGATCTCCTTTAGGATGGACTGGTTGGATCTCCTTGCAGTCCAAGGGACTCTCAAGAGTCTTCTCCAACACCACAGTTCAAAACCATCATTTTTTGGCATTCGATTTCTTTAAAGTCCAACTCTCACATCCATACATGACCACTGGAAAAACCATAGCCTTGACCAGACGGACCTTTGTTGGCAAAGTAATGTCTCTGCTTTTTAATATACTGTCTCGGTTGGTCATAACTTTCCTTTCAAGGAGTAAGCGTCTTTTAATTTCATGGCTGCAGTCACCATCGGCAGTGATTTTGGAGCCCAAAAAAATAAAGTCTGACACTGTTTCCACTGTTTCCCCATCTATCTGCCATGAAGTAATGGGACTGGATGCCATGATCTTAGTTTTCTTAATGTTGAGCTTTAAGCCAGTTTTTCACTCTGGCCACAGGACTGGAAAAGGTCAGTTGTCACTCCAATCCCAAAGAAAGGCAATGCCAAAGAATGTTCAAACTACTGCACAATTGCACTCATCTCATATGCTAATAAAGTAATACTTAAAATTCTCCAAGCCAGGCTTCAGCAATATGTGAACCATGAACTTCCAGATGTTCAAGCTGGTTTTAGAAAAGGCAGAGGAACCAGAGATCAAATTGCCAACATCCGCTGGATCATCGAAAAAGCAAGAGATTTCCAGAAAAGCATCTATTTCTGCTTTATTGACTATGCCAAAGCCTTTGACTGTGTGGATCACAGTAAACTGTGGAAAATTCTGAAAGAGATGGGCATACCAGACCACCTGACCTGCCTGTTGAGAAACCTGTATGCAGGTCAGGAAGCAACAGTTAGAACTGGACATGGAACAACAGACTGGCTCCAAATAGGAAAAGGAGTAGGTCAAGGCTGTATATTGTCATCCTGCTTATTTAACTTATATGCAGAGTACATCATGAGAAATGCTGGGCTGGATGAAGCACAAGCTGGAATCAAGATTTCTGGGAGAAATATCAATAACCTCAGATGTGCAGATGACACCATCCTTATGGCAGAAAGTGGAGAAGAACTAAAGAGCCTCTTGATGAAAGTGAAAGAGGAGAGTGAAAAAGTTGGCTTAAATAGTTGATCTGAATTTTCTTCTTTCAACAGATTTCTTTATTGTTTGATCTCAGCTATGACATGCTGATTTATTATTTATTTACTGTATCTAGTAAATCTTTCACTGTGTGATTCATTTTCTTTTCTCTTTGTAATCTTTGGCATTTCATATGGTTTGTGGTTTTTTGTTGTTGTTGTTGTTATTCTACTAGTTACCTTTACTCTGATATTGTATATAATATCTGAAGGTTCTTTTTTTTTTTGGTTAATGCCTAATTCTGCTCTTTTCTCAGCAGCACTAATTATCTACAATCATTTCCTTTTTATTGCCTCTCCTCAGTGTCTAAATCTAGATGAAAGTGAAAGTGTTAGTTGCTCAGTCCTGTCTGACTCTTTGTGACCCCATGGACTGTAACCTCTGTCCATGGAATTCTCCAGGCAAGAATACTGGAGTGGGTAGCTATTCCCTTTCCAGGGGAATGTTCCCAACCCAGGGAACAAACCCAGGTCTCCCACATTGCAAGCAGATTCTTTACCTTCTGAGCCACCTTTTCAAATGCAGGTGGTATTGTTTTAAGCCCGAGGGAATTTATTCTGCTTTCTGCTTACTTTCTGTATTTGTTTGTTGTGTTATTTCTGCATTGTCTGACCATATGACATTTACATATCCTTTATCCTTACAGACAGTTTCTGGCTGTTTGATCTCAGATATGGTTTCTGGCCAAGCTAATCTAAACATCTCTTGGTTTTCTGAAGCTCATTCTCTAGTAGGGTTCCTTAGAAAGACTTGGGAAAATTAATCTCTGAATTCTAGAATGTTTATAACCTTTTTTTTGAAAGCCTTCATACTTGAAGTACAGTTTGGTTGGATGTAAAATCTTTTGCTCATGTTTTAATTTCTAACAGATCTTCTATACTGTTCTTCTATTGTTTTCTGGCACAAAATGTTTGTGATTCAAAATGTAACTTAGGTTTGTTTGTTTTTCATTTGCATGTACTGTTGTTTTTCAGTTGCTAAGTCGTGTCCAACTCCTTGCGACCCCATGAACTCCAGCACACCAGGCTTCCCTGTCCTTCACTATCTCCCAGAGTTTGCTCAAACTCATGTTCATTGAATCAGTGATACCATCCAACCATCTCATCCTCTTTCGCCTCCTCCTCCTGGCTTCAATCTTTCCCAGGATCAGGGTCTTTTCCAATGAGTCGGCTGTTTGCATCAGGTGGCCAAAGTAATGGAGCTTTAGCATCAGTCTTTCCAATGAATATTCAGGGTTGATTTCCTTTAGGATTGACTGGTTTGATCTCCTTGCTGTCCAAGGGTCTCTCAAGAGTCTTCTCTAGCACCACAGTTTGAAAGCATCAACTGTTGGGCACTCAGCCCCTTTATGGTCCAGCTCTCACATCCATACATGACTGCTGGAAAAACCATAGCTTGGATTATATGGACCTTGGTTGGCAAAGTGATGTTGCTTTTCATCTTTTAAAAACTACAACTGTTTTACTGGAAATGTTCCAGTCTTAATGGTCTTCGATTGGTTTTCTGAGCTTATTGTTGTTCAGTCGCTCAGTCACGTCTGACTCTTTGCGACCCCATGGACTGCAGCATGCTAGACTTTCACTATCTCCCAGAGCTTGCTCAAACTCATGTCCATTGAGTTGGTGATGCCATCCAACCATCTTGTCCTCTGTTGTCTCCTTCTCCTCCTGCCTTCAGTCTTTCCCAGCATCAGTCTTTTCTAATAAATCAGATCTTTGTTGCCAAAGTAATGTTTTTGCTTTTGAATATGCTGTCTAGGTTTGTCACAGCTTTTCTTCCAAGGAGCAAGAATCTTTTAATTTCATTGGCTGCAGTCACCATCTGCAGTGATTTTGGAGCCCAAGAAAATAAAGTCTGTCACAGTTTCCATTGTCTCCCCATCTATTTGCCATGAAGTGATGGGACTGGATGCCATGCTCTTAGCTTTCTGAATGTTGAGTTTTAAGCCAGCTTTTTCACTCTCCTCTTTCACTTTCAGAGGCTTTTTAGTTCCTCTTCACTTTCTGCCAGAAAGCTGGTGTCATCTGCATAACTAAGGTTATTGATATTTCTCCTGGAAATCTTGATTCCAGCTTGTGCTTCATCCAGCCTGGTATTTTGCATGATGTACTCCGCATAGAAGTTAAATAAGTAGGATGACAATATACAGCCTTGACATACTCCTTTCCCAATTTGGAACCAGTCCATTGTTCCATGTCTGGTTCTAACTGTTGCTTCTTAACCTGCACACAGATTTCTCAGGAGGCAGGTAAGGTGGTCTGGTATTCCCATCTCTTTACAAATTTTCCACAGTTTGTTGTGATCCACACAGTCAAAGACTTTGGCAAGTCAATGAAGCAGAAGTAGATGTTTTTCTGGAGTCTCTTCCTTTTTTCATGATCTGATGGTTGTTGGCAATTTGATCTCTGGTTCCTCTGCCTTTTCTAAATCCAGTTTGAACATCTAAAAGTTCTCAGTTCACATACTGTTGTAGCCTGGCTTGGAGAATTTTGAGCATTACTTTTCTAGCATGTGAGATGAGTGCAACTGTGCAGTAGTTTGAACAATCTTTGGCATTGCCTTTTTTTGGGATTGGAATGAAAACTGGTCTTTCCCAGTCCTGTGGCCACTGCTGAGTTTTCCAGATTTGCTGGCATCTTGAGTGTAGCACTCTCACAGAATCATCGTTTAGGATTTGAAAGAGCTCAGCTGGAATTCCATCGCCTCCACTAGCTTTGTTCATAGTGATGCTTCCTAAGGACCACTTGACTTCACACTCCAGGATGGAGCCTGGCTCTAGATGGGTGATCACACCATCATGGTTGTCTGGGTCATTAAGATCTTTTTGTATGCTTCTTCTGTGATTTCTTGCCATGTCTTCTTAATATCTTCTGCTTTTGTTGGGTCCATACCATTTCTGTCCTTTATTGTGCCCATCTTTGCATGAAATGTTCCCTTGGTATCTCTAATTTTCTCGAAGAGATCTGTAGTTCTCAGCTGCAGCCCCTTTAACATGTAGATTCAGGTATTTCTTTGAAGATTTTCTTAAATATAGCTTTATGTCTTTGGTGTCTTTCATTTTTTGGAGGTTAGGCATTCTTCTTTCAGAACTGATGTTAAATCTTCATTAAATTTCTGTTGTTTCAAATCTTCGGTAGACTCTTCGGTCTCTTCTTTATTTATGCTATTAATTTCACTCTCCTCCCTTCCGGCCTCGGTTTCTCTTACTGGACCTCCCATGTCTCTGTCTGCTTCTTTGTTTCTTCTAATTCTGCCTTTGTTTCTGAGATATTGTTTCTTTCTTTCATTTTCTTCTCTTTTCATTCTTGAGTTTTCAGCTCTGTTTTCATTTTATCACATTTCACATCAATCCAACCATCTTCTTTTTAAAATTTTTTTTGGAGTATGGTTAATTTACAATGTTGTGTTAGTTTCTGGTATAGCAAAGTGACTCAGTTTTATAGATAAATATATACACACATACATCATGCAATGCACACACACGCATACACACACACACACACACACACACAGATATTAAAAGGTTTTTTTTTTTTTTTTTTTAACCACTGGCACCACCTGAGAAGCCCAGAGTGTTAGTCACTCAGTAGTGTCCAACTCCTTGTGACCCTGTGGACTATATCCTGCTAGGTTCCTCTGTCCATGGGATTCATGAGGGAAGAATACTAGAGTGAGTTTCCATTTCCTTCTCCAAGGGATCTTCCCAACCCAGGGGTTGATCCTGGGTCTTCTGCATTGCAGGTGGACTCTATACTGCCTGAGCTACCAGGGAAGCCCGTGTGTGTGTGTGTGTGTGTGTGTGTGTGTGTGTGTGTGTAAATCCTTTCTCACATTGTTTTCCATTATGGTTTATCATAAGATATTGAATATAGTTCTCTGTACTCTACAGTAGGACTTTATTGTTCAACTGATTCCTTTCTGAGCTGTTTTAATTTTGACTTGCATGATTCTTTCAAGTTTAGGTTGTTTTTACATTTCTTTCAGCTCATTTGGGAATCTGTTGCCATTGTCATCCACTTTGTGGCCACATTTGTGTGATGTTGTCATCATCTCTGGGAATTTTATTTGGTTCATTTAAATCTTTATCCTTGCAGGATCTCTGTATGGGGTTTTATTGTAATCTGGTTTTATTTTCCACATACAAATTAGCCATTCTCTTGTGAAGTTCCTCTGTAGGGTTCTCTTCTGTGTTATTACTGTGATGGATTAAAACATAGCTCTTTATATCTGTGATGACTTCTCTATCAGGGAGAGCCTGATTCACAGGAGCTTCTGCTTCTAACTCTGTGTTGTCTAGAGTCTGAGGGTCTTTCCTTCCAGAAAAGTGAGGCTACCTTTCCAGGTGCTTGTCCAGCATGTCCTGAGGTCCAGCTCAGACACCCCCTTCTCTGGTGTCACAAGCTTTTGTCTTCCTGGGATCCATGGTGTTTCTTTTTGGATTGCACTATCAGCAGGTTCTTTCCTTTTTTTTTTTTTTTAGCAAGGTGAGGGAAAGGGAACTGGAAAGACTGAGTCTCTGTCTTTCCAAGAGGGCATATTTCAGAGCATTTCTGAGATACTGCAGAGAGAGATCTAGGGCAGACGACTGCCTCAGCATCCTTTGAATTCTGGGTCCCTTCACTAGTTTCCCGTGGTTTCCTTGCTCTTGTCCTCAGCTTGGAGCCTTTGAGGGAATCTTTGACTTTCACTGGCTGTTTGCAGAGTTGAGGCTTTTGTTCCTGTTTCGTAAAGGATGGCTCCTTTTGGGGGTGAGTACTTGCTGGTTTCTGAGTTGCAGCTCATAGCACCGTCCACGCTCTCCTTCTTCCTCCCCACCAGCTCCTCATTCCTGCTGATCCCGCAACCCTGCTGCGCCTGATGCAGTTTCCACTAACCCTGCTCTGGGGCTCCTGGTCACCAGTTTTGTAAGATAACATCCGGGTTGTGTGTGGATTTTCTTTTGTGAGCCTATGTATTTTGTCTGGGCTGTGATTTACCAAAACTGTGCTGTTGCCATGTTTTTAGCATCAGAAACCCCAGTATATTTTAAAACAAGAATATAGTAGAAATGTTAGCTTTCTGACATCACATCCTATGGCTTTTCATTATTTCCAGTAGAATAGCAGTATCTGAATGTTAGGATCTGGAACCAAATTGTTTCCTGCCAACTGGTTTGCAATTCTGGACAAAAAAAAAAAAAAAAAAAAGCATGGGCAAAGAGCTTGGATGTGTGTAACCAGTTCTACATGATTTGGGTCTAGAACAAGACTAAGAAAAATTGACTTGTCCTTCCTGTTTTAGGGATTATCTAGAACGTTAAGCTACTCTTGAGATTATCTTGTTAGTTTCTCTTTGTAATGTGCCTCACAGATGGGTCACCTTATCTAGATCCTGACCAACTAATAGACATCACATTGGCAATAGAAGCTCAAGAGAAGGGCCTTTTATGTCACCTTAAAGGGAAAGATCTAAGAATTTGCTATTGATGGGATAAAAAGAGAGTTTTGGAAATCTAAAGGTGGTCAAAGTCAATTCCTTTATCTCTTAAAATTAATAAGAAGGAATCTAATCAAGTGGATAAAAACCCATAAAGAGATAGTTGTGAGAAAACCAAATGTGGAGAAAGAATGAAAGCTTCAGGGGAGCCCACACACGCTGATTTTTCCCACCTCTCAACCCAAGACAGAGACAGTTATGTTGCAGGCCACTCACAAAATCTCAGACTGACTGATGACCTTTAAGCTGCAAATGGAAGGGATGACTTACATCTAAGCAGTGCAGTAACTGCACATCCTGGAGTTTGGAACAGGGCCAGCCAAGACCTACTGCTAATAGACAGCTCAATTCATAGCAAGCCACTTGGAGGAATATTTGCTCTTGTTCTTAACTACTGTCCGCCTGCAAGTGATAAAACCAGCTCTAAGCCCCATGATGTACCCTGACATCTGTCTGCGTCTCTTAGCATGACACTCAGTATTTTCTCAGTGTTCTTCCAAGACCCCAAGAATCTTTCCCAGTGCTTGCCTATTTTTTCTTGTTTTCCATCAACGTGTGGAAGGTCACTGGACTTTTAAGGCAAGTTAAGGGCAGTTGCTCCTGCAGGGGCCACTCTGAGCTCTCTCCCAGAAGCCAGCTGGGCTTTCTGTGAAAGAATGGGTAGGGAGCGAGTGTTCTTATGTTCCTGGCTTGGAGAAATTATATTGAATGTTTCCATCTGTGCCAATCTCCTGAGGCTGTGAATTGGAAATTCTGCTATAATAATTGAGTGATCCTCAAATTCTGTTAATTTTATATCATTCTTGAAATGAGAAAGGTACCAATCATTGATAATTCAACACTAAAATGAATTCACAATTAGGCTAACGTACACTTAAAATTGCATCTACTGCTGTCACATAACCCTAAATAGAAAAAACAAATTTTCGTTTGGCATATTTATAGAAAAGAAGAAAAAAACCTTTCAGCTCTGAAACACCTCTGATTCTATTAGGACATGGGCCATATTGCTAATGTGGAGACATTAAGATGTCCAATTTTCTCAGCAGGTGATATGAAACTAAAGTCACTTTGATTGGGCTTCCTTGATGCTTCAGTGGTAGAGAATCCATCTGCCAGCGCAGGAGACAGAGGTTCAATCCCTGCTCTGGGAAGATCCCACATGAATGTGGAGCAATTAAGCCTGTGCTCTAGAGTCCAGGAGCCACAACTACTGAAGCCAGAGCATCCTTGAGACTTTGCTCCACAACTAGAGAAACCACCGCTATGAGAAGCTCACATACCGCAACTAGAGAATGGTCCTGGCTTGCTGCAACTAGAGAAAAGACTGCAGCAACAAAGACCCAGCAGAGCCAAAAAGAAAATATTAAACAAAAATCACATTTATCATGAAACACCAAGTTTGTCTTCAACTGTAGAGAACTCAGAAAGCACACAGTAGATTCTGAAAGAGAATGTACTTCTTTTTTTTTTTAAATATTATTTTATTAGTTGGAGGCCATTCACTTCACAACATTTAAGTGGGTTTTGTGAGAATGTACTTCTTATGTAGCCTTACATTTTTGTCCACCTGGGTGCAGAGCTCCAGAGAGATGGACCAGCACACCGTGCTGGGATTGTCTCTGCCTGAGAAAATAAATGACAGCTCAAGTTTCATACACTCAGAGAATGACAAATCAGCTCTGAACAGCTGCTCCATTTACAGATCTGGTTCAGACAGAAAGAGGTTGAATGGTAGGGATGGTACTGGCACAGTTGCCAAGAAAGCAGTAAGACCAGTCCTCTGCAGATTACTCTGCTGCCAGCGCAGGTTGTAGAGGTGAGAACACTGGCCATCACTCTCCCGAGAGAAGGAGCCAGACCCTGGCTTCCCCCTCTGTCTCAGCAGCCAAGCTTGCATAGAATTTATTTGAAAGAGACAGCATCATGTTATCAGATAATGCACACCCTAGTGTCAAGCTTCCTTTCCTGGAAGCTGATACGGGG
Organism: Muntiacus reevesi; assembly: GCF_963930625.1. Classification (NCBI taxonomy): domain Eukaryota; kingdom Metazoa; phylum Chordata; class Mammalia; order Artiodactyla; family Cervidae; genus Muntiacus; species Muntiacus reevesi. Next base: position 5,033,589 of record NC_089265.1, on the reverse strand, counting down.
AAATCTAAAGACCTCATGTACCATGAGAGTATCAGAAGAAAGAGAGTGAAAGCAAGCCAGGAGCAGCTGGAGCCGAGCGGGAGAGCTGGAACGGCTCCGGGGGCCTGTCTGTGTGAAGATGCCACCATTCAGGATGACTTGAATCTTGAGCGAGGAGTTTAAATAGCAGCAGAAGGAGTTCGGCATTGAAATGAATTTTTTAAATAAAGGTTTTTTTTAAAAAAAAGTTTTGCACAATGGCGAGATGACAAACAGCTGTGCCAAGACTGGCACATTGGGGACAGCTGGAAGACACCTGAGTGGGAAAGATGTGCCTGGCTGTTTGACATCTTTCAGTCCTTCCTGTATGTGAAGATGTGAGATTCTGCAAAACTCGTTTTTTTTTATAGTGAAGGAGTACTATAAATGGCTATAGCGAATTCATGAATTCTAAGGAGGGGAAGGAGTAAGAAGGTGAAAAATAATAGGAAATTCCGTTTTGTCCATTTAGCATTTTGACACAAAAAGAGACACTCACTTCCTCTGTGCCTGGTTTAAGAAGAGCTTTCTGATTTAAACCCATTCTTACCCAGATTCTCTGGCACAATATCATGGAAAGTGCATTGCTTCTATATGAAGAGCACCAAGAGATGCTCAACTTGCTACATGACTCAAAATCCCATTTATTCTCTCAGGGCCTGTCGCCTCCTCACTCCACCCACTACCCTGGTGACTGGAGGACAGAATGATTCCTCCATCAGAGGTGACTTTAATCTCTTCTTGCCTTTAGAGTAGGAAGCTGGCATGGGGAGTTTAGAAATTGTTCACACAGAGGATTTTTGCTTTTGGAGGTTTTTCTTCTCTTTAGGATGTTAGAAGAGGTTTCCTATCTTGCCGGACTATGGTTTGGAATATGGTCCTGTCAGTCCATCGGAATCGGTCACCTGAGATTCGTCACTCATACCTTCTCTTCCCGGGCAGGCTTCCCAGAGAGGCAGACTCTGCAGACTGGCCCGGGGGTGGTGTGGAGACCCTTCCCATGTGGTGAGGTGGGCCAGAGTCTGGCTTCCTGTGGGGGCCTGCAAACAGCCATGCATGCAGAGGTGACACAGTGTCAGGATCCTCCATTTCTTTGTTGTTTATTCACTTAGTAAGCGTTTATTGAGCATATACTATATGTGGACTGTGGTGCTGGAAAAGACTCTTGAGAGTCCCTTGGACTGCAAGGAGATCAAACCAGTCCATCCTAAATGAACTCAACCTGAATATTCACTGGAAGGACTGATGCTGAAGCTGAAGCCCCAATACTTTGGCCACCTGATGTGAAGAGCAGACTCATTGGAAAAGACTGATGCTGAGAAAGATTTAAGGGCAGGAGAAGGGGACAACAGAGGATGAGATGGTTGGATGACATCACTGACTCAATGGACATGAGTTTGAGCAAGCTCTGGGAGAGAGTGAAGGACAGGGAAGCCTGGTGTCTGCAGTCCATGGTGTTGCTAAGAGTCGGACATGACTTAGTGACTGAACAACAAAATATGCCAAACCCTGCTTCTAGCTGCTGAAGCACAGTCATAATTTAACAAATCAACAGAATCCCTTTGTCCTGGAACTCTAGATAGACGAGAAACACAAGAAATAAGTAGATGGCAGAGCTTGCTGCATAGCGAGGGATGCTGATGAGAAGGAGCGAGCAGGGCAGGGGTTAGGAGCAGATGAGGTGGGCGTCCCCCGTGTGCATTGCTGCATCATGACAGGGGGCAGCCGGGGAGGCCCCCGGGGAAGACAGTGCTTTTGAGGAAGTGCCTGGAGGAAGTGAGGGAAGCCCCTTGGGGTCTAAGGTGGGGGAGCAGCAGGTGACAGGGCCCTGAGGTGGGCTTGTGCCCAGCCTGACGAGGAGTCCTGGAGAAAGGAAGCTGGGGGCCGCCAGGAAGGGACGAGGTCGCAGGGGCAGACAGGGGCCGGCCGCTCAGGTTCGGTGAGGACTGTGACCCCAGGAGAGCGGGAGGCTGTTGGTCCTGAGCGAGGCCGTGGCCTGATCTCCCATCTCAGTGGAGAACGAGCCTCAGGAAGGAGGGTGGAAGCAGAGGGATGAGCTTGGAGACGCAGGTGACGACAGGCAGAGCCTGTCAGGGAAATGAGTGGCCGTTTATGTGCTGTTTATGGTCTGTGATGCGCACACCCTTTCCGAGCTGGGTTCCAGACCAGCGCCTGAAACTGCCTCGGCACTTCACTGTTTGCCTGGGGTTGGGCTGGCACGGACGAGCAGGGGAAGCCGTGCCAAGTACAAGCGAATAAGACAGCAAGCTGCCTGCTTCCTGCCGCAGGGCGCCAGCGAGGGGTCTGTGTTTTCCTCGCTGGGGCGCTGTGGCTCCTTGCTACCACTGCCTTAAAGCGCATGCGTGCACACACACACACACACACACACACACACACACACACACACGCACGCACGCACGCACGCGCACACACACGTACACACACACGCGCACGCAAGCGGGCACACACACGCACACACACGCGCGCACACGGGCAGACACGCACGCACACACACGCGCACACACATGCACACACGCACACGCACACACACGCACGCCCGCACACACACACGCACGCATGCGCACACACACACGCGCGCGCACACACAAACACACACAGTGTGTGTGTGTGTCCCTTTTCACTTTCTTATCAAAACAGCGAGTGACCTCTTACATTTATGTAGGAGTGTGGCCCATGCGGAAAATTAAAGTTTATAGGGAATGAAATAGCCTTTTCATATACTGGATTGGACCCTGCAACAGAAAAGGGACATTAGGGAAAAGTAAAACTGGTGAAATCTGAATAAAGTCTGCAGTTGAGTTCATTTGTACTGATACTAATTGTCTACTCTTTGCCCAGCCGTGTCTGGCTCTTTGCCACCACATGGACTGCAGCCCGCCAGGCTCCTCTGTCATGGGATTCTCCAGGCAAGAATACTGGAGAGGGTTGCCATGCCCCACTCCAGGGTACCTTCCCGACTCAGGGATCGAACCTGTGTCTCTTACGTCTCCAGCATTGGCAGGCAGGTTCTTAAACACTAGTGCCAGCTGGGAAGCCCAGCAGTACTAATCACTGGGCTTAAATGTGCCGTGGTTAACATCACCAACATATGATGCTAACAGTAGGAGCGGATGAAAGATGTACGTCAGCCTTCTGTACCTTCTTTGGCACATTTTCTGTATATTTAAAATCATCCCCAAATAAAGTAATAAACAAAAGCACCCCACTTAGAGGGAAAAGAAAAACATGAGTGAAACCTTTGAATTTCTTTCAGCAATGAAATGGGTCCACAGATATATTCTGCACATTTAGAATTTTTATCTACCATTAAGAAGTAGGTTGCTGTTATGCAATATAGAGCTAGACAATGGTCTTTCCTTTGAGACAATATTTCTTTCCTGTTCTTCACTTCATTTCAATTAAACTACATTGCAAACATTGGGTTTTCATGTTATGGAAAAACTCAAACAAACTTTTTGGCCGACTCCGTACTCACCCCCTGCATTAAATGTCCAGACATGACTCTTACTCTCTTCTGCTTGGGAGATGGGTATTTTTCAGTATGATTCACACCCTAAACCCTGTCATTTGTTGATTTCCCTTCCCTCTGCCTTCCCCCCATCTTGAGTCGTCATCCTTGCTGTATGTCACCCCCTCACTGAATAAATGTCACTAAATGTAACTGGTCCTAGAACTACCTTCTTTGCCACCTTCTTCTTTTCTTAAACCTAAACATGACCTTTCTTGGTTTGCTATTCTGAAGCTTTGGGGAAAGAAATTTGCCATTATATTAAAAAAAAAATTCTGACATTTTCCATGTTTGATTATATAGACCAAGAATGATGATCTCAAATGTCGCTAGGGCCCAGGCCAACCATGTGGCGATATGAGACAGTTGAGACTAACAGACAATAGATAACCAGTGGGAATCTGCCCTGTGATGCAGGGGGCTCAAACCCGGTGCTCTGTGACAGCCTGGAGGGGCGGGAGGGAGGTTCTCGAGGGAGGGGACATGTGTAAACCTATGACTGCCTCGTGCTGATGGGTGGCAGAAGCTAACACAATACTGTGAAGCAATTAACCCCCAATTAAAAATAAAATTTAAAAAACTAAAAAAAAAATCACCCCAAGACAAAGAGTAATAGATATAGAAACTGGCATCGCCTACCTGATTTTAAGATGGTTCTCATTTGGTTTTTCCTGCGAAGTTGTATCTTTTCTAGAACCTCAGGGAAATTTCAAATCTATTTCCAAGTAAGATGCTTTCCTCCCCCCCCCCCCCCAAGGTGCTTTATAAATGCAAGTTATTATTTAGTCAGGAAATGTGGGAAAATGTGATCAGTCGCGGTTTAGGTAGTAATGGGAAGGAATAAAAAATTATGACTCCACAGAGGGAGAAGATGGATGAGATTTTAACCCAGCTGTGAATCAACAGTGATACTGGGAGGTCTAGGAGGATATTCTTGGTCACTAAGGCAGGACCATTTTTAGATCATTATAGAAAGATGACAGACATAACCTCAACCAAAAAAACTCGGGGAAGAAACTTACCTACTTATTGGGGAACAAATTCTTACGTCTTACAGTGGGTTAGACATTGCTCTCTCTGGAGTCTACCTTAAATTTCTACGGCTGTAAATTAAGTCCCTGGTAGATAACAAAAAGAATACTAGCAGCGTAATATTATTAATATCCCAGGGATGCATTAATGAAATGTTTAAGATGCACTGGAAAGAAAGTGAAAGTGTTAGTTGCTCAGTCGTGTCTGACTCTTTGTGACCCCATGGACTATAGCCCACCAGGCTCCTCTGTCCATGGAATTCTCTAGGCAAGAGTACTGGAGTGGGTTGCTATTCCTTTCTCCAAAGAATCTTCCCAACCCCAGGATCAAACCTGGGTCTCCCACATTGCAGGCAGATTCTTTACCATCTGAGCCCCTGGAAAGTCCCAAGATGCTCTGGATTAAAGACCAAAGTACTCACTGACTTAAGCATCCATGGTCAGGACCACATGATGTAGGAAAACATTAGGAGATGGAGCGTATGGTGCTGGTTTTGGCTCTATCCTTCTTGCCAGTGGTATCCCAGGTCTATAGAGAACGACATCTCTTTGGGCCTCTCAGCGAAACAAGCAGCACACAGGTAACTCCCTGAAGGAGTCTCCCCGGGGAGCCTGGACTCACCCCAGGAAGCTCCCCCTCGCCCCTTCACCCCCCTTGCTGCACGCAGGCCTCCTCTGTTTTCAGAGCTCTGCTAAGTCACAGATGCTAAGCAGGTAAAGACACAGTCTCCCCACACCACAAAGCCAAGGACAACGATGGATAGACTCCTTCATGAGGCGAGACAGTCTGTGCCCGGCTTCCGAAAGCCCAGAGCCTTGGAATGGCAAGAACATCCTGCCCAGTCCTCTGCCATGAGCAGATGAGACCACAGGCTAAATCCACACCATTCCATTTGAATCCCTGCTCTAGCACGCTCTGTCCTAAGGGAACAAGTAGGGCTGAATGGAACTGAACCCATCACAAGAGTCCTTTACATGTCCAAAGATACATGCTTTGAATTTGCCAACGGAGGCTTTCCAATTCTTTCCATTTTAGATCATGAAATAAATTTAAAAAGTAGCACTCGGAAGTGGGAAGGTTAGTCCTGATTTAAGGAACCAGTGGGGCTTCCCTGGTGACTCAACTGGTAAAGAACCCTCCTGGCAATTTGGGAGATACAAGAGAGGCTGGTTTGATCTCTCGGTCAGGAAGATCCCCTGGAGAAGGAAATGACAACCCACTCCAGTGTTCTTGCCTGGAAAACCCCATGGACAGAGGAGCCTGGCAGGCTACAGTCTAGGCGGTTGCAGGAAGTTGGACACGACTGGGCAACCAAACGTCCACCAAGGAACCGTGAGGTTCCACACGTGCCTCTGTGCTGGGTATTCTGGAAAAGTCTGTCCTTGTGATTCTGCCTGTCATACCTGGTTACGAAAGCTGCCAAGCCCCTGGACACCTTATCCTTGCTCTGACAAATAGCAACCAGGCCATGCAAGGAGGAGGAAGGGGTTTTATCGTGGACATCACGGCACGTTCATGTACACAGCAGCACCAGAGACATTTTCATTCTCTGTGAGCGCTTATGGCAGTTTCACCAATCTCAAATCAAAATATTTTCTAGGTGCCTTTAAAAAAAATCAGTTTTCAGAGTCAACAGTGGCCAGGGGCTCCAGGGGTGAGCTCTCTGCCCTTCCCCAGCAGCTCCTAGAGAGGCTGAACAGACGCTTCTCAGAGATGGCTTCAGCCGACCTTCACTGACCGCTGAGCCCGCATCCCACCCCCGCTGCGGACCGGGGACACGTTCTTTGTTTTCCCCCGGGGGCGGGGGAGCCGGGGCGCCTCACCTCCCCCCAGGCCGCGGGCGGGGGCTCCACCGGAGGGTAGTACTTGGGCACATCCCAGGCCACGGCTGCCATGAACCACTTGAAGTCCTTGCACTTGAGCTGTCTGCGCAGCTCCTTCTGCGCCGAGAGGTCCCCGGGGGACAGGTGCCGGTACTCCGGGCGCCGCTGGTAAATGTACTCGGCGAACTCGTCCATCCAGGTCTCTGCCACCCGCTTCAGGTTCTGCACAGGACAGGAGAGTGTCAGTGATGGGCTCGTGTCCCCACGGCGCAGCCCACTTGCCCTCGAGATGGGAAAAAAAACAAAAGGAATTAGACAACCTCAGGAGGCTCTGGTGGTGAGTTCCCCTCACTGCCAGAGGTGTGAGACAGTTAGCCTGAGGCCTTGCATGCCTTTCTGCTTCTGGCATGGGGTTCGACTGCTAATTGGAGAGCTCAAATAAATGGGGCAGAGACAGTGAAACAGCGGTGGACAAGCTGATCAGCTTTCTCATCCCTGCTGTTATTGCCCGATGATGAATTCTTGGTTTCTCACCCAGAATGACAGGACTTGGAGCTGGAGGTAACAACGTTGCTTTTAGGCATCTGATTGCTTAGACTGGTTCAGGGAACATGGAGGGATCTTGGCAAGAGTGAGGAGGAACCAGCTGTTGTTCTCCCACTCACAGTGAGAGAGCCCAGCAGGACTGAAACAAAGACCCCGGGTTCTGATGGTGCTTTGCGCACATGGAAGCCCAGGAGAGCTGAGTAATTCTCGGCACAGTGAAGTCAGCTAAGGGGGCACCAGGGGCCTCTGCAGGTGGAGCCACGGGGGCAGAAAGCGGGGAGACTGGCCCCTTAGAGGAAGGACCGTGGGGGCTCAGGGGAGGAGGCGCAGCGCTTTTGCCAGTTTTGAGGTTAAACAGGTAACTTCTATGGTCAGGGTTTCAGATTCCTCCCCTGAAAAAGGGACATAGAGTCATCTGTCCCTCCATCATGGGAATGGTGGCAGGATTAAGTAACACCTGGGTTTCAGTAGTCTCGCCTGGGAAATCCCATGGACAGAGGAGCCTGGTGGGCTGCAGGCCATGGGCTCACAAAAGAGTCTGAGTGACTAACACTTTCACTTTTCACTTGCCTTATTTTATACACCCAACTGGTGTGAATATTGACCCTTTGCAGCTTCTCATTTGCACTGAGAAGATAAAATGAGCAGAAAGGCTGGGAACTCCACTAAGACCCAGAGACAAGTGACTCAAGTAACTAGGAATGTTTAGGAAAATAGTTTATCTTAAAAATTGCTACATGGTCCTAAATGAGACCTGACACCTTGCCTAGAGGGTTTGAAGACAGAGTCTCCAGGTACCTTATTTCTAGTGGAATTGTACCCTTTTTTTGTTTTCCCACGATGCTCACCTCCAGCCTCCCTGGAGGGCCTCTCTGCCATCTGACCTCGTTCCCAACACTTGCCACCTCGTCCTCCCTGGTCTCCTTGGTTAGCGTGAGTAGGGCTCAGTTAGTTGACAAGAGCCAGAGAAGACATGATGCCATAAAGACTACTCTGATTTCTTTCTTTCTTTTTTTTTTTAGGTTTTTTTTTTTTTTTTCCAATATGCACCATTTTTAAAGTCTTCATCGAATTTGTTACAATACTACTTCTGTTTTATGTTTTTGTTCACAAAGCTTGTGGGCACTTAACTCCCTGAAAGAAGCCATAGTTAGTTGCTCAGTCGTGTCTGACACTGTGCCGCCCCATGGACTAGGTAGCCCATCAGGCTCTTCTGTCCACGGGATTCTTCAGGCGAGAATACTGGAGTGGGTAGCCATTCTCTTCTGCAGGGGATCTTCCTGACCCAGTGATCAAACCAGGATCTCCTGCATTGCAGGTGGATTCTTTACCACTGAGCCACCTAGGAAACCCTTTTATTAAGTGGATGCATGGCTTAGAAATTCTGATAGCTTGCAAGAAAGATGTGTCACTAAGAAATCTGTTTGACTTGGGTAAATAAACACTTTTAGACTATAAATTCTGTGAAGTTAGGGGTAGGTAGTGTTATTGTTTTAAAGTAAAAGGCCCCAGTACATGTGTGTGCTCATCTGAGCTTGCTAACTGTGGAGTTTATAAAAGACCATATATAAAATGAACATGAGTAAACTCCTAGCTCATGCATGTATCTGTTGATAAAGGCACTGAAATAGAAACAGTAGTTTAAAAGACACTGCTGCTAAAGGGTAGATAGATATTTGCTGCTTTGGGTTTTTGAAATAGAAATAGGAATTCTTATGAAAACTCAAAGAGGAATTGACCAGTTCAGATGTGTTCAATTGGGAATGGCTGTAAGGGTCAGTATGAACATTTGCCAGAAACAGCAGCACGAATAAGTGAAAGAGGCAGGCGATGGCAGGTTGGAAGATGGTCAGCAACGTCAGGGAGGCTGCAGGGTCGTTGACCTGGGAACCAGGCAGGTCGCTTTTGCATTATCACATCCTTTTCAATTGGAAATACTTGGTTGCAGGTTAGGTTTGCTGCTTTCCCAAACACTCCAAAGAAAGCCAGAAGATCATGGACATACTCCAGGGATAAGGTCAAATCATTGAGCCCTTTTTGATTACCTTTCCAGGAGATGGGAAAAGAGAACCAGCACAATAATTGCAAAAACTAATTGCCAGTATCTCTCTAGCAATGGGTGTTATGTGACATTTAGACAAACATATGAATCCCGACTGTTCTCCAATGTTCCGATGCCTCGTCAGACAGCCTCCACTGGAGACGTTGTGTTCTGAGTGCAGTTTCCCATCAGGAGGAAACTTTCTAAAGTGTCAACTATTATAGACAAGGAACAGTCTAGAACAGTCCAGGTGATGGGTGAAATCATGTCAATCTGAAGACATCATTCTGAAAATAACAAGACACCATGTGATCCTTACACTGTCGTTTTGAATTTGTACTTAGTTTTGGGGAAAACATTGGAACCTCAGCTGAGAAATATTTTAAGCAGCTGCAAGAAGCATTTCATTGGCCTTTCGTAGATTGTGGAATAAGTTCACCCACTGCAGAAAATGGAATAATCACATATACCTTTGAGCTCATCAGAATATTTGCATAGAAGCACATGTACTTACAGGCTTCCCTGGTGGTGGCGCAGTGGTGAAGAATCCACCTGCCAATGCAGGAGATGCAAGAGGTGGGGGTTCGATCCCTGGGTAGGGAAGATCCCCTGGGGTAGGGCATGGCAACCCATGTTAATATTCTTGCCTGTGGAGAACCCAGTAGACAGAGGAGCCTGGTGGACTATAGTCCATGGAGTCCCACGAGTCAGACACAACAGGGTGCACGCACGCACACACACACACACACACACACACACACACACACACACACCTACTTTCAAACACATGGAGGTGATGAAGTAGAAGCAGAGGGGTATTTCTCACTTAACATCGTTGGGAACACATGGACAGAATGGTGAAACTGACATCCCAAAATACACCTTGCCCAAGATGGTAATGAAGAGAATAGGGAATCAATGTGAGTGGGCCCATCTGTCCTGAGATTACATAAGCCTTGGTGATGGTGCTAATATGTTAAAAATTAGTTATGAACAGGAAGAAGGAGGACAGTATGGACACTGAGTGATCTATGCATGCCATCATTCTTTCCCAAACTCTCAGGAGTTGGATGTAAAGGTTGCTTATGTATGTGGGGTCACAGTGATGCTGGGAAAGATTGAGGGCAGGAGGAGAAGGGGGCAACAGACGTCGAGATGGTTGGATGGCATCACCGACTCAATGGATATGAGCCTGAGCAACTTCCAGGAGCTAGTGAAGGACAGGGAAGCCTGGTGTGCTGCAGTCCATGGGGTTGCAGAGTCAGACTGAACAACAAGTTGTTAGGTGGGATTCCTGGTTTTTGAGATGTAAGTGAAATTGTGTTTATGCCAAATGACGCATTCCTGTCTTAGAAATTTGCATGGCTTCCCAGGTAAGCCAATTCACACGTTCATGCTTCACTCTGATGTCCTGTTCTGGGATCCCTCCTTTCTTCCTGTCATCCTGCCCAGGCTTGCTCTCTGCCCTGGCCATGTGAGCTTCATGGGTCACACACGCACTCTTCCTCACCTTTCAGACTTGTATCTGAGAGATCGCGGTTCTAGACTTGGCAAATGTGAGGGAGAGGCAGAGATGTAGCTGCCAGTAGTAGGATGGAAGCTTGGACTTGTTTCATATTCTTTTTATTGTTTTTAAAAATATACGTATTTGTTTATTTGGCTGTAACTGGTCTTAATAGGAAAAGGAGTATGTCAAGGCTATATATTGTCACCCTGCTTATTTAACTTATATGCAGAGTACATCATGAGAAACGCTGGGCTGGAAGAAGCACAAGCTGGAATCAAGATTGCTGGGAGAAATATCAATAACTTCAGATATGCAGATGACACCACCCTTATGGCAGAAAGTGAAGAAGAACTAAAGAGCCTCTTGATGACAGTGAAAGAGGAGAGTGAAAAAAGTTGACTTAAAGCTCAACATTCAGAAAACTAAGATCATGGCATCTGGTCCCATCACTTCATGGCAAATAGATGGGGAAACAGTGGAAGCAGTGTCAGACTTCATTTTCTTGGGCTCCAAAATCACTGCAGATGGTGATTGCAGCCATGAAATTAAAAGACGCTTACTCCTTGGAAGGAAAGTTATGACCAACCTAGATAGCATATTAAAAAGCAGAGACATTACTTTGCCAACAAAGGTCCATCTAGTCATGGCTATGGTTTTTCCAGTGGTCATGTAAGGATGTGAGAGTTGGACTGTGAAGAAAGCTGAGAGCCGAAGAATTGATGCTTTTGAACTGTGGTGTTGGAGAAGACTTTGGAGAGTCCCTTGGACTGCAAGGAGATCCAAACAGTCCATCCTGAAGGAGGTAAGTCCTGGATGTTCATTGGAAGGACTGATGCTGAAGCTGAATCTCCAATACTTTGGCCACCTGATGCGAAGAGTTGACTCATTGGAAAAGACCCTGATGCTGGGAGGGATTGGGGGCAGGAGGAGAAGGGGACGACAGAGGATGAGATGGCTGGATGGCATCACTGACTTGATGGATATGAGTTTGAATAAACTCCGGGAGTTGGTGATGGACAGGGAGGCCTGGCATGCTGCGCTATATGGGGTCACAAAGAGTCAAACACAACTGAGCAAGTCAACTGAACTGACTGGTCTTAATTGCTGCATGTGGGATCTAGTTCCTTGACCAGGGGTTGAACCCAGGCCCCCTTTGTTGGGAGCGTGGAGTCTTAGCCACTGGGCCACCAGGAAAGTCCCTTCCTCCACATGCTTTAGCTCCTCTAGAGAATTTCGTCCTGGACAAGATTTCCTCCCTGTGCTTTGCCCTCCTGCTGTGGGCTGTTTCCAAAACTCCCCTTGTGTCTCCTTTGCAGACAGAATATGGCATTTCTTCCTACTTTTACTACTGAGCATGTCAGTTTTCTCACTGTCTGTCTTTGTTTATCCTGGCCTGATGCTGAGGTTTCCCTTTCCAGAATCAATAAGTCCTTTCTGGGTGTTTTGTCTAACGGAGGTCCTTCCCCCATAAGAAGTCACACAGCCAGCTCTTGAATTTCATGCCTGCTCCTTTTGGTTGGGTAAGGGTTGGCTGCCCATCATCAAAGACATTCCACAGCAGGTCCCTAACTGTCCTCCCCAGTTTTATTCTCCTGCATGGAACTCTGCTCAGGAGAGCTGCTCTGGTCCTTGCCCCTGTCTTTAATTAAGCAAGAAGGCCACTGGATAGAGGTGGCTTTGATGCCTCGGTGGTCTGTGTGAGCCAACTGAAATGTGGCCTGTAAACGCCTCCAGTTTACAGAATCAACGCCTCATCAATGCCTGCGCACCATGACCAACCAACCGACTTTCAGCTGCCACCCATCAGTTTCTTTCCTCGGCTTTTGCTCTTTCTCTGCTCCATTTAAGTCTTTCCCCAGCTCCTGTGGGTGGGCCCCTCCTAACCCCTTTCCATCTGGCCCTGCCTGATTGGAACTGATTTTTGCTCAGCTAAACTCTTTAAAAAAAATTACTCATTAATTTTTGGACTGTGCTGGGTCTTTGTTGCTGCGTGGACTTTTCCCTAGTTGCGGCGCACAGGCTTCTCATTTCAGTGGCTTCTCTTGGGGAGCACAGGCTGCAGGGCGCACAGGGGTTCAGTGGTTGCAGCTCCTGGGCTCTGGAGCACAGGTTCAGTGATTGCGGCTCATGGGCTTATTTGCTCCTCTGCATGAGGAATCTTCCCGGGTCAGGTATCAAACCTGTGTCTCCTGCACTGGCAGGGAGGTTCTTTACCCCTGATCCACCAGGGAAGCCCTCAGATAAACTCTTACGCATTTTAATTTATCTCAGTTTGTCTTTTTACACACAGAAACTGCTAATACAAAAAAATGTATCCGGAATTCAGATTTCACCAAGCGCTTTGTGTTTTTGTGGGCAGCCCTCCTCCCAATACTCATAATCTGCACATACTGTGTGCTCTGTGAATGTTTTTAAGTTGATTATGTGGTGGTGTCTGCAGAGTCTGGCCTGTCTTGATGCTGTTGCCAGAACAGAGTGAATGCTTTGCTTTGGTGGAAGTCATTCTAGATAGACTCCAAGTTCTCTGCAAGAGAAGCCTGCTATCACACAGCGGTGATCTAAATGTGCTTCGCAATCCCACTGCTTTTCTGATGGGGGTTGGGCTGGGGTCCTGCTGGTCCTCTGTCAGTGGCTTCAGATAACAGCAGTGGGTTAGGAGGGTCCCCTGGAGAAGGGAGCAGCTGCCCACTCCATGAAAACCTCTGGGACCCACCTTCAATGGGTTGGATCCCCTCCCCCAATGCCCCCTTGTCCACAGTACACTCGGAGCCGGGGTGGAGCCCAACCCTGAGGCCCAGAGACAGAGAGCTCCACCTACTTATTTTTCAGGCTCAAGTTAACCAACAAGTTAATTCAAAGTCAGCCATGGGAGCCCTGACCTCTCGTTGCTGATGAGCGCTGCCATTATCTGAAAGTGCTAGCTGCTCAGTCGTGTCCCATGCTTTGTGACCCCGTGGACTGCAGTCTGCCAGGCTCCTCTGTCCATGGGATTCTCCAGACCAGAACACTGGAGTGGGTTGTCATTTCCTTCTCATCCTTGTTGAATGACATGTGAAATAAAAGCTGTCATTTGGAGCGCCTTCTGTGCATACGACATTGAGAGCCTCCATGTTTTTTATGTCACCCAATGGTTCCTTGTGTAACAACATGCTACCCCCCCATTCTACACAAAGTGCTGTTCATCCCTTCCTTCTCTGTGTTGCTCAAACATTTAGTTTTTTAAATATTTATTTGTTTGCACTGGGTCTTTTGGGGCTCTGATAGTAAAGAATCTGCCTGCAATGCAGGAGACCCGGGTTTGATCCCTGGGTTGGGAAGATCCCCTGGAGAAGGGAATGGCAACCCACTCAAGTATTCCTGCCTGGAGAATCCTTTGGAGTTCATGGGATCACAAGGTGTTGGACATGACTGAGAGGCTAACACTTTTCACTTTCAGTGGGCCTTTAGTTGTGGCATGTGGGATCTAGTTCCCTGACCAAGGGTCAAACCTGGGCCCCCTGCATTGGGAACATGGGGTTTTAGCCACTGGACCGCTAGGGAGGCCCCTGCTCAAATATTTATTAACTCACTTAACACAGTCAGCCCTGTATTAGAGGTCTTTAGAATTCAAGTCTTGTTTTTAGTGTGCTCTCCAGGACTACATCTTTCCTTAATTCTAATGCTCATCAGGTCTTGGAATTGATATTTTTCCAGGAACACTCAATCATATTGCTATCTCAGTTCATAAGAACAGATTTCAGCTTTGACTGATCATCTTCATTGTGAAGCATGAGGAAAGTAGATATTTCTGCTACACTTGCTGCTTCAGAACCAAATGCCATAAGTCTATCCACTAATTATTATTATTATTGTTATTGTTTTTTGCCAGCAACAGTTTAGACCCTATGGCTGCCTCATCCTGAAAACTCGATCCCTATTCAGTTTCTGAACATACTGTTTGGGGGTTGATTATTTCTCTGGCTGAGAAGCTGTCCCACACGTGTGAATTACCTGGGCCGCCTCACCTCATATGTTTCTATTTCTTTATGGTGGGTGCAGTCCTGTGTGCCCACTGGTGGGACCCCTGATGCACAGGCTGTGCTAGTGCCCATATTAATCTAGTGCATTATGGTGGATTTAGTGATAGGTTTCTCTTTCCCTCGCTAGTTTTTTCCCAGAAACTTCTGGATAGCCAACAAAGCCAGCCTCACCTAGAAAGAGTTTATTTGTCACAGTCACTCCTCCAGCAAGGAACCGCATCACTCTCCCAGAACATTAAAAATTCTGCTTAGATTTAAAGGCATTTTTTTCCTCCCCTTTGAAGCCTAAGAGCACTTCAGTAGCTTCCGCGTCCCGCCCCAAAATCCTCTTATCATTGATGATGTGATAAATGTCATCACGGCTGCAGCTCAGAAGAGGATCTCTTTACAAGAGCCTCAACTCACTACAGTTATTTAGCCCAGTGCTATTTTTCCTCTGATCTAAAGACTTCTTTGAAGTCGGTGGGACGCCTCCAGCCTAAGGAGAGGATGGTTAATCCAGTCCTCAAAAAGAGACTTCTCAGACAGGCAGTTTCCTCTCTCTTCTTTCCTAAGCCTGCGTGAGCTGTTTTCAAGTGATTACCTTCTCCTGACTGTTCTGACATAATTTAATTATACCTCTATTGTAATTTTTGGCTGAATATTTTGGATTATATGTTTCTGATAGCATTTAATATGGCCTTTAGATATAGAACAAACAACTCTCCAAATTGTTTAACTGCCTACCTTATTAAAAATGCATGTAAACCTAACTGAAAATGGTTTTATTGAGGAATAATTGATAGACAGTAAATTACCCATATTTTAGATTTTATTATTATTATTTTTTATAATTTCTTTATTTAGTGGCTGTGCTGGGTATTTGTTGCCATGTGGACTTTTCTCTAGCTGAGTTGAGCGGTGGCTCCTCTCTGGTTGCAGTGCATGGGCTTCTCATTGAGCTGGCTTCTTTTGTTGTGGCTCATGGGCTCTAGAGCAGAGGCTCAGCAGTTGTGTGGTACATGGACTTAGTTTTTCAGTGGAATGTGGGATCTTCCTGGACCAGGGGTTGAACCTATGTCTCCTGCATTGACAAACGAATACTTTACCATTGAGCCACCAGAGAAGCCCTAACTTTATTATTATTTTTAAAATTTATTTATTTATTTTGGCCACACCAGACAGGGATGCTAGTTCGCCGACCAGGAATTGAACTCATGCCCCCTGCAGAGGAAGCGTGGGGTCTTAACCACTGGACCTCCAGGGACGTCCCAACTACTCATATTTAAAGTGTACAGTTTGGTACACTTTGACACATGTGTTACTGAAACCATCATTGCAAGCAAGATAAGGAACATACCCATCACCTTCAATCATTTCCACATGTCACTTTCAAATCTGTCTCCCCAGCTCCTTTCTTAGGTGCTTCTACCAGCCCCAGGCAACCACTGATCTAGTTGAAATTTTTTAAATTAAGCCTTTATATCTTTAAACAATTTTCAGTTCACAGCAAAGTTTGGGGCAGGGACAAAGATTTCCCGCTTAGCCCCTGACCCCGCCCATGCACAGCCTCCCCACTCTCCACACTCCCACAGAGTAGGTTGTGTGTTACAGTGACACCCGGTGATCATGCAAAGTCCACAGCTTACATTACGGTGTTGTCCACTGATCTACTTTTTGTCACCATAATTTAGTTTGCATTTTCTAAACTTTTAAATATAATTATAAAATATGTGCTCTTTTTGTCTGGCTTCTCTCGCTATGTGTAATTATTTTGAGGTTTACCCACGTAATTGCATGTACTGCTTTTTATTATATTTCATAGAGCATGTATGGCTAGACCAAAATTTGTTTACTCATTTATGTACTAATGGACAACAAAGAAATACAAAAGATCAGAATAGACTACTATGAACAATTATTGTTGTTGTTCAGTTGCTAAATTGTGTCTGACTCTTTCTGACTCCATGGACTGCAGCTCACCAGGCTTCCCTGTCCCTTATATGAATAATTATATACCAACAAGTTGGATAACCTAGAATAAAAAGATAAGTTTCTAGAAATGTAGAACCTACAAAGACTGAATCAAGATGAAATAGAAAATATGAAGACTGATTACTAATAAGGAGATTGAATCAGTAATCAAAAACATTCCAACAGCCAGGGCCAGTGGCTTCACTGGTGAATTCCACCAAATATTCAAAAAATAATTGGTACCGATTATTCTGAAATTTACCCCAAAATGGAAGAGAAGGAAACTCCTCAAAACTCATTTTTACAAGGCCAGCATTACCCTGATACCAAAACCAGACAAGGAAGCCACAGGAAAAGAAAATTACAAGCCAATATCCCTGATGAATATAGATGCAAAATTCCTCAACAGAATATCAGCAAACCAAATTCAGCAATACATTAAAAGGATCATATACCGTGATCAAATGGGATCTATTGTAGGAATGCAGGGATGATTCAGCATTTGCAGATCAGTCAGTTTGATATACCACATAGCAAAATAAAGAATAAAAATCTTATGATCATCTCAATAGATGCAGAAAAATCATTTGATAAATTTAACATCCACTTATAACATTAGATCCGTGCAAAAGTAATTGAGGTTAGTGCAAAAGTCAACCACAATTACTTTTGAATCTTCAATTACATTTGCACCAACCACAATTACTACTACTTTTGCACCAATGTAAACCCTAAAGACTCGATAAAAAAATGTTAGAACTAATTAAAAAATTCAGTAAAGTTGCAGGATACAGAATCAATAATGACCTATCAGAAAGAGAAATTTAAATAGAATCTCATTTATGATTGCAACAAAAGAATAGGAATAAATTAAACCAAGAAGATGAAAGACATGTATTTTGAAAACTGTAAGATATTAACAAAAGGAAATGAAGATGACACAAATAAATGGACAAATATTCCATGGTCTTGATTGGAAGAATTTAACAGGCATACTTCTGAAATATTGCAGGTTTGGTTACAGATCACCACAGTAAAGCAATTATCACAATGAAATGAGTCACATGAATTTTTGGTTTCCCGATGCATATAAAAGTTATGTTTATATACTATAGTGTATTATTTAAAGTATGCTATAGCTTATTAACTGTATAATATACACCTTAAGTAAAAATATTTTATTGCTAAAAATTACCAACCATTTTCTGAGACTTCAGAAAGTCATAAACTTTTTGCTGGAGGAAGGTCTTGCCTCAATGCTGGTGGCTGCTGACTGGTCAGGATGGTGGTTTCTGAGGGTTAAGAGTGGCTGTGGCAATTTCTTAGGCTAAGACAACAGTGAAGTTTGCCAGGTTGATTGACTTTCCTTTCAGAAATGATTTCTCTGTGGCATGCAGTGCTGTTGGATAGCATTGGTAAAACTTCACAGCAGAACTTCAAAACTGGAGTCAATCTTCTCAAAACCTGCCACTACTCTATCAGCTGAGTTTATCTCATTTTATAAATCTTTTGTTGTCATTTTCCACGTGATGCTAGTGGTAAAGAACTTGTCTGCCAATGCAGGAGACAAAAGGGATGTGGGTTTGACCCCTGGGTTTAGAAAATCCCCTGGAGAAGGACATGGCAACTCACTCCAGTGTATGCTTGCCTGGAAAATTCTATGGACAGAGGTGCCTGGTGGGTTACAGTCGATGGTTCACAGAGCCGAACCTGACTGAAGCTGACTTAGCATGCACAGCACACACTGGCCAGAGGACTTGGTCTCCTCTATGAGGGCCTCTCTACAGGGCTGCTTGAGTTTCCTTGTCCTGACATGGCAGCCAGATTTCCCCCAAACCACCCATCCAAGAGATCAAGGTGGGAACTAAAATAAGTGCCTTTCATGACCTAGCTGCAGAATCTTCCCAGGTGCGCAGGGGTAAAGAATCCACCTGCCCATGCAGGAGATGCAAGAGATGTGGGTTCAATCCCCGGGTCGGGAAGATGCCCTGGAGTGGGAAGTGGCAATCCACTCCAGTATTTTTGGCTGGAGAATCCCATGGACAGAGGAGCCTGGTGGGCTACAGTCCCTGGAGTCACAGAAGAGTCAAACACGATTGAGCGACTGAGGATGCTTGGAAGCAACAAATAGGGTGACAGGACAAAAAAGTATGCTTTCTCTTTTGTTTTATTTTTTCATCCCTTAAGACCATATTAGGCTGAGATTGAGAGTCAGAATACAATGGAGTTATTATTTTTTAATTGAAAGATAACTGTTTTACAGAATTTTGTGGTTTTCTGTTATACATCAACAAGAATCAGTCATAGGTACACTCATGTTCGATGGAGTTATTTTTCTTGACTTGGTGTGGAAATTGTTGAAGGGAATCCAAAAGAAACAGATATTTCTGTCTCCCAGTGAGGAAGCACACTGTGGATGGCCCACAGCCAGATGATGGCCATGCTCTCCAGGTCTCTCCAGCATCCAAACCAGCTGGTTTCTCTAGATACAGCACCACTAGCTGGAAGCTGATGCTCTTACTGTGAATGATGGTGGTGGTGTGACTTCCCCAGTGACTTCACAGGCAGGGGACAGAGGTAGGTGGGGGTGCAAGGCTAAGGGCAAATCTGGAGTGAGGCAGAGTGGACCACTTCTGATGTACATGTATGTGAACATGCAGAGGAACCTTCGGGGGTTTCTAGAGACACCTGAAAATGGTTGGAAGGGCATTCATCTGGCAATCAAGCAACCAGTGTCTCACTCTGTCTCAAAGTGAGTACAAAGGGCAGTATGATCTCATTTGTGGATGATGATTATCAATGTGCACACACACACATACATATGTATAAATCACAACCAGCATTTTCTAACCATCAGTCAAGGAGAGTATCAGCTGTCTTGTTCCCCCACAGCAAGCATTCCAACAAACTGTGGTTGAACTAAGTGGTGCTAAGCCATTGTTCCATCTGCTATTAGAAGACCCTGTTTTATTTTCCATACTTTAAAAAAGGCAAAAAAAAAAAAATCCTTTTACTTTTAATAGCTCACACAGTGTTCTTAGGTTGAAAACTATATCTGTTCAAAGTTTAGGCAACCTGTGAAATCTTATTTTTAGAAACTGCTTTCAAAATTTGAACACCAAGGGCCTTCAGACACCACAAAGCCGCCCATGGGTTTGTGACCATTTCTCAGTTTATAGACTAGCAAGTGGAATTGTTTTCTCCACCTCAGATGACATCACAAAGCAGACGTGAGACTTCCCTGGTGGGCCGGTGGTTGGGAAGCGGCCCTCCAAAGCAGCGGGTGCAGGTTTGATCCCTGGTCAGGGGACTGAGGTCCCATGTGCCTTGTGGCCAAAAAACCACAATCATGGGGCGGAGGCAGTGTTGACAAATTAATTCATTGGACTTAACAAAAATGGTCCACATTAAAAAAAGAATCTTTGAAAAAAAAAGATGTGTTTGGCTGGAATTTCAGTCAGAGATGAGGTTCTTGCCATGAACTAATACGCTATGGGAAACAAGGGAGATTGGAATGGAAAGGACACAGCAGAGACCTCCAGCAAAGTGTCACTTTGCATTTACACATCTCAGGGTAAGAAGTTAATTTCTCACAATGAATCCCTCCCAGCCAGGTGCTCCTATGGCTTTATTGTCCACCTGAGGTCCCCAAAGGCAGAATCCGAAAGCACCAGCGCTGCTCTCTCTTGCGAGAGTTGCTTTTTTTTTTTGGTTATGCAGATTGTGGTATGCTGAAATATTTTAATGTGCTTAAGTTTCAGCAGCTTAATTTTCTAGCAGCAGGGACCTATTTGTCTAGGCAAGCTTTCTCCTTTCTGCAGCTCCAGTGGAGTTGTGAATGCAGGAAAATGTTCAGTTCTAATGGGGATAATGATGAAAATGCAATTATAAATTCCCCAGCCTGCAGACAGGGCTCACAGTTTGTTTCTCAAGTGCTTTGAAAAAAGAAATGTATATGAATGCTAACTAACAAAAGGATGCCAAGGTACTCTAGGTAGAAGAAAGAGAAACCAAAAGCAGACTGGGTAAGTTTGCATTGGAAAGTAAAAATAATCCCCACCTTAATTTTATTAAAAATGACAAGGTAAAAAATGATTAATCCTGATGGCCAATTATCATGTAAATATTCAGGATCCCTACTTAAAGATTATGCATGCACACTCAGTCACTGAGCCATGTCAGACTCTTTGCAACCCATGGATTTCAGTCTGCTAGGCTCCTCTGGCATGGGATTTCTCAGGCAAGAATACGGAGTGGGTTGTCATACCCTCCTCCAGGGGATCTTCCTGACCCAGAGATTGAACTCAGGTCTCCTGTGTCTTCTGCACTGACAGGCTAATTCTTAACCACTGAACCACCTGTCTCTAAAAAATCTTCCAGTAGGGTGAACAAAAACCTGATGTGAAATGGGTCTCACTCACTAGACAGACCAAGAAATCCTGAATATTGTCTCTAAAGCTTGGAGATTGCTTGTCTTAACTACAGCTTGTGTTTTACATCCATGAAAATAGCAGAGAATTGATTCACACGTCAGCTGAGTGAGAACTTGGGGAGAAAGAGCTGAGAAACATCTGAAATGATTAAATGGAGCAAAATAATGTTGGGAAGAAGATTGCATTTGTGGGAGTTTTGGGGGAAAATATGTAGAGAAAATAAACAAGACCAGAAAAAGTTAGTTTTGAACAGTTTGGTGGGAAATGGCTGAGTTTTTAAGCAATATTGTCTTCACCTTGCATATTTTGTTCATGAAACTTCCAAATGACAAGAGACTGTACCCATCAACAATTTGCTACTTCTCTCTATCTCTCTCTCTTTTAAAAAATATTTATTTATTTGGCTGCAGTGGGTCTTAGTTGCAGCATTGGAACTTAGCTGTGGTATTCGGGATCTAGTTCCCTGACCAGGGATTGAACCCATCCTCCCTGCATGGGAGCACAGAGCCTTCGCTACTGGACCACCAGGGAAGTCCCTCTCTTTCTTTTCTGGTGTCTGTGTTTGGTAAGAAAATTCTATGGTTTACCTCCATGTTGTTTAAATATTTTCAAGGCAAAGTGTGATTCTGCCATTTTTCTTTTTTTCTTTTTTTGGTTTTTGTTAAAAGAATAGACAAAAACATGGATACATAAAAAAATTCTGACACTACTAGAATTGGAATTAGGGAGTGAGTGAGGGTCAAGTCGTAGGGAATATACTTGTGTTTCACATTTTCCCATCTCCTCTTCCTTGGCCCTTGGCAGATGGAATAGTTTTACTTTTTCTCATTTTTCTCATATGCAAAATAAATGCTCAAAAAAGAAGCATCATTGAAGGGCTAGTACAATGCTGTGCTGGCAGAAACATTTCCGGTAGGAAGTGTCCTTGGGTGAGGTGACATTCTATTACAAAGTGGAGGCTTGATTTAATTAAAAGGTACAATGCTCTTGGTTTAGGATATGGGGCAAGCTGTATGCTTTTCTGCCTGGCACTTGGTAGGCACATGATAAATATTTATTGAAGAATTTCTGCAGCCTGAGCCTTATTTGTGGCTGGAGATGACATTTATCTTCATAGCATGCTATGGACTCATCAAATCTTAATGATTTATTGAATCATTATTGTCATGTAATAAAGTTATGATTGATTCTTAGGAAGGTTATCAGGAAAAATGATGAAATATTATTTATGAAAGATGTTTGGAATAAAAAATTCAATGTAGAGATTCCTCAAAAAATTAAAAATTGAACTACTCTAGGATCCACCTATCTCACTTCTGAGTATTTATCTGAAGAATATGAAAATACTAGTTTGAAAAAATACATGCCCCCCCATGTTCAATGAAGCATTATTTACAATAGCCAAGATACGGCACAACCTAAGTGCCCATCAACAAATGAAGAAATAAAACATGCAGTATATATACACAATAGAATATTACTCAGCCATAAAAAAGATAAAATCTTGCCATTTGTAACCTGGGTGGACCTTAAGGGTGTCATACTAAGTGAAATCAGTCAGATGGAGAAAGACAAATACCACATGATTCCACTCAGGTGTGGAATATAAAAGCCAACACACAAAAAGACCTGGAATAAATGAACACGCTAAACTAAACCAAAACAAGGATGTAGACTCAGAGAACAGAGCAGTGGTCACAGAGGGGAATGGCCAAGATGAGTCAAGAGGACCAACTATATGGTGACTGGCGAAAACAGAAGTTTTGGTGCTGAGACTGCAGTGAATACAAAAATAGAAATATAATGCTGTACACTTGAAACTTACATAATGTTATATCAGTTTTACCTCAGTGTAAAATAAATTCTGAGGGCTTCCCTGGTGGCTCAGTGGTTAAGACCTCACCTCCCAATGCAGAAGACACAGTTTCAACCCCTGGTCTGGGAAGATCCCCCGTGCCTCGGAGCTGCTAAGCCCACGACCACGGGGATTGTGCCCTAGAGCCTGGGAGCCGCCGCGATGAAGCCTGCACGGCCCAGCGTCCACGCTCTGCAACAGGAGAAGCCGCCGCAACGGGCAGCCCGTGCACTGCAGCTAGAGAGGAGCTCCCGCCCGCCGGAGCTGGAGAGAAGCCCGAGAAGCAACGAAGAGCCAGTACAGCCAGTGAATAAAATTATAAAAAACGAATAAAGTTTACAAGTTCCGTCTAAATAGGAAATATTATATTTTGAAATATGTCTGGGAAGGGAGAGACATACATAATAACAGTAGGTGAGCCGTCTTTAATTTTTGCCAAGAGTGCCGGTTAGCCTTATTGCTCTTTTGGTTATACTGGAAAGAAGAATTAGAAGCGCCCCGGCTGTGACGGACCGCGCAGAAGCGCCGCCGTGAGGACCTACCCCTCGCCCAAGGTCAGGGGGAGCGAGCGAGAGCGCCAGGCTGCGACAGCGCAGGCGCGGCGGCCGAGGGGCGCTTCCCACGTCCGAGGTCAGGGGCGGCGGCCGAGGGGAGCCTCCCCACGTCCGAGGTCAGGGGCGGCGGCCGAGAGGAGCCTCCCCACGCCCGAGGTCAGGGGTGGTGGCCAGAGGAACTACCCCACCCCGGAGGTCAGGGGCCCCGCCCGAGAGGAGCTACCCCACCGCCAAGGAGTGGCTGCTTCGCGGGCCCAGGAGGGCCGAGAGGAGCTACTCCACGTTCAAGGTCAGGAGGCAGCCGTGAGGAGATACCCCTCGTCCAAGGTAAGGAGCAGGCTGCACTTTGTTGGAGCAGCCGTGAAGAGATACCCCACGTCCAAGGTAAGACAAACCCAAGTAAGACGGTAGGTATTGCCAGAGGGCATCAGAGGACAGACACACTGAAACCATAATCACAGAAAACTAGCCAATCTGATCACAGGACCACAGTCGTGTCTAACTCAATGAAACCAAGCCACGCTGTGTGGGGCCACCCAAGACAGACGGGTCATGGTGGAGACGTCTGACAGAATGTCTTCCACTGGAGAAGGGAATGGCGACCACTTCAGTATTCTTGCCTTGAGAACCCCATGAACAGTATGAGAAGGCAAAATGATAGGATACTGAAAGAGGAACTCCCCAGGTCGGTAGGTGCCCAATATGCTGCTGGAGATCAGTGGAGAAATAACTCCAGAAAGAATGAAGGGATGGAGCCAAAGCAAAAACAACACCCAGTTGTGGATGGGATTGGTGATAGAAGCAAGGTCCGATGCTGTAAAGAGCAATATTGCATAGGAACCTGGAATGTTAGGTCCGTGAATCAAGGCAAATTGGAAGTGGTCAAACAGGAGATGGCAAGAGTGAATGTTGACATTCTAGGAATCAGCAAACTAAAATGGACTGGAATGGGTGAATTTAACTCAGATGACCACTGTATCTACTACTGTGGGCAGGAATCCCATAGAAGAAATGGAGTAGCCATCATAGTCAACAAAAGAGTCTAAAATGCAGTACTTGGATGCAATCTCAAATATGACATAATGAACTCTGTTCGTTTCCAAGGCAAACCATTCAATATCATGGTAATCCAAGCCTGTGCCCCAACCAGTAACACTGAAGAAGCTGAAGTTGAATGGTTCTATGAAGACCTACAAGACCTTTTAGAACTAACACCCAAAAAACATGTCCTTTTCATAATAGGGGACTGGAATGCAAAAGTAGGAAGTCAAGAAACACCTGGAGTAACAGGCAAATTTGGCTTTGGAGTATGGAATGAAGCAGGGCAAAGGCTAACAGAGTTCTGCCACGAGAATGCACTGGTCATAGCAAACACCCTCTTCAACAACACAAAGAAGACTCTACACATGGACATCACCAGATGGTCAACACCAAAATCAGATTGATTATATTCTTTGCAGTCAAAGGTGGAGAATCTCAATACACTCAGCAAAAACAAGACCGGGAGCTGACTGTGGCTCAGATCATGAACTCCTTATTGCCAAATTCAGACTTAAAGTGAAGAAAGTAGGGAAAACTGCTAGACCATTCAAGTATGACCTAAATCAAATCCCTTATGACTATACAGTGGAAGTGAGAAATAGATTTAAGGGACTAGATCTGATAGACAGAGAGCCTGATGAACTATGGATGGAGGTTCATGACATTGTACAGGAGACAGGGATCAAGACCATCCCCATGGAAAAGAAATGCAAAAAGGCAAAATGATTGTATGAGGAGGCCTTACAAACAGCTGTGAAATGAAGAGAAGCAAAAAGTAAAGGAAAAAAGGAAAGATATTCCCATCTGAATGCAGAGTTCCAAAGAATAGCCAGGAGAGATAAAAAAGCCTTCCTCAGTGATCAATGCAAAGAAATAGAGGAAACCAACAGAATGGGAAACACTAGAGATCTCTTCAAGAAAATTAGAGATACCAAGGGAACATTGCATGCAAAAATGGGCTCAATAAAGGACAGAAATGGTATGGACCTAACAGAAGCAGAAGATATTAAGAAGAGGTGGCAAGAATACACAGAAGAACTGTACAAAAAAGATCTTCACGACCCAGATAATCACGATGGTGTGATTACTCACCTAGAGCCAGATATCCTGGAATGTGAAGTCAAGTGGGCCTTAGAAACATCACTATGAACAAAGCTAGTGGAGGTGATGGCATTCCAGTTGAGCTGTCTCAAATCCTGAAAAATGATGCTGTGAAAGTGCTACACTCAGTATGCCAGCAAATTTGGAAAACTCAGCAGTGGCCACAGGACTGGAAAAGATCAGTTTTCATTCCAGTCCCTAAGAAAGGCAATCCCAAAGAATGCTCAAACTACCGCACAATTGCATTCATCTCACACGCTAGTAATTAATGCTCAAAATTCTCCAAGCCAGGCTTCAGCAATACGTGAACCAAGAACTTCCAGATGTTCAAGCTGGTTTTAGAAAAGCAGAGGAACCAGAGATCAAATTGCCAATATCTGCTGGATCATTAAAAAAGCAAGAGAGTTCCAGAAAACATCTATTTCTGCTTTATTGACTACACCAAAGCCATCAACTGTGTGGATCACAATAAACTGTGGAAAATCCTGAAGGAGATGGGAATACCAGACCACCTGACCTGCCTGTTGAGAAACCTGTATGCAGGTCAGGAAGCAACAGTTAGAACTGGACATGGAACAGCAGGCTGGTTCCAAATAGGAAAAGGAGTAGGTCAAGGCTGTATATTGTCACCCTGCTTATTTAACTTATATACAGAGTACATCATGAGAAACGCTGGGCTGGAAGAAGCACAAGCTGGAATCAGGATTTCTGGGAGAAATATCAATAACCTCAGATATGCAGATGACACCACCCTTATGGCAGAAAGTGAAGAGGAACTAAAAAGCCCCTTGATGAAAGTGAAAGAGGAGAGTGAAAAAGTTGGCTTAAAGCTTAACATTCAGAAAACTAAGATCATGGCATCTGGTCCCATCACCTCATGGGAAATAGATGGGGAGACAGTGGAAACAGTGTCAGACTTCATTTTTTTGGGCTCCAAAATCATTACAGATGGTGACTGCAGCCATGAAATTAAAAGACGCTTACTCCTTGGAAGGAAAGTTATGACCAACCTAGACAGCATATTCAAAAGCAGAGACATTACTTTGCCAACAAAGATCCGTCTAGTCAAGGCTATGTTTTTTCCAGTGGTCATGTAAGGATGTGAGAGTTGGACTGTGAAGAAAGCTGAGCGCCAAAAAATTGATGCTTTTGAACTGTGTATTGGAGAAAACTCTTGAGAGTCCCTTGGACTGCAAGGAGATCCAACCAGTCCATCCTGAAGGAAATAAGTCCTGGGTGTTCATTGGAAGGACTAATGCTGAAGCTGAAACTCTAGTACTTTGGCCACCTCATGAGAAGTGTTGACTCATTGGAAAAGACCTTGATGCTGGGAGGAGTTGGGGGCAGGAGGAGAAGGGGACAACAGAGGTTGAGATGGCTGGATGGCATCACCGACTTGATGGATATGAATTTGAGTAAACTCCAGGAGTTGGTGATGGACAGGGAGGCCTGATGTGCTGCGATTTGTGGGGTTGCAAAGAGTCGGACATGAACTGAACTGAACTGAACTGATTTGAGAGGCAGTGCTTCTGCATAGAAGTACTAGCCATTTATGAAGATCGCCTTTTGAAAGAATTCATTATCATCTGTTCTTGGGGAGGGGGAAGTCCATGATAGGCCAGTGTGTCCCTGAACTTGAGGACAGTTCCAAATCGTGCATCTGGATTCCGAGGCACTGGTTGCTGTTTTGGCCAAGGCGGTGGCGTCACTGCTGATACCTGCAGGGCGTCTTCATGAGAGTCCACAGGTGGACAGTCATCCGGAAGAAGGGTCCCTTTGAGGGGGGGTTAGATTTCCCATTCATCACTATGCTGGATGCTTTCTTGACAACTTTATTTTCTGATATCAAACTAGTCCTTTTCGTCTTCTTCTGGCTTTTTCTCAACTGATACATTCTTCTGAGATAAACAAAGGAACGTGTCTGCATATGTCAGATGTTGCTTACTATGTCATCTACTCTGGCAGGGTAGCTGACACCACGGTGCACAGTAAAATGCTCCCTGATGGACATGGGATGGTCTTGCTTTGACTCTGAAGGCCCCCTCCTCCCCTTCTTCCTCCTCCCCTTCCCTTCCCTCTTGTTGTTGTCAGTCAGTCGCTAAGGTGTGTCCTACTCTTAGAGACCCCATGGACTGTACCTGCCAGGCTCCTCTGTCCGTGGGATTTCGCAGGCAAGAGTACTGGAGTGGGCTGCTATTCCCTTCTCCAGGGGATCTTTCCAACCCAGGGACTGAACTTGTGTCTCCTGCGTTGACAGGTGGATTCTTTACCACTGAGACACCAGGGAAGCCACCTCCATCAGTTCAAGGCTCTGAGATGATCTTTGGGGTCAGTGGGGCTCGATGTCCCCAGGGATGTGGCGCCGGGAGAAAATCACCCCAGGAAACACATCAGGAAGTCACTTCACAGCTGACAAAGGCAAGACAGCTCTGTCCACCACACAAAGCATAATAACCACAGGAAATCGTCAAACCGCATTGCATCCTGCTAGGAAACCCTAAGTAAATACACAAAGTCAAAATATCTGTCACATCCTTCTGGATCACAGTGTAGCCTATAGGATCATTAAACGGATAATTTGTTAATATAGAACATATATCACTATATATTAATAGATGAAATTATGCTAAATAGTACTTAGGAGACCTGCTTTCTCTTCTGTTAAATCATAATGCCAGCCATACTGTTATAAATCCTGTACAAAAGTTTATCAGTAAGTAAATGATGTAAGACACCATTCTCATTCCATTGTGAGTCTGATGGTTTTACTTAACCCTTGTGACACTGGGATTGTCACATACAGGGTGTGGGGCTGCGTGGATTTCCTGTCCCTGTTGGGGCCGCTAGTTATGAGAAGTGAAGGTTTGTGCTCATCTAGTTCATCGTTTATACTTCCGGGGCCTAGCACAGTGCCTGGCTTGACAAGTATTTTTTTTTTTTTTTAATGAATATTTCTTTCTTTCTTTCTTTTTTTAATGACAGTTTCTTGGTGAAGAAAGTCTGGCAAATATATATATATTTACATTTTGGAGGGCTCTGAGAACTGTGGTCGTGAAGTCTGTGCACATCTCCCAGGTCTGGTTCTCCCTGAGCAGTGGTTGCTCATGAGCCAGCGTGTCTAAATCCAGACTCAGACCCATCCCTTTCTTTGGCCCCTGTGTCTGTGTGGGTATCACCATTCCTTCCTCTTGTCCCTGTGTATGTTTTTGCAGAGTGTGGCAAAGTCATGAAAATCTCTTAGAGAGTTTTCTTTAGAGATGCTTCTTGCATTCAAAACGCTACCTTCTTTAGTCTTTCTCTCCTTTAATATTTCCTGCCAGTTGATCTTTCCATTTCACCCCTTCTCTTTTTATCCAGGCACTTTCTGTTCAAGAATCGAAAGTGCCTGCCTGCAGTCTGTAGGGAAAAGGTTCACACCTTGGTCTGCACTCTGCGGGACCATTGTACCTAGTTTAACCACAGCAGCTCAGGCTCAGCTGTTTGACACCCTCTGCGTATCTGGCCCTCTGCGCCGGCCGAGCCTACCCACGACTCCTAGCCGCTCCTGTTTGCTGTGAGCCCTGGACAGACAGTCCCAGCTCTGCTCATTGGACGTTTGATCTCTGTCCCCTTTAACATGAGTTAAATTTTCGAGTGTCATAGGTCATCCCTCACAATAAATTATTATGGGAATTTGACTTTGGCTTCATAGCTCTTATCCTGAAATTTGGACGATGGTTGCCTTAAAATGCAAGATGACATTTAAAAAGGAGAAATTATTCATCTTATGGTAATGGTAAAACACAAACAGATACAGAACCCCAATTTGGGCCTCCCTTAGGCACTTAGAGTGAGAGCTGTTGACTTAAAAAATAGTCACAACCTAAAAGTTGAGAGTTATGTTTTATTCCGTGGACATTTTTAGGACTTAAGCCCGAGAGGCAGCATCTCAAATAACCCTGAGAGAACTGCTCCAAGGAGGAGGCAAGGAGGAGACTCAGAATATATAAGAGTTTTGCAACAAAGGGCAGGTAGTCTGAATATCAAGAGATTATTGTTAATTAAAGAAAACCAGATGTCTTAAGGAATTTAGCACTTTGCAATATATGGGATGATGCAAGAGTCTGGGCTCACTGAAATCACTCCTTTCATATGCACCTCATATCTGGGGCTAGCATCCTGTGATTTTTTACATCCTGCGTCCCTCGGTGCTTCCTGTAGGGAGTGGCATCAGCCTGATGATGGCAGCTGTCGATGGCAAGTATTTTTCTCCTTCCTGAGTTCCCTGGGGGGCTGGGATCACTGATGAGTGTGACATCCTTGTTTATAGACATGGCGAGAAATATTCCGGTTCTCAGGGTTGGCTTCTACTTTGTCCCCCACGTGGCCACGTGGACCCCTGGGACCCCAACCCACAGATGCAGGGCTGCCTGCTCTGCGAGGGGCTGCAGTCTGTAGGGAACTGCATGTGTAGCCGTGGGATGGTGGTTCTGCTCCCGTCATGTCACCTGCCCCAAGTCCAAGGGCATGATGGCCCCAAACACACTGGCACACTGGTGCGTCTGTAATGGGTTCTGCAGAGCATGTGGCGCATGTCACAGCCTGTCACGGGGGAGGGTCTTCTTGGAGGATGACCACCCGCTGCCACTCAGTCACTTGGCTGTGCTATCCAGCTGCTCTTGGTTCCATGTGTAGGACAGTCGGCTCCATCCCAAGGAGGCGATGCCTGTCACCTCGGCCCTGGGGACACCTTGATCCCCCTGAGGCACTAGAGGTGGGCAGTCCTTCCTGCAGAGACTGGCTGTTTGCTCCTGGCGAGAGGGTGCTGCAACTGTGCCTGGCGGACCGACACTGAACCCTGAGCCAGGGCGCGAAAACATCTGGGTTTATTCATGACACATGAACACTCTGGTTACCAGATGAAGCTGAATTGTAGGGCATGATGTCCCAGCTTTTTACTTTGTGTGGGAACTGACATAGGCAGGTTCTAATTTTTAATTTTGCCAAATAAGAGCGTTAATGAAAATCTACTCATCTCATATTCTGTCATAAGAAAAAAAAGCCTAAAATTACTGCATGAGAAGATGTTATTAAATGGAATAGATTTAGCTTTGTGATTCTTATTTTCCTCCCTTCACTGAGGCTGGGTCAAAACTGGTCCAGGAATGGGTCCACTGGTCCTAAGTTTATGGGACCCATGATTCTGTGACCCATGATCATTTAGTGAAGTTTTAGGTCCTCTTTCAGTCTGGCAACTAGCTCACCCTCTCCCCCTCCTCCTGCCCCTACCACACACGTCTTTGCAACACCTTCCAACAACTAATGGCTGTAATGGCTTGTCCTCTAATGATTTACTGTGTGGGTATCTTGTCCCTTCTAGCCAAACTGTGATGCTAGGTAAATAGAAGGCACTGAATAGCTAATCATTTGAATTTGTTTCTGTAACATATACTGGTCTGCTGTTTAGAGGGCTGCAGGCTACTGATGTGTGTGTTGTGTGTCTGTGTTTGGAAGTCAGCTGGAGTCCTCTATACGTATAGGAACATAAATGAAGGATGCACATTTTTGAAGAATGAAGGGCTTCTTAGGTGGCCCTAGTGGTAAAGAACCCGCCCGCCAGTGCTCGAGATGGAAGAGGCGTGGGTTCAATCCCTGAGTCGGAAATATCCCCTGGGAGGAGGACATGGCAACCCACTCCAGTATTCTTGCCTGGAGAATCCCATGGACAGTGCAGCCTGGAGAGTTGCAAAGAGTCAGACACGACTGAAGCGACGTAGCATGAAGCACAAAACAAGCTTTTCCATAAGAAAACAAGCCTGTGGAGTTTTCTCCATCTTCCTCTCTGTTTCCTGCAAAGCTGGAAGGCTGGACTCCCTGTTTTGTGGATGTGGCCCTACATTTGAGCCTCTTCAAGCTTTCCTCATTTTCGATGATTTAGTGATTCTGCAGGGTATAGCCAGTAGCTGAGATTCTCCCACAAAATATCAGAATTGTTTTTCATTTTAATGTTTTTTATTTTTTAAAAATCATAAAATCTTTCTCAGAGTGACAGCTGAGCTTCAATATTTATGACTTTCTGATTGCTCTAGCAGTTTAGAAAAAAAAAATTTAAAAATGAGCCCTCAAGTAAAATTTAAGTGGAAAAGATTAAAATTCAGAATTATGGACTTTTAAACATTTGAATAAATACTCTTGGCTTGGAAATTTTATGTGCCAGTCCTAGTTTCCCTACACTTGACAGTCCTTGAAAAAGGACTTAAATTCTTTCTTGAAAATATATAGGCAGTGTTATTTTTTGGAAGATAAACTTTTCTGTATCAACACAACTCTCCCTACCCCCAAAGCTGTCCGTCTGCCCACCCCCAGCTTCTAGACGTCTCCTTTTGGCTAAAAACCAAGCACAAGTGGGGAGCAGATGAGTGGGTGAAATGGGTAAAGGACAGAACATCATTACCTTTGGGATATTTTAAACTGACACCCACATGGCTGACTTATCAGTATGTGCTCAACACTGTTCAGCCGCTTCCATTTTGGGACATTCTCATTGTTTTCCTGAATGAGTTTTTGGATTCAAATGTATTAAGTCTTATGACTAGATTAGATTCTCTTTCCTTACCCCAAATGCAGCTGTTTAATTGCTTTGTGATTTTGTGATTGGTTTCTCTTCTTCAAATAATATGTTTCTCTAATGATTTAATAGATTATGTTATTCATGCCTGATTAATCTCTTTGGAGGGAAGAATAACCTGACTCTCTCCCTTCAAGGTGTATTTAGTGTAACTTTATCACCATCAATTCAAACTGTCATAAGAGAGGTTATGGATATGCCTGAGAAAATAGACAGCAATGAGACAAATAATCTCAGAAAGGGAATAAGGTAGGATCCTCTCTCCCCAAAAGAGACTCACTATAAATGAGAATTTTATTAAACTTCATTAAAATGTTTACATCTTAATAAGACCCGAGACCTGTGGCATTTTATTGTCTTAGTTTTTTTCTCATTCATTCATTCTTTCAACACATCTTTGTGAGTGACACTGACCCTTGTTCTAGGTGCTGGGAGAATAGTAGCAAATAACTCCAAGAAAAATTCTGGCTTTGTGAATTCTAATGAACTTTCTTTCTTTCTTTTTTTTTTTTTTTTAATAAAAAGCTTATTGTGTGAGCTTACTGAAGTTTATATAAAAGACTTGATTATATATTGCAGCCTTATTATTAAAGAAGCCAACGTGACTCCTCCAGGATTAGATTCTTAGGGGAACATAGTGCAGAGGGTGGTGGTAAAACACCCCTTTTCTCGACCTGGGGTCTGAGTGGCAGCGGGTATACCTTGTGGAGCCTAAAAGTGACCAAGGGGTGGAGAGAAAGGACATGGGAAACAGGAAATGTCAGTGTTGTTTACAGTAGGCGTTGTGACCACCTTCTCCCACACATTCTAAACAGCAGAGGAGAAAATCATCCTTGTGTTTGGTTCAAGAAAAAGGTTTTACTCAAAACAATATCTAAAAAAAATGTTGGACTTGGCCAATTTTGGGATTTTGCAGATGATGAGGCAAAACTTTAGGCAGAGCTAACCTTGTGTGTGTGCATGCTACGGTTCTGAATGAGAAGAAGGTGGAGTTGGGAAATACCTCTCTCATCCCCCCTTTACCCTTTTCTGCCTCTGACTTACTTATCCTTACCCCCAACCCCCATGGTAGGGTTTAGCCCTGGGATTAAACCCCTACTTAGAAATGAGCCACTTAGCAAAACTTCAGTTTCCTCATCTAGCAAATAAAAATAAGAATACTAATTTCAGAAGGTGTAGGTGAAGATTAGTTATAATTATACTGGTGCTTCATACTCAGTTGGGTCCAATTCTTTGGAACCCCATGGACTGTAGCCCATCAGGCTCCTCTCTCCATGGAATTCTCCAGGTAAGAATACTGCAGTGGGTTGCCATTCCCTTCTGTAGGGGATCTTCCCGACCCAGGGATTGAACCCAGGTTTCCCGCATTGCAGGCAAATTATTTACTATCTGAGTCACCATATATAAATATAAATATGATGTATGTGAAAGTGCTTTGATACAATTAATAACAAGACTTAGCATCATAACTACTATTTCCTTAAGGAATGGGAATAAAGAGAAACACAGGAAGCTCTACATTAAAAGCCTGCCACATGGAATGGCCATGGGGTGGGTTTGTTTGTTGATCAGATGGTGCTTTTAATTAGATCATGTGTGAGGTTTCACATTCTGCCCACGGAAAGCCTTATCAAACCCGGCTCATTCTGATCCCCAGTTACTCACTCTCGCCAGGCTGGTCCCAGATGGAACTTTATAAGGGACGTACTTCCTGTAGATATGACCGACCCTGGAACATGGAACGTCAAACATTTCTCCTCCACACATCCAGACCTACAGAGGGGAAATTGGAAGTGTCATAAAAGAGAACAGTACATTTCATACAAAAGCCCCCAAATTATTAGCAAGAGTTACACAAAATCTTAAAATTTTTTAAAGTCTCTGTAGTAATTTCTATTTATTATCAATAGTTAGCCAGGAAAAAAATCCACATTTTCATTTTTTTTAATTTATTTTTTAACTGGTGGAAAATTGCTTTGCAATTTTGCATTGGTTTCTGCCTACAGCAATGCAAATCAGTCATATATATATATATATACACACATGTATGTGTATATATATGTATATATCACTTTCCTCTTGAGCCTCCTTCCGTCCCCCCATCCCACCCTTCTAGGTCATCACAGAGTGCCAACCTGCGCTTCCTGTGTTATTTAGCAACTTCCCACTATTTTACACATGATGGTGTGTACATGTCAGTGCTACTTTCTCAATTTGTCCCACCCTCACCTTGTCCTACTGTGTCCACAATTCCATTCTATACTAGGTTCATTAGTACCATTTTTCTAGATTCCATATATATATGTGTTAGTTTTTCTCTTTCTGGCTTATTTCACTCTCTTCAAGAGACACTAGGTTCATCCACTTCACTATAACTGACCCAGATTCATTCTTTTCATGGCTGAGTGATATTCCATTGTGTATATGTACCACAAACTCTTTATCCATTTACCTGTCAATGGTCATCTAGGTTGCTTCCATGTCCTGGTGATTGTAAATATAGCTGCAGTGAACATTGGGGTACCTGTATCTTTTAGAATTGTGGTTTTCTCAGGGTATATACCCAGTGGTGGGATTGCTGGGTCATTTGGTGGTTTTATCCCTAGTTTTTTAAGGAAACTCTGTACTGTTCTCCATAGTGGCTGTATCAGTTTACATTCCCACCAACAGTGCAGGTAGGTTCCTTTTTTCCACATCCTCTCCAGCATTTATTGTTTGTAGATTTTTTGATGATGGCCATTCTGATGGGTGTGAGGTGATAGATACCTCTTTGCAGTTTTGATTTGCATTTCTCTAATAATGAGTGATGTTGAGCATCTTTTCATGTGTTTATTGGCCATCTGTATGTCTTCTTTGGAGAAATGTTTGTTTAGGCTCTCTGCTCATGTTTTGATTGGGTTGTTTGATTTTCTGATATTGAGCCGTATGAATTGCTTATATATTTTGGAGATTAGTCCTTTGTCAGTTGCTCTGTTTGCAATTATTTTCTCCCATTCTAAGGGTTGTCTTTTCATCTTGTTTATAGATTTCTTTGCTTTTGAATTTTATTAGGTTCTATTTATTTATTTTTCTCATTATTTCCATTCATCTAGGAGGTAATCCCACACTTTAAAAACTCAGATTCATAAAAGTAAACAACCAAAATATTAGTTCACTAAATCCAATTTCCTTAGACATGTTGACATTTTAAAAAATTCTAGTAGAATTTTATTACAGCTGTTGCATTACTTTGGGGTTTAATGGTTGGATGTCTTATTTATATAGATATTTGTTTTGACAATCTCGTGGAATCATTTGAGGAAATAACATTGGAATTTAAGTGTCAATTAAAAATTCAAAGTGTAAACATGAAATTCCTAAAACTGGTGAATGAATTAAAGAAGAGTCGGGTGGAGAGGGAGGTGGGAGGGGGGATCGGGATGGGGAATACGTATAACTATATGGCTGATTCATGTCAATGTATGACAAAACCCACTGAAATGTTGTGAAGTGATTGGCCTCCAACTAATAAAATAATATTAAAAAAAAAAAAAAAAGAACATAAGTATATCCACACTTTACCTCTAGGTTCTGAAACTTTCAGTAGAGTTTACTTAAAAAATCAGGGTTGTGTTCTAATTTCTCCCGACTCCTGAGCTTTCCTTAGGTGCAGAAAATAATTGGTTAGCAATGTGAACTCAAGACATGGAAAACTCAGGATATCTGTTAAGATGCTGTACTTATATTTAGCAACAAAAATTAATTGGTTGTATTTTACCATGACTAATCACTTTAACCACTAATTATGGTTTTATATAACAGGCTCCTTACTACAAAAGACCTAACTATCAACACATACATGCAGGCCTTCGTATATGCTAGATTTTTTAACTGTTTTAATTGCAAGAAAACAATTTTAAAAAGAGTTAGATAATGTAACAGTTTTTTTACATTTATTTTTAATTGGAGGATAGTTATAATATTGTGTTGGTCTCTGCCATATATCAACATGAATCAGCCACAGGTACACACATGTCCTTCCTTCTTGGAGCTCCCACCCACCTCCCACCCCATCCCACCCCTCTAGGTTGTCACAGAGCACTGGGTTGACCTCCCAGTGTCACACAGAAAATTCCCACTGGCTCTCTGTTTTACATATGGTAGTGTATATGTTTCAATGCTATTCTCTCTATCCGTCTCACCCACTGTGTCTGGGGGACAGGTTTGGGGACAGGTCTTTGCTTTTGCCCTTTTTCACATTTCATCTTTTATTGCTCCAGCCTCTTGGGATCTTTCCAGGTGCCTGTACTATATAGTTTAGAAGGTTCACTGATCCTGCCAGCTTTACATGAGCTGTCCAGAGTTCTGATGTCTTGATCCAGAACCAAGTTGAAATTGATACCATGGGTAATCCTAAATGCATTTAGAGCAACTGAGTATTGTTTTAATAATCCACTTGTCTTCCCCTTGGGGTTCCCTCAGCATTTGTTCACCAATCTTACTTAGAGTGTCATTTTTCTTAGTGAAAGAAGCTGGAACTGTTGACTGAAAAAATACATGCAACCTAAAAGTTGAGTGCTATGTTTTATTCAGTAGGAATTTTTAGGACTTCAAGGCTGGGAGATAGCATCTCCTGAGAAAAGAAGAGAGAGACAGCCCTGAGAGAACTGCTCTGAAGAAGTGAGGGGAGCAGTCAAGGTTATACAGTTTTGTAACAAAGGACAGGCATCAGAAGCATTTTTGTGAGTTAGAGAAAACCAGATACCCCAAGTTAAGGAATTTAGCACTTTTCTGTGTATGGGAAGATGCAAGAGCCTGGGCTCACTGAAGTCATTCCTTTCATGTGCACCTCAGCTGTCTGGGGCCAGTGTCCTGTGTTTTCACACCTGAGTTCCTCAGTGGTCACCATGGGGAGTGGCTGCAGTCTGATCGGTGCCAGATCATGGATATTCTTTTCCTTCCTGGGTGCTCTTGGGGCTCAGAAACTCTCATTTGGAGGGCTGGCATTGAGGATGACTGTGACATGCTTGTTCACTGATAATGGCAGGATATACTTCATTTCTCAGAACCACATGTGAGACATAAGTATTTCTCTTTCCCTCTTCCAATATTTCACTTTGAAAGACATTGTGTATCTGTGTCAGGGTTCTCCAGAGAAACAGAACCAACAAGGTATGCATAGAGGGAAACATTTATTTAAAGGAAGTGGCTCATGAAATTGAGGAGGCTTGGGAAAGTCATCTGCAAGGTAGACCAGCAAGCTAAAGATGCAGGAAGGGCTGCAATTCAAGTCCCAAGGCAGGAGGTCTGCAGGCAGAACCCCCTCCTGCTTGAGAATGGCCAGTCTTTGTTCTACTGGGGCCTTTCAGTGACTGGATAAGCCCACCCTCACTATGGACAGAAACTGCTTTTCTCAAAATCCACCAATTTAAATGTTAATCTTATTCAAAAAACATCCTCCTGGAAACATCCATAATAATATCTGGACATGCTTGGGTAGCCTTTAACACAAGAAACTAAGCATTATGCAGCACTACTTACAATAGCTAGAACATGAAAGCATTCTATTTATCCATCAACAGAGGAATGGATGAAGAAGTTGTTGTACATATATATAATACAGGAATATTACTCAGCCATAAAATGGAATACATTTGAGTCAGTTTTAATGAGGTGGATGAACCTAGAGCTTATTATACAAAGTGAAGGAAGTCAGAAAGAGGAAATCGAGTATTGTATATTTATGCATATATGGAATCTAGAAAGATGGTACTGATGAATCTATTTGCAGGGCAGCAATGGAGATGCAGACATAGAGAACAGACTTGTGGATACAGTTAATGACACTTTGTAGACAAATGTGTAACTCTGGATGTACAGTTGATCTAGCTGATATTTTGTGAGTGGATTAACAAGACCTTTGCATCGTTGTGCTCTTTTTCATTTAATGCCCACAACTCTATGACCAGCTTTACTATTTCCTCAATTATATAGGTGGAAACATGGCAGTCTAGAAGCTCACTTGCCCAGAGCCACATAATGGGCCACATTCAGAACAGAGATATGAGTCCTCATGGTCCAGCTTCAAGGTGGTCCAGGGGTAAAGAATCTGGCTGCCAAGCAGGAGATGCAGGTTCAATCCCTGGGTTGGGAAGATTTCCTGGAGTAGGAAATGGCAACCCACTCCAGTATTCTTGCCTAGGAAATGCCATGGACAGAGGATCCTGGTAGGCTACAGTCCATGGGGTGACAAAGAGTTGGACACAACTTAGTGACTAAATAACAACAACAAAAGTACATACTTGAGGCTTTGCTGAGCATGTCGTCTTGCAGCTACAAAACTCTGCTAGGAAGAATTTGCATGTATGCTAAGGCACTTCAGTCATGTCCTACTCTTTGCCACCCCGTGGACTGTAGCCCACCATGCTCCCTGTCCATGGGATTCTCCAGGCAAGAACGCTGGAGTGGGTTGCCGTGCTCTCCTCCAGGGGATCTTCTTGACCCAGGGATCGAACTCACATCTCTTATGTCTCCCACATTGGCTGACAGCTTCTTTAGCACTAGTGCCATCTGGGAAGCCCAGCTAAGATGAAACATGACTGCATTTCAATAAAACTTTGATGACAAAGATAGGCAGTGGATCATAGTTTGCTGGCCCCAGTTCTGTAAAATACACAGTATTTTCAAACACTGAAATTCACCCATTCTAAGATAATACATATAGGAGATTGCACCTTCCCCAGTTGGTTGCCATAATGTCTCCTCTGCCATGTGACCTTGGTACCCGCCACTGAGATGTGGGGCTGTGTACCCTGTCCTTGGATTTGGATGTGCTTGTGAAGTCTCAGACCCATAGAATACAGCCAGCAGAAGTGACTGAGGTCATAAAAGGCAGCAAAGCTTCTGCCTGGCCACTGAGACCTTTGTTTTTGCAGATCTGAGCTGCCAGCTAAGAAATCTGACTCCTTGAGTTGACCCCGCTGTAGAAAATCACACTCAAGTCAACAGCCTGAATTGTTTTCACCAATGGCCAACATCAACCGCTGGGCATGTCAATGAAGATTCCTTTAGGTCAGGGGTTCCCAACTTCTGGGATCTAATGCCTGATGATCTGAGGTGGAGCTGATGTAGTAACAACAGAGATAAAGTGCACAGTAAATGTAATGTGATTGAATCATACCAAACTCCCCTCTCCCCACATCCATGGAAAAACTGTCTTCCATGAAACTAGTTCCTAATATCAAAAAGGTTTCTAAATGACTTCAGCCCCTAGCTGTCAAACCACCCCACCTGCAACCCCAGATATCGTGCAGCAGCAATGAGCTCTTTCCTTTGTACCTTTTATGAATTCAGGATCCAGAGAATCCATGAATTTGACACAATGCTTGTTTTATGCTGTAGGTTCTGGGTGCTTCATCATGCAGTAATAACTTGACTGTAGCCCACCAGGATCCTCTGTCCATGGGATTCTCCAGACAAGAATACCAGAGTGGGTTGTCACATTCTCCTCCAGGGGCTCTTTCAGACCCAGGGATGGAACCTGCATCTCTTACATTTCCTGTATTGGCAGGCTGGTTCTTTACCCCTAATGCCATCTGGGAAGCAGGTGAACTCTAACGCATGATGAAACTTAATGGGTCGCCCACAGATTTTATCTTATCCCACTGTGGGAGACACAGGGAAGGACTGGGCGCACTGCCAGGCTATAATTCCTGGTCCCTTTGTTTCAGAAGGGGCTCTATGCCTGTTTCTTGCTAGTGGAGTGTAAGAGAAGTGAATGTGTGTTAGCTCTGAGCCCCGGTCAGTGAGCGTGAGCATCCTTTTCCCCCTTCTTTACAGTTCTCTTTGTTCCCAGAGCCTGACTAATTGCAGAAGATCCAGAGGAGGGCTCTAATCCCCTAGAAGGTGGTAGGATCACTAAATGGATGGGGTCTGGGTATCTGGAAACTTGGGTGGATCAGAGCACATGACTCCCTTCCCAGCCAGGGTCAAAGTGTTGCAGCAGCCTGACTGAGGCTAAGTTCCTAAGATTTGGGGAGTATTATAGCAGTTGGTCCACTCTAGTGACCTTATTTCATTTTGTTCTGTTTTTCGTCTCTTCTGACATTTTAAATCAAGTGTAATGGATTTTTAATACAACTCTATCAAAAACTCCATCGAAAAACTGAATCAGATAGCCTGGATGTTTGAGAGATTATTTCCTTTTATTAACTGTGCATTTTAAAGAGAGAAAATTGGAGAGTAATTAGACAACAGATGCAGGGGTGGGAACTGGGAGGGCAGAGAATGCTGGGGAGTCCTGTGTGTGTAATGAAATGTCAGAGGTAGGCAGGTACCAAGGGAAAGAAGCCTGCCTACCACCCACAGCTGGGAGAGAGAGATTGTTGGCACAAGTGTTTAGTTTTCATAATAAGGGATCGAAGTGCTTTCAGCACTTGGTGAGGTGGCCAGTCTCTCCTGCAAGACAGAGGGATGGTGATGAAGGAGGGCAAGATGCAGCCAAGCCCTGGAGCAGTGCCTCAACTTCTTTGACTTTAAGCTACTTTTTGGTTGATGTGGTTCTTGTAGACTACTCAGCAGGCAGAAGCAGACTAAATACTTCTTTTTTTAAAAAATTAACTAATTAATTAAACTTTGGGTCTTCACTGCTGCATGGGCTTTTTCTGTAGTTGTGATGAACAGGGCCGTTCTCTAGTTGCGGTGTGAAGGCTTCCCGTTACTGAGGCTTCTCTTGTTGGGAAGCACAGGCTCCAGAGCGTGTGGGCTCAGTAGTTGGCGGTTCCCGGGCTTTAGGGCACAGACTCAATAGTTGTGGCGAATGGGCTTAGTTGCCCTGAGGCATGTGGGACCCAGCTCCCTGATCAGGGATGGAACCCCTGTCTCCTGCGTTGGCATGCGGGTTCCTAACCACTGAGCCACCACGGAAGTCTCAGAAGCAGACTAAATACTTCTCATGAGAGTCTGCCAGAGTAAGAACGGCCATGATTGGAAGTTAAATAAATCACTGTTGCCTTTCTTTCCAAGGTAGGGCAAAATAACCTTATAGACATGCAAAAAAGGAAATTCTAATTCTCTTTGGAGGTCCCCCAATCCAGTTTTTAAAGATCTTTCTCTGGATGTGTAACAAATTACCACCACCTTAGTGGCTCCCATCAGCACACATTTTTTTATGATTTCATGGTTCTGTGGGACAGAGGTCATGTAGGCTCTGGAGGGTCCCCTGCTTGGAGTCTCATGAGATTGAAGTCTGGGTTGAGCTGGGCTGAGCACTCCTCTGGAGCCTCCAGGGAAGAATCTGCCTTTGGGCTCACTGAGTTGTTGGCAGAAGCCAGTTCCTGCGGCAGTAGGACGGGGGCGGTGTTTCCTTGCTGGTGATGCTCAGGGCTGCTCCCAGACCAATCTCAGTTCCTTGTTTCGTGAACTCTCCATCTCAGCCATGGCCAACCTCCCTCACATAGAACCCTTCTCGGACTGTAAATCTCTCTGACTTGTTCTTCCTGCTGGGGAAAATGCCACGCTTTACAAGGGCTCCTGTGACAAGGCCAGGCCCACCAGGATCATCATCCTAGCTTAGTGTGAACTGATTAGAGATGACATTTGCCAAATCTCTGGTGCTCTGGAATGTAACATACTCGTAGGAGTAACTCAAGGAAGACAGGCACCTCAGTATCCTGCCCACCACCGTCTCGAATGAGCACAATTTTGTCTTCTAGTAATAACTTACTCCTAATTCTTAAAATTCTTCCCCTCAGAAATTTTTCCTTATAGCTAAGTCAAATTCAGAAAATTTTCAGAGTTTTGAAAAATACTAACATGAGTGCTGGAAAGAAGTACAGAATCCGATACTTTATTTTTTTCCATGTTGCCACTGTGATCACTTAGAAGCATGAATCTGAGGCTATCGTGCTTTTTCTTTTTTATTTTATTTTATTTTTTATTGAATTTTTAGAATTTTATTTTATTTTTTCCATTTATTTTTATTAGTTGGAGGCTAATTACTTTACAATATTGTAGTGGTTTTTGTCATACATTGACATGAATC
This sequence comes from Muntiacus reevesi, assembly GCF_963930625.1. NCBI lineage: Eukaryota > Metazoa > Chordata > Mammalia > Artiodactyla > Cervidae > Muntiacus > Muntiacus reevesi. The sequence goes on along the minus strand of NC_089265.1, from coordinate 4,991,509 downwards.
AGCCATGGATTTACATGTGTTCCCCATCCCAATCCCCCCTCCCGCCAATCCGAGTGGTTTTCTATTGCTGCCAGGGTAGTGTTACAACTCCTGCATAAAAATTCCAAGGGTTCTGTTATCTGGTTTTTGCTTCATTGCCCTTGATGACTCTCTCCTGTTCCCCCCTCCCTCCCCTACCTGGCCTGTTTTCATCCCCTGGAGAGCACCACGTTCCCCTCCTCAGGGCTTGCTGCCGCGCCTTATTCTCTCTAAGGAAACGCTCCCCTCCCTGTTTCCTATCTCTTGACTTGTGCTGTTGTTTAGTCGCTAAGTTGAGTCCAGCTCTTTGCGACCCGATGGACTGCAGCCCACCAGGTTCCTGTGTCCATCGGACTGCCCAGGCAAGGATCCTGGGGTTAGTTGCCACTTCCTTCTCCAGGGAATCTTCCTGACCCAGGGATCAAACCCACATCTCCTCATCTCCTGCCTTGGCAGGTGGATTCATTACCACTGAGCCACCTGATAAGCTCCTAAATATGAATTTAGCTGAGTAAGTCTTCTATTGGGCATATACCCAAGGAACTGTCTTTCACGTGGAGACAGTGCTCATAACAACTGGAAACATGTGACTTATTTGTGTGCATGTAATAGTTTGCTTAGTATTTAGATGATAACTACTTGCTGAGTAGGATCATCTCCTGTTCAACTATACTTACGCTCCTACTTACATAGGGACCCTCAGACTTTCCCCATTTAGTCCTGCCTCTTACGACCTCAGGGCCAACTCGCTTTCATTGTAAATACACCAACTCAATTGTCCCTGCTCTTAGAGTTCTTTTGTTTTTATACTACGGATATCACCATGTGCTTATTAATTTTTTTCAGTCTTCCTGTAGCAATGCCTGTTTCAGTAGAGGGATCCATATCCTAACATGCTAGAGAGGAGTGTTTGGGTGATATTATGGGAATACAGTTCATCAGGGAACACAATTGTTCTGGCATTTCTCAAACCCTGTATTTGTTCTGAAGGATGTGGTTTACATTTTTAAAAGACATGTACTGGTAGTATGATTTGCTGATATTCCTTTAAAAATTATGGCATTGTCATACTTCAGTACCTAATTCTCAGAGAAAAGTTTTAGATTTACAAATAACATGTCTTCTTGTTGATAACATAAATATTTTAAAGCAGTGTTATTTTATCCATGGATGAGCACAGTGTGTTGTTTTCATCATGTAGTTCGAATTGACTGAATAATTGAATGATTGCCTTATTTTTTAATCACTTTTCAGTATCAGCAGCAAATTGGAATTTAGACACGAAGAATGTTAAATTGAATGGAATTGCACAATTACAGTGATCACACAGAATATGAAATTAGTTTCAGTAAGAGACTGATCGTCAGGAGGATAACAAGGGAGCATTATCCGGTATAAGATGAAGCGTGATATACTATAATGAAATGGTGATCTAAATGTTCAAAAAAAATTTATTAGCACATTCAGTTCCGAAGCCTGCTCTCTCTCTAGTCTTACCTTCCCTCTTCCCACCCGCTCTGCACATCCCTCTCCGCCCCCGCCTGCAACTCTCATAGTTCTGGCCTCTTTTCTGTTCCTTCAAAATGCCAGACATCCCCTCCTACCTTAGGGTGTTTGTCCTGGCTAGTCCTTCCAACTGGAATTCTCTTCCAGAACTCCCCATGGCTAACTCCTCATCTCTTTCAAATCTTCCCCCCAAGTCCTCCGGTCCCAAACACTGTCTCACCCTACACTGTTTATTTAATGAGAGTCTTCATTACCCATTCTACTTCTGCTCTGCAGCACTTAACACGTTCTAACTCAGCATATATCCCCCTTCTTCATTGTTGTTGTTGTTCAGTCGCGTCCACCTTTTTGCGACCTCTGTACTGCATTTGTGTCTGCAGCACACCATGCTCCTCTTCCTTCACTATCTCCTGGAATTTGCTCAGATTCATGTCCACTGAGTTGGTGACGCCATCCAACCATTTCATCCTCTGTCATTCCCTTCTCCTCCTGCCCTCAATCTTTCCCAGCATTCAGGATCTTTTCCAGTGAGTTGGCTCTTTGCCTCAGGTAGCCAAAGAATCACAGCCTCAGCTTCAGCATCAGTCCTTCCAGTGAATATTCAGGGTTAATTTCCTTTAGGATTGACTGATTTGATCTCCTTGCTGTCCAAGGAACTCTCAAGAGTCTTCCCCAGTACCACAGTTCAAAAGCATCAGTTCTTCAGCGCTCAGCCTTCTATATGGTCCAGCTCTCACATCCATATATGACTACTGGAAAAACCATAGCTTTGACTATTATATGGACCTTTGTCAGCAAAGTGATGTTGCTGCTTTTTAATATGCTGTCTAGGTTTGATTTTTTTGCCTCTCTTTGTAACAACAGCAAGAATCTTTGTGTCTTTTATTGAGTGATGTAGCTTAAGTACCTAGGACACTGCCTGACACAGTGTTGATGCTCTGTAAGTATGAACGAATACATGAAATACTGGCTTATTGATATAAAGTAAGGTTAATCCCAAACAATTGAGTTATTTAATGATAATCCACCATTTAGCTGCCATTAAAAATATAAGCTGTGAAAAAAAAAATATAAGCTGTGGGTCTCTAGTATCCTTAAATATAAGTTTCAAGGTAATCGAGAAAGAGGCATGCACCCCAGTGTTCACTGCAGCACTGTTTATGATAGCCAAGGTGTGGAAACAGCCTAAATATTCCTTGACAGATGAATAAATAAAGAAGATGTGTACAAACATAAAATTGAATATTTGTTTTTGTTGTTGATGTTCAGTTACCAAGTCATGTCGGACTCTTCATGAACCCATGGGCTGCAGCACGCCAGGCTTCCCTATCCCTCACTATCTCCTGGAGTTTACCCAAGTTCGTGTCCTTTGAATCTGTGATACCATCCAACCATCTCACCCTCTATCATCCTCTTCTCCTTTTGCCCTCAATCTTTCCCAGCATCAGGGTCTTTTCCAATGAGTCAGCTCTTTCCTTTTGGTGGTCAAAGTATTGGAGCTTCAGCTTCAGCATTAGTCCTTCCAAAGAGTATTCAGAGTTTATTTCCTTTAGGATTGACTGGTTTGATTTCTTTGCTTTCGAAGGGATGCTCAAGAGTCTTCACCAGCACCACAGTTCGAAAGCATCAATTCTTCTGCACTCTGTCCAGCTCTCACATCCAGACATGACTACTGGAGAGATCATAGCCTTGACTATATGAATCTTTGTTGGCCAAGTGATGTCTTTGCTTTTTAATACACTGTCTAGGTTTGTTATAGCTTTCATCCCAAGAAGCAATCATCTTCTAATATCATGGTAGCAGTCACCATCTGCAGTGATTTTAGAGCCCCAAAAGGGGAAATCTGTCATGCTTCCACTTTAATTCCTTCCAGTTTAGGCTGTTTAGTTCCTTTTGACTTTCTGCCATTAGTGTGGTATCATCTGCATATCTGAGCTTGTTATTTCTCCTGGCAATCTCATCCAGCCTGGCGTTTCGCATGATATGCTCTGTAAGTTAAATAAACAGGATGACAATAACAGCCTTGTTGTACTCCTTTCTCAATTTTGAACCGGTCAGTTTTCTATTTAGGGTTCTAACTGTTGCTTTTTGACGTGCATACAGTTTTCTCAGAAGACAAGTAAGATGGTCTGGTATTCCCAACTCTTTAAGGGTTTTCCACAGAGTGTTATGATCCACACAGTCAAAGGCTTTAGAGTAGACAATGAAACAGAGGTAAATATTTTTCTAGAATTCCCTTGCTTTCTCTATGATCCAGTGAATGTTGGCAATTTGATCTCTGGTTCCTCTGTCTTTCCTAAACCCAGCTTGAACATCTGTAAGTTCTCAGTTCATGTACTGCTGAAGTCTAGCTTGGAGGATTTTGAGCATAACTTTGCTAGCATGGGAGATGAGTGCAATTGTTCGATGGTTTGAATATTGCTTAGTACTGTCCTTTTTGGGAACTGGGATGAGGATTGACTTTTTCCAGTCCAGTGCCCACTGCTGTGTTTCCCAAATTTGCTAACATACTGAACGCAACACTTCAATAGCATCATCTTTTAGGATTTTTAAGTATCTCTGCTTGAATTCCATCACCTTCACTAGCTTTATTGGCTTCCTTAGGCCCCCTTAACTTCACACTCCAGGATGTTTAGCTCTGGGTGAGTGACTACACCATCATGGCTCTCTGGGTTATTAAGATCCTTTTTGTACAGTTCTTCTGTGTATTCTTTTCATCTTTTTTTAATCTCTTCTGCTTCTATTAGATCTTTACCATTTCTGTCTTTTATTGTGCCCAGCTTTGGATGAAATATTCCTTTGATATTTCTGATTTTCTTGAAGATACCGCTAGTCTTACCCATTCTGTTGTTTTACTCTACTTTGCACTGTTCATTGAATATTGCTAAATCATAAAAAATAATGAATTAATGCAATTTGCATCAACATGGGTGGACCTAGAGACTATCATACTAAATGAAGTATATTAGACAGAGAAAGACAACTATCGTATGATATCACTCATATGTGGAATCTAGTTTTAAAAAAATGATAGAAATGAGCTTATTTGCAAAACTGAAACAGGCTTACAGATTTGAAAACAAATTTCCCGTTACCAAATGGGAAACGTGGGAAAGAGGGATAAATCAGAAACTTAGGATAAACATGTACACACCACTATATATAAAACAGATAATCAAGAAGGACCTACTATATATAGCACAAGGAACTCTACTCAATATTCTTTGATAATCTATAAGAGAAAAGAATCTGAAAAGGAATGAATATATGTATATCTATAACTGAATCACTTTGTTGTACACCTGAAACTAACACAACATTGTTTATTACTTTTTATTTTTCCCAATTATTTTTATTAGTTGGAGGCTAATTACTTTACAATATTGTAGTATTTTTGCCATACATTGACATGAATCAGCCATGGATTTACATGTATTCCCCATCCTGAACCCCGCTCCCACCTCCCTCCCCATCCCATCCCTCTGGGTCTTCCCAGTGCACCAGCCCCGAGCACTTGTCTCATGCATCCAACCTGGACCAGCGATCTGTTTCACACTTGATAATATACATGTTTCGATGCTGTTCTCTCAGATCATCCTACCCTTGCCTTCTCCCATAGAGTCCAAAAGTCTGTTCTATACATCTGTGTCTCTTTTTCTGTCTTGCATATAGGGTTATCGTTACCATCTTTCTAAATTCCATATATATGCGTTAACATACTGTGTTGGTGTTTTTCTTTCTGGCTTACTTCACTCTGTATAATGGGCTCCAGTTTCATCCACCTCATTAGAACTGATTCAAATGAATTCTTTTTAATGGCTGAGTAATATTCCATTGTGTATATGTACCACAGCTTTCTTATCCATTCGTCTGCTGATGGGCATCTAGGTTGCTTCCATGTCCTGGCTATTATAAACAGTGCTGCAATGAACACTGGGGTGCATGTGTCTCTTTCAGATCTGGATTCCTCAGTGTGTATGCCCAGCAGTGGGATTGCTGGGTCATATGGCAGTTCTATTTCCAGTTTTTTAAGGAATCTCCACACTGTTCTCCATAGTGGCTGTACTAGTTTGCATTCCCACCAACAGTGTAAGAGGGTTCCGTTTTCTCCACACCCTCTCCAGAATTTATTGTTTGTAGACTTTTGGATAGCAGCTATTCTGACTGGTGTGTAATGGTACCTCACTGAGGTTTTGATTTGCATTTCTCTGATAATGAGTGATGTTGAGCATCTTTTCATGTGTTTGTTAGCCATCTGTATGTGTTCTTTGGAGAAATGTCTGTCTAGATCTTTGGCCCATTTTTTGATTGGGTCATTTATTTTTCTGGAATTGAGCTGCAGGAGTTGCTTGTATATTTTTGAGATTAACCCTTTGTCTGTTTCTTCATTTGCTATTATTTTCTCCCATTCTGAAGGCTGTCTTTTCACCTTGTTTATAGTTTCCTTTGTTGTGCAAAAACTTTTAGGTTTCATTAGGTCCCATTTGTTTATTTTTGCTTTTACTTCCAATATTCTGGGAGATGGATCATAGAGGATCTTGCTGTGATTTATGTCGGAGAGTGTTTTGCCTATGTTCTCCTCTAGGAGTTTTATAGTTTCTGGTCTTACATTTAGATCTTTAATCCATTTTGAGTTTGTTTTTGTGTATGGTGTTAGAAAGTGTTCTAGTTTCATTCTTTTACAAGTGGGTGACCAGTTTTCCTAGCACCACTTGTTAAAGAGGCTGTCTTTTTTCCATTGTATATCCTTGCCTCCTTTGTCAAAGATAAGGTGTCCATAGGTTCCTGGATTTATCTCTGGGCTTTCTATTCTGTTCCATTGATCTATATTTCTGTCTTTGTGCCAGTACCACACTGTCTTGATGACTGTGGCTAACACAACATTGTTAATCAACTATACTCCCAGGTGGCACTAGTGGGAAGGACCCTGCTTGTCTGTGTGGGAGACATAAGAGATGTGGGTTGGATCCCTGGGTTGGGGAGATCCCTGGAGGAGGGCATGGAAACCCACTCCAGTATTCTTGCCTGGAGGATCCCATGGACAGAGGAACCTGGTGGGCTACAGTCCATAGTGTTGCAAAGAGTCAGACATGACTGAAGTAACTTAGAACACACTCAAGTACTCCCATAAAATTAAAATTAAAAAAGGTTATAAGCTATCTTGAGCTTATCTTCATTTGTAGCTAGTTTATTAAGATGTGAAGAAATGGTTGACATTAAAACTATAGCACGTTTTAAATAAATAATAAGTATCTGGGTCTGGAAAATAGTTTTCTAGTTGTGTGGTGTGATTTGGATGGGTTAAGTTTGAAAAACTTCTTGAGATTAGCTAATCAACCGCTTTATCATCTATCTGGAAATTAGGACTGTTACCTTAAAAAGATTTATTTTTAGTGTGTAGATATTGAAAAGGGCATGTCTGTTATTAAACTACTTTTTCAGCCTGGATGTTATAAAAGTTGCACTTTTTGACCTGCCTTGATCTAAAAAGGGCAACAGTAGAGAGGTACGTGTACACAATTGCTTTGCTTTATTCTTAGAAACCTGGACTTTGAGGTTGTCCTTTGAGATTGAGAGGAAAAAACGATAGTTTGTTTTGACCTTGGCCTGACTCTCTTTTTCTATTTGTTGACCGGAATATAATAAAAGCAGAAACTGAGTAACGTATCCATAGTCTACTGAGGATACGGTGGTTTCTAGTCTCAAGAGGTGAGCTCTTGTTTTGGGGCCATCTGCTTAAGATTTTTCAAAGTAAGAAATGCTCTGTTGTGTCAGTATAAAAAAAAAATCATGCCCTAACTATCTGCATTTAATGAGCTTCAAGAGGTCTGGATGGGGTGGTAGAGTTTCAGAGGGTATGTTATTCAGAAGATCACTGTTTTTAAGACGTGATGTTTGTGTTCTCTGTAACAGTACACTCTTAAAAACAGTGATTGAGGTGGAACATAAAAACAGATATATCACTTTTTTGGTTTATTTGAAACATTAATTCTTGGGGAAGAAAGAATGGATTGGAATGCAAGAGTGCTTCTTTAGGTAAAAATATTGGGTTGGCCAAGAAGTTCATTTCCATAAAATGTTATGGAAAAACTCAAATGAAGTTTTTGGTCAACCCAACACTATGGTTTAAAGACACAATCCCTGATTTCCCTTAACTCATTAGTCTATAACTTAGTAGGTGCAGTAGAAGCAAAGTGTTTGCTTTTTACCATTGTTTATATATGCTTCTAGATTTTAAGTCTATTGCTTTAATTTTCTGGCTTTACCATCTGCTAAAAATAAATAAAAGTTCCTTTAAAGCTCTTTAAGATTGGCTTTCTGTAGTGGAACAGCTTCTTTTCTTTAGAGAAATACCCAAATATTACACTACAGTACTATTAGCCAATTGTGTTAGTTATATACCTAGACCAACCTTGTTGGACTTACAAACAAATTGGACTTACATGCAAAAAGGTAAAATGGTTATCTGAGAAGGCCTTACAAATAGCTGAGAAAAGAAGAGAAGCTAATGGCAAAGGAGAAAAGTAAAGATATACCCATTTGAATGCAGAGTTCCAAAAAATAGCAAAGAGAGATAAGAAAGCCTTTGTCAGTGATCAATGCAAAGAATAGAGAAAACAATAGAATGGGAAATACTAGAGATCTCTTCAAGAAAATTAGAGATGCCAAGGGAACATTTCATGCAAAGATGGGCACAATAAAGGACAGAAGTGGTATGGACCTAACAAAAGCAGAAGATATTAAGATGTGGCAAGAATACACAGAACTATATAAAAAAGATATTCATGACCCAGATAACCATGATGGTGTGATCACTCACCTAGGTCAGACATCCTGGAATGCAAAATCAAGTAGGCCTTAGGAAGCATCACTACAAACAAAACTAGTGGAGGTGATGGAATTCCAGTTGAGCTCTTTCAAATCCTAAAAGATGATGTTGTGAAAGTGCTGCATTCAGTATGCCAGCAAATTTGGAAAACTCAGCAGTAGCACAGGACGGGGAAAGATCAGTTTTCATTCCAATCCCAAAGAAAGGCAGTGCCAAAGAATGTTCAAACTACTGCACAATTGCACTCATCTCACACGCTTCTAAAGTAATGCTCAAAATTCTCCAAGCCAGGCTTCAACAGTACATGAACTATGGCCTTTCAGATGTTCAAGATGGATTTAGAAAAGGCAGAGGAGCCAGAGATCAAATTGCCAACATCTGTTGGATCATCAAAAAAAACAAGAGAGTTCCAGAAAAAACATCTGCTTTATTGACTATGCCAAAGCCTTTGTGTGGATCACCACAAACTGTGGAAAATTCTGAAAGAGATGGGAATACTAGACCACATTACCTGCCTCCTGAGGAATCTGGACATGGAACAACAGACTGGTTCTGAATCAGAAAAGGAGTACATCAAGGCTGTATATTGTCACCCTGCTTATTTAACTTATAGGCAGTGTACATCATGAGAAATACTGGGCTGAAAGAAGCACATCTGGAATCAAGATTGCTGGGAAAAGTATCAATAACCTCAGATAGGCAGATGATAGCACCCTTATGGCAAAAAGTGAAGAACTAAAGAGCCTCTTCATGAAAGTGAAAGAGGAGAGTGAAAACGTTGGCTTAAAACTCAACATTCAGAAAACTAAGATCATGGCATCCAGTCCCATCACTTTATGACAAGTAGATGGGGAAACAATGGAAACAGTAAGAGACTTTATTTTATGGGAGCTCCAGATTACTGCAGATGGTGATTGCAGTCGTGAAATTAAGACACTTGCTCCTTGGAAGAAAAGCTATGACCAACCTAGACAGCATGCTACAAAGCAGAGACATTACTTTGCCAACAAAGGTCCATCTAGTCAAGGCTTTGGTTTTTTCAGTAGTCATGTATGGATGTAAGAGTTGGACTATAAAGAAAGCTGAGCATTGAAGAATTAATGCTTTTGAACTGTGCTGTTGGAGAAGGCTCTTGAGAGTCCTTTGGACAGCAAGGAGATCCAACCAGTCCATCTTAAAGGAAATGAGTCCTGAATATCCATTGGAAGGCCTGATGCTGAAGCTGAAACTCCAATACTTTGGCCACCTGATACAAAGAACTGACTGACTGGAAAAGACCCTGATGCTGGGAAAGATTGAAGATGGGGGGAGAAGGGGACGACAGAGGATGAGATGGTTGGATGGCATCACTGACTCGATGGACATGAGTTTGAGTAAGCTCTGGGAGTTGGTGATGGACAGGGAAACCTGGCATGCTGCAGTCCATAGGGTTGCAAACAGTTGGACAGGACTGAGCAACTGAACTGAACTGAATGCACTTTTGGAATGGTACTCAATCATATGTAAAGGACTTACCATATTGTCATTAGGATTTGGGCTTGAGAAGTGTATGGAGAGGTTTATTTATTTTTTAAAAATTTTCTATACTTATATCTCTTGAACTTTTGTAGGGAAGTGAACTGATACATTAAAGCGATTAGATTTATTTTGTTTTTCTAGCTAAGGATAATGGCAACTGAAACAAAATACAAAAATTCTTTAAAATCTCAATATTAGAAAAAGACTTCAATAGGAAGTGAAATTGACCTGAACCAAGATACTGACATCTTTGTAAATTAGTGTATCTTGCTCTCTTTATAGCTATCTATAAACACTAAAATAAAATTAAACAGGGAATTAGGAAAGTGCCATAAGACATAAAAGATGTAACAGTGGAAGGAATTTAGACTTGCCGCTAGGCTTCTAGCCAATGGACATAAAATTTAACTTGAAAATGCTCTGTTTCACCTGAGGTACCTTTTGTTGGGTAAATGAAATGAATCTCAGACTGGCTTGTGAGACATTTAGCAGCTGTTTCTGTTTATCTTTGAGTTTCTGAATGAGTTTAGTCATTTTAATATTTTCTTTAGAAGATCAATTCTGGGCATGTTGAATTAGAATGGTTATTTTTATGTCCCGTAGGCTCATTTTCATAGGGGGAGAAACCCCATAGGAACATCTCCAGATATTTTCTTGTGTATGCGAGGTTACATGGTGTGCCATAAAAAGGCTTCTGTCACATTTTAGATGCAAAACGCAACTACACTTGGAGGTATTCGCAGACTCAGAAGTAAGGAGAGGTTTTTTGATATAGCCGTCTCATAAAAGCAAGGAGGAGGTGTATAAAATATTTTAGAATCATCCTTGGCATAAACAGGATTTCTAAAGAGTACATTTTATAAGACTGAATTTATTTCTAACAAAACCATTTGTACAAAGCATCATCATGAGAGTTTATATAGACATAGCTTAAGGGAAAAACAGATGAGATTGAGTCATACCCTTCTAGGGTGTCAGGTAAACTATTTCAGGAGTATAAATTAAACACTCTGGGAGGTTTTTGGCTTTTGGACAACTGTGGAGAAAGTGAGAAATGTTTATTAATTAAAGCTATAGTTTCTCTGCCACTGTGCTGGAGGCCTGACTTGGGAACGAGAGTGTGAAAATGAATGATTGTGGGGGCGAAGGGACCAGTTCGGGGTCAGGGACCTGGGGAACCACCCTCTCCCTTTGGGACGCTGGCGTGTCACAGTTTTGTAGTTTCTTCTGTGAATCTGTGGGTCCTGTGACTCAGAGCATTCGCTGCACATGGGGCCACGGCGATGGCTGCATCCCAGACACTCAGGGTTGGAGGGGTGAGGACGAGGCCAGGAAGCACTGCACCCACACCCCACCACCCACCTTGGGTTGCTGGTTTTGTTGTATAGTTGCTCAGCTGTGTGTTACTCTCTGTGACCCCATGGCCTGTAGGCTGCCAGGTTCCTCTGTGCATGGGATTCTCCAGGCAAGTATACAGCAGTGGGTTCCCATTCCTTTCTCCAGGGGATTTTCCGGACCCAGGGATCAAACCCACATCTCCTGCATTGCAGGCAGGCTCTTCACCACTGAGCCACCTGGGAAGCCCCCTGCCTTGGGTACTGATGCAAATATAGGGCCGGCCAAAAATTTGTTCAGGTTTCTGTCCCATCTTATGGGAAAACCATAGCAGACATTTTGGCCGACCCAATATTTTAAAACCCAAATACAACCATTTTTCTCTGGAGCTCCTACTTTGTAATATTGGCCAATTGAACTCCTTTTACTACTTACCAACATTAGAAATTTTCCTGTTTTATTCACTTATTTATTTATACTCTGTCTCTCCTCAGACTAAATTTTTTGAGACAGAGAACTTGTCACTTCTCTTGACAATTACATCTCAGTGTCTGGCATACAATAGGCTCTCAGTAAATATTTCCTGGATATGTGAATCCATCTGTGACAACATACATCTGTCTGCATATGGAGCTAATATTGTCATTTTAGAAGTTCGTACATTATACTATGTGACATGTTATATATATGAATTATTAAACATAAATAACAAAATTTATCTCCCCTCCATATTTATTTTTGCACATATGTGTATACCTTGCCCCTTTTCACTTAATAGTAATATGTAATATTATAACAATATGTAATATAATAGTTCATAATATAATAATGTAATAACAACATAATAATATCCAGTGATAATTAGTAAAAATACAACTGTTGCATTCTTTTCAAAAACTATTCTGTAGTTCGTAGTATAGGTAAATAATGATTAATTAGTACACTAGGATGTGTGTTCAGTCACTCATTCTTGTCTGACTCTTCGACCCCATGGACTGTAGCCCACCAAGCCCCTCTGTATGTGGGATTTCCCAGGCAAGAATACTGGAGTGGGTTGCCATTTCCTTCTCCAGAGGATCTTCTTGACCCAGGGATCAAAACTGCGTCTCTTGGGTCTCCTTCATTGGCAGGTAAAGTCTTTACTGTCTGAGCCATTGGGGAAGCCCTAGAATGGATATTTGTATTTTTTTCATTTTTCATCAGTAAAAACAATATTTCTTGAGATAAATATCCATGTGCATGTGTCATTTCACACTCAGGATTCTCTTTAATTTTTTCCAGATAAGTAGTTGTGTCACACTATTTATTGAGGAGTCTGCTGTCTTCCTTTTGATTTGAAATGTTTACTTCATCTTATGCTATATTCCCACATTATCTGGATCTATTCAAATTCTGTGCCATAGATATCTCTGTCTAATTTCTATATTTGATTATCTATGTTAGCCCCCATTACCTTTCCCCCCAGAATTTTTTATTGTTTGTTTTCCATTATGAATTAAAAGCATAACTAGTTCCCTGTTTAACACCCCCACCATCATCCAAAATTCAAGTTACCATTTTTACTGGGATGGCATTAAAATATGAATATACTTATGGAGGGGATCTCCCTGATAACTCAGTAAGGGAATCCTGCCTGCAATGCGGGAGACCTGCGTTCAGTCCCTTGGTTGGGAAGATCTCCTGGAGAAGGGCATGGCAACCACCCCAGTATTGTTGCCTGGGAAATCCCATGGACAGAGGAGACTGGTGGGCTACAGTTCATGGGGCTGCAAAGAGTTGGACACCACTCAGTGACTAAGCACATAGCACACCTGTATTTAGGGATAACAGTCTTCATTATGAATTTTCATTTACTCAAGGCTTTTTGTATATCCCTCAGTAAAATTATAACATTTTTTCCTAGAGATATAGACATTTAAGTTTATTCCTGGTTGGTTTTCCCCTACTGTTGTAAATAGTGATTTCCCTTAGGTGGTTGTTTGCATATATAAAGCTATTATTTTCTGTATATTTACACAGACACACACAGACATGTTTTACCCATGCAACTTACTGAATTTCTTATTATTCATAATAGTTTTTCAGTTGGTTCAACTTGAATTGTTCAGGTAGGTATATGGTAACACCATTTGCAATTAGTGAAAAATTTCTCTCCTCCTTTCTTGTTATTATATCTCTTATATTATCTCTTGTCTAACTGAATTGACTGCTATCTTCAGAATAATCTTTTAAAAAATGATTTATCTATTTGGGAGCTCTGGGTCTTAGTTGCAGCATGTGGGATCTTTTAATTGTGGCATGTGGTATCTAGTTCCCTGACCAGGAATTGAACCCAGGCCCTCTGCAGTGGGAGCATAGAGTCTTAGCCACTGTACCATCAGGGAAGTCCTTGTAATAATCTTAAATAATGTAAAGTCAGCTAATGGGGAAATTCCTAGAACTGTCCTTATGTTGGTATGTTAGCCTTTGAACAGTTACTCTGTTGTGTGATCTTTATTATTTTTAATGCTGGTATTTATATGTGTCTGCACTTTTCTGGTTTGTCTGTGTGTGTGTGTGTGTGTGTGTGCGTGTGTGATCTTGGTCAGGTTTTGTTTTCAATGTTATTCTAGCTGTATAATTAATTTGAAATATATCTTTTTTGTTATTAAAGAACAGTTTTCGAAAACCATTGCGGGATGTGTTCCTTCAAAGTTTGAAGGAAACTAATCTGGTCTAGTGCTTTATTTTTCATCAGAGGTAGCTTTTTGACAACTTTCTCTAATTCTTCTATGGTCATTGGGCAGTATTGATAGGCAGAAATTCTGAAATGGACCCCAAATTCCCACTCCATGGTACTAATGTCCTTGTATAATAATCTCTTGCCTTTGAGTATAGGAAGGTGTGTGAGTATGATGGTTTCATTGCTTGATTTAGGTGATATTATGACAAAGGTGAAAGGGCTTTGCGTATGTAATCACGGTCCTAGTTTAGTTGACTTTGAGTTAATCTTGAGGGTCCCTTGGATTGCAAGGAGATCAAACCAGTCAATCCTAAAGGAAATCAACCCTGAATATTCTTTGGAAGGACTGATGCTGAAGCTGAAGCTCTAATACTTTGGCCACCTGATTCAAAGAGCCGACTCACTGGAAGAGACCCTGATCCTAGGGAAGATTGAAGGCAGGAGGAGAAGGGGATGACAGAGGATGAGACGGTTGGATGGCATCACCGACTTAATAGTCATGAGTTTGAGCAAACTCCGGGAGATAGTGAAGGACAGGGAAGCCTGGTGTGCTGCAGTCCATGGGGTCACACAGGGCCTGACATGACTTAGCAACTGAAGTGGAGTTAATCAGAAGGGAGGTTGTCCTGGGAGGCCTGACCTCACAAGTGAGTCTAAAAAGCTCTCCCTGAAGGCAGAGATATGGGGATGTGACGTGTGAAGAAGGTCGCCCTGTTATGAGAGGACCAGGGAGGAGACCACAGGGTGAGCACCAGAGGTGGGGCTTCTTGCTGGTGAAAGTCCTGTCCAGACAACAACCAGCGATGCCCTGGCGGCTCTGCCCACAGCCACAGAGATGGGTCCTGCCAACACGCTGGGTCAACTTGGAATCCGGTCTTTGCTGGCTGAGCTTCCAGAGAAGGGCGGAGCTGGCCGAGAATTTGATCTCCGCCCTGTGAGCTCCTTAGCAGAGGCCCTGTTGAGAGATGCTGGATTAAGAGCCAGAGGCTGTGGGAAAATTCTATGTGATTTTAAGCCACTGAGTTTCTGGTAATTTGTTATGTAGTGATAGAAAATGAATATAGTCAGTTCAGATTTTTTTTTGGAAGTCAGTTTTGTCATTTATATTTTGTTAAAAATCATCCATTTCCCCCCTAATCTTAATTGTATTTGCATAGAATTGAGAAGAATAATCTCTTATGATTATTTAAATGTCTGAAATTTTTTTATCCATTAAAAAATTTTTATTTTACTTATTGAAGTATAGTTGATTTACAATGTTGTGTTAGTTTGAGGTGTACAGCACAATGATTGTTATACATATATGTATATTTATTCTTTTTCAGATTCTTTCCCATTATAGTTTATTATGAAATATTGAGTAGAGTTCCCTGTGCTATACAGTAGGTCCTTATTGGTTATCTATTTTATATATAGTGGTGGGTATGTGTTAATCCCAGACTCCTAATTTATCTCTCCCCTACTTTCCTCTTTGTTAACCATAAGCTTATTTCCTATGTCTTTCAGTCTATTTCTGTTTTGCAGAGAAGCTCATTTGTATCCTTTTTTTTAGATCCCACATAGAAGCAATATCACATGATATTTGTCTTTCACTCTCTAACTTACTTAGTATGATGATCTCTAGGTTCATCCATGTTGGTCATACAGCATTATTTTATTCTTTTTTTATGGCTGATTAATATTATATTGTGTATGTGTACCACATTGTCTTTTTCCATTCATCTGTCAATGGACATTTAGGTTGTTTCAGAGTTTATATATGGTGGTGGTGGTGGTATAGTTGCTAAGTCGTGTCCAACTCTTGCTCCCCATGAGGAACCTGCCAGGTTCCTCTGTCCATGGCATTCTCCAGGCAAGAAGACTGGAGTGGGTTGCCATTTCCTTCTCCAGTCAGAGTTTATGTATTCTTTTTCTAATAAATGTTAATTAACTATTTTCTAATTAATTTAATCTGCCTCCATACCTATCTATATCTCTTATTAGTGATTTATTTTTGGTTCTAAAGAATCAGCTATTGCACTACTAGTTTTAGGTTTTATAAATTATTGATTTTTCAAGTGCTTATTAATATTTCCTTAGATTAATTTATTTTTTATTTGCAAACTGAATATGGATGCTTAGTTTGTTTATTTTTTATTCTTTTTTATGTTGATGTAGGAATTTAAGAATTTACCTTTTCTTCTGAACACTGCTTCAGCTGTATCTCCTAGGTTTTGAAATACATTATTTAAATTTACCTCTTTCCTTTTAACACTAATGTGAGCTCCTTAATCCTCCATATCATTCCACTCTACTACTTTTAACTTGTGCTGTACTTGGTCACTCACTGTCCTTGATCTGACTCTTTGTGACCCCGCGGGCTATAGCCCACCTGGCTCCTCTGTCCATGGGGATTCTCTGGGCAAGAATACTGCAGTGGGTAGCCTTTCCCCTCTAGGGGATCTTCCCAACCCAAGGATCGAACCAGGTCTCCCGCATTGCAGGCGGATTCTTTTCCAGCTGAGCCACCAGGGAAGCCCAAGAATACTGGAGAGGGTAGCCATTCCTGTCTCCAGCAGATCTTCCTGACCCAGGAATTGAATCGGGGCCTCCTGCATTGCAGGTGGATTCTTTACCAGCTGAGCTACCAGGGAAGCCCCACTTTTAATTTGGTTCATTTTAATTTCATTTTGTTCCTTTTTCTCAATCTTATCTTTTATGTCCCTCTATATTTTCAGTACATTCCTTTTTCTTTTGTGTTGCTTTCAATATGACCTTCATTTTTTGACTTTTTCATTGTATCCCAATTGCTGCTGCTTATTTTTTTTAATCTCCTGCTTTCTTTCAATATTTTGGTTAATCTCAGCAAGTTCAGCATGTCACATTGTTTTACAAAATCAATGACTTCATTAACCTCTTAGAAGAATTTATAACATATGTACAGCAGCATGATTTTGATGACCATTCCTGATCTTTTCTTCCTTTTTTTCTTACAATATTTTAATATGCTATTTCCTTGAAAAGGTTATAATTAATCTTTGAGTAGGGTGTGTCCTTCTTAACAATGACAGTAAGCATTCACTTTATGACACAGGATTTTGTGTGTGAGTGAATTCATTTAGCCTTTTTTGACTGCATCCAACAGGAACTAGCTGCTGTAGGGCTGCTTGGATATTGAGTATTTTTCCTCCATTCTGCCTCACTAACAGCCTGCTTCCTGCAAACATGGCTGGTCTGTATAGACCTCCTCAGACCTGCCCCCAGTCTGCCATGCACTGCCTCTCTTTGGTGCCAGACTCAGTTCAGAGATGCTCTGGCCACTGTCATTCCTGTTGCTACTATTTCGAACAAGTGATTGTTGGTTTTCTTCTTAGGATTTCCCCCCAATACTCTGGACAACTGAGGTCTGGTGACTTTAAATAAGATTTGTAGCTGGATATTCTGTCTTACCTTGCTCCTGATTTACCATTAATTTTTTTTAAAAGATATGATTATTTTTTAAAAGTGTATTTTATTTTTTAGCTGTGCTGGGTCTTCATTGCTGCATGGGCCCTCTCCAGTTGTGGAGAGAGGGGGATACTCTCTCGTCACGGCGCATGGACCTCTCATTGTGATGGCTTTTCTTTCTGTGCAGCACAGGCTCTAGAGCATGCAGCTTCAGTAGCTGAGGCTCCCAGGCTCTGGAGCACAGGCGCAATAGTTGTGCCCCACGTGCTTAGTTGCTCCACAGTATATGGGATCTTTCTGGACCAGGGATTGAACCCGTGTCTCCTGCCCCAATTTATCATCAATGAATTGATAGTTTTTAAAAAATAATTTTGTTATTATTATATTTTCCTTAATGAAGACTTTATTATTATTGGTTGCACCATGTGGTGTGTGGGATCATAGTTCTCTGACCAGGAATCAAACCTGTGCCCTCTGCCTTGGAAGCACAGAGTCTTAACTGCTGGATGACCAGGAAAAGGCCATCACTGAATTGATCTTACTGCATGTGATAATTTCCTTATACACTGTGGTTGGGGGTAAGAGATCTGATACTTTTGTCAAGAGTAGGTTTTTTTCCTATTCCTGTTTCATATTCTTTTTTTGTTGCTGCTGTGAGTGTTCTATAAGAGCAGACCTTTCTTTTCCAGTTTAAAAGTGTAAATTATAATCATATGATATTCAATTGTTGAACCATAAATACACTTAAAAGTTTTTTGATGGCTACATACTTTGTTATTGCTAAGCTGCTGAGTCACTTCAGTCATGTCTGATTCTGTGCAACCCCATAGATGGCAGCCCACCAGGCTCCCCCCGTCCTTGGGATTCTCCAGGCAAGAACACTGGAGTGGGTTGCCATTTCCTTCTCCAATGCATGAAAGTGAAAAGTGAAAGTGAAGTTGCTCAGTCGTGTCCGACTCTTAGCGACCCCATGGACTGCAGCCTACCAGGCTCCTCCGTCCATGGGATTTTCCAGGCAAGAGTACTGGAGTGGGCTGCCATCGCTTTCTCCGAAATGCTATGTTAAATGTTAAGTAAATGTTTGTCACTCAGTCATGTCTGATTCTGTGACCCCATGGACTGTAGCCCGTCAGGCTCCTCTGTCCATGGGATTCTCCAGACGAGAATACTGGAGTAGGATGTCATTCCCTTCTCCAGTGGATCTTCCCAACCTAGGGATCAAACCTGGGTCTCCTATATTGCAGGCCAATTCTTTACCATCTGAGTCACCAGGGAAGTCAATATACTCTGTTGGGAAGCTTTAAATCCCGCTAATTTAGTGAGGTTATCAAGTTTGATTTTCTAAGTACAAATAATTAAAATCCATGTTTGTTCTTGAGAAGCTCTGTAATGAGACTAAGCTCTAGACTATAGTTTCCTGCACTCTAGCAAATTCCAAATTGATGGCTGTTGCGTTGTTTGAATACAAAGCTGAGTGTTTTATAATCAATGATTAGTCTCTATTGTGTATATGCAAATCTTATTGAATAGTCATTGCATTTTAAAGACAGTAAAATATTTAATTTTACATTAAATCATAACAGGAGTTGTCAGCTCCCATATTGGATAAAATTCAGTTGGGAAGAAACTGTGTTTCTTTTTTAAAGTGGTTTCAGAGAATTAGAGTTGCCACTTTTGCACAGAGGACATAAAATCTATTTTTTTTCCCAGCTAAGAGAAATTAGGCTAATGGTTTGTAGAGCAAGCCTGAATTCTGCTCCTTGCTTTGATATTAACTAGGTAATGGCTTGCCTTTGCAGTTATGAAATAGAAATTATATTTTTACCTTGCATTAGTGTTGAATGGAATAAGAAATTAAATTCAATGACCTTTAAATGCTAAGTCATTACTTTTTCCTGCTAAAGGGCCAAATAACAGTTATTACCAGTATAGGAAGACTAGAATGGCCAGGACTTCGGAACACAGGTAGCTCCATGTGAAGCTTTTAAAAATCAGAAAGGGATGCAAAATAAATGGATGCCATCTATTAAAATCTCAGGCATATTTTAGTCTCTCTGAGCTGTTGTGTTTATTTCTGTGTGGCAGTATTAAGTATTTTCTTTGTTACGTTCAGTGCGTTTTCCATCTTCTATTTTTTTCTCTGGGGGCATTTTCTTCCTAGTCACAGTCACATAGATCCAAGATTCAAAGAAACCTTCCAGGCTTATTTTAGGGCTTTTTTTTTTTTTTTTTCTCCCAGGTTAGAGACATTACTTTGCCCACAAAGGTCCCTATAGTCAAAGCTATGGTTTTTCCAGTAGTCATGTATGAATGTGAGAGTTGGACCATAAAGAAGGCTGAGTGCCAAAGAATTGATGCTTTTGAACTCTGGTGCTGGAGAAAACTCTTGACAATCCCCTGGACAGCCAGAAGATCAAACCAGTCAATCCTAAAGGAAGTCAACCCTAAAAATTCATTTGAAGGACTGATGCTAAAGCTGAAGCTCCAATACTTTCGCCACCTGATGCAAAGAGCTGACTCATTGGGAAATACCCTGATGCTGGGGAAAATTGAGGGCAAGAGAAGGGAGCAACAGAGGATGAGATGGTTGGATGGCATCACTGACTCAATGGACATGAGTTTAAGCAAACTCAGGGAGATAGTGTTGGACAGAGAAGCCTAGTGTGCTGCAGTTCATGGGGTCACAAAGAGCTGGACAAGATTTATCGACTGAACAACAACAACAGAGAGACTACACAAGATGGGGTCCGAGGGAAGAGGACAGAAGTGACAACCTGCAAACTGGATTGAGAGCTGGTCTGTAGGACCAGCATGCAGCCTGGAAGGGTCACACGGAAGGGCACGGAGACTGCCCCCACCCTGCCTCGCCACTGTATGACACTGGCCACTCAGTTCCCTGGGTGTACCTGTAAGCCCCCTGGACAGACGGCAGGGAACTGGGGCACCTGAGTGAGGACAAGGCCTCACCCCAGACCTGAAGCCCGGGGCTGGGTGATGTGCCTCCATGCGGAGACAGCAATGCCCCCGCCCTTGCAACACGAGCTTTCCCTGTCTCTTATGAGATTGAGAGTTTTTGACAGCAAGATCTGAATCTGCTTCATCAATTTAATGTCTAAACCATCACTCTAGTCATTCAGTAAACATGGCAAATAGCATTCATATTAGGTGGACCTACGCCACATACAGGCTGTACTGGATCCACTGGAATCCTTGGCTCGCCGTTGTGTGCCTCTCAAGGGCAGTTGGGACTTCCCTGGCGGTCCAGTGGTTAGGACGTGACCTTCCAGTGTAGAAGGTGCAGGTTTGATCCCTGGTCAGGGAGCTATGATCCCACAAGCCTCATGGTCAAAAAACCAGAGCATAAACAACAGAAGCAATATTGTAATAAATTCAGTAAAGACTTTAAAAATGGCCCACACAAAAAATCTTAAAAAAAGAGCCCAAAGGCAGTGCATTTCTTCCAAAATGGGATTATGCCAGTTAAAAAAAGTATAATTATGTAATTTGATGATGTATCATTTGAATTGATGAAATATTGTTATGGAAAGAGTTGTTGCTCATATCAAAACTAATTTGAGGAGTTTAAAAGATGGAATTGTTTAAAAATTGCTGTCAAATCAATGTGGGTGAATTAATACTAAAGAGTCAAGTAAAAATCCTAAAAAAATCGGAAGGGTTCTATGATTGCATGAAGATAGCTTCCAGGTATCTTCAGGTTCTCATTTCAGTTTTTTTTTTTTAAAGTCTTTATTGACTTTGTTACAATATTGCTTCTGTTTTATGTTTTGTTTTGTTTTTTGGTCACAAGGCATGTGGGATCTTAGCTCTCCAACCAGGGATCAGGCCAGTATCCCCTGAATTGGAAGGTGACGTCTTAACCCCTGGACCACCAGGGAAGTCCCTCTCATTTTCAGTTTAAAAGAGTCCAAGCTGGGACTCCTGGTGGATGCAAAGTGGATGTGTTCCATGCATCTCTAGTTTACCCCAACTGGAGGACCCAAATGCAGAAGGAACAGCTTTGGCTTCTCTTGCATTAGAAGACTGTGACTAAATGTACCTTTGTCTGTTTTACTTTGGAGGAAGTTTGTTTTGGACTGTGCTGGGTCTTTGATGCTGTATGGGCTTTTCTCTATTTGTGGTGAGCGGGGGCCACCCTCTAGTGGTCCCCGCAGTGCGTGGACTTCTTATTGAGGTGGCTTCTCTTCTAGGGTATAGGCTCTGGGGGCGCAAGCTTAGTAGTTGGGGTTCTCAAGAGCACAGGCCCAGTAGTTGTGGCGCATGGGCTTAACCTCTCCACAGCACGTGGGATCTTCTTGGATCAGGCATCAAACCCGCGTCCTCTGTACTGGCAGGTGGTTTCCTAACCACTGAGCCATCAGGGACACCCTAGACGAGATGCTTAACCCAAGTTTTTTTGCTTTTCTGCTTTATCTGATGTTTATGTTTAGTGGGTGAAATACCCATCTCAGTTGTACTTGACCTGAAGGCTCGTACTGGGCTTTCTTGCATGCTTCTGCAGGGTCTAGCTTCCAGGGCACGTGGATTCATGGTGAAGGTTTCTGATTAATATTTTAGAGGGAATAACTCAAAACTTTCAGGAACAGAGCAAAGTCTGGTTAGCTAAAAATCTCTGCAATAAACAAGGACAGTGATAGATGGATGTGTTTCCATCTTTTCTGGGAAGGGAAGGAAAGCACTCCTTCAGCTGGTTTGCGGTGTAGCTGGAGACAGGTGAAGCAGACAGTTGAGGGAAAGTTTCATGGTTTATGATTCAGTACGCTGATTTGATTTGTTTGGTTCTTAGGAGCAATTGTGAGCTTTTAGGAGGGGAAAATAAAGCAACTCAGGGAATTAAATGAGTAAAAATTGGAGATCAGTTGAAAGAGAAGAAAAGAACAGGGAGGGAGGCGGCTGAAGAGGTTTCTGTGTATATTCTTAAGTTATTTCTGTGAATATGGAGATAACATATATTCCAAACAATACTGAGAAATTGGAATAAATAAATTCTCCAGGTGGCAACTGGAGAGCCTTTTTTTCACATTTATCTTTGAATTTTCGGAGCTTAGCCCAGAGTTGTCACATTGTAATCAATAAATAAATGCCCACTGAATGAATTAGTGACTGATACAGGCTGAAAGACTGTGAGAGGTAAGTTATAATTTCCTTACATATCTGAACCTCAAGCTTAACGCATGGGAAGGACAAGAGCACGTGACAGAGGTGGTCAATTGCTGTTGTTCAGTCACTAAATCGTGTACGACTCTGGAGTGGGTTACCTTGCCCTCCTCCAAGGGATCTTCCTGACCCAGGCATTAAACCTGCATCTCTTACATCTCCTGAATGGGCAGGTGGGTTCTTTACCACTAACGCCACCTGGGAAGCCCTTTTGTTCCCAGGTGCAACTCCAACCTGAGTACCTGGAATGCCGCCCTGATGTAAATTAGATGATCAGTAAGAGCTAGCTGAGTGTCTGACTTAATGGTGCTTTTTCCTCCCTGGCAGCTGGTAACCTAGCAACATTTGAAAGGCAGCTGGATAATTCTGGGTCATGTGAGAATTCAGATTCACATTAAAAGAGATTGGAGCCTGAGCACAGGGCAGATGGATCATTTCTCTAGAGAGCTCTTTTCCTTGACTGTGTCATGAAATACCACAGCAACGATTTTGTGGTATGCTGTGCTGGTCTCTGTGTGATGGCATGAAATCTCACCTTGCCAGATGTTAGAAAATGGAAAGATATTCAGAGAGATAGAGAATTGAGGTGCCCTCACAGCCAACACCGTCTGACCTAAAACTCAGCCTTCTGATATAAAGTAGAGGTTCCCCCCCCCCCCACCCGGGTTTTCTCAGTGGCTCAGACAGTAAAGAATCTGCCTGCAATGCAGGAGACCTGGGTTCAATTCCTGGGTCAGGAAGATGCTCTGGAGAAGGGAGTGGCTACCCACTCCAGTATTCTTGCCTGGAGAATTCCATGGACAGAGGAGCCGCCATGGACACAGGCGGGCTACACAGTCCATATGGTCAAAAAGAGTCAGAGAAGACTGAGAGACTAAGACACACTTCTCTACATATTTTCATTCAGCCACAGAATCTTGTAAACGTCAGTGAAATGATTCTTTGGTTGACGTGCAAACAGCAAGCAAAGATGCCTGATGACAAATGCAGACCGAAGTCTTTTTTTTTTTTTAGACCGAAGTCTTTTGAATGAGTTTCTAAGTTTCAGACTTTAAACAATTTCTTTATGATGGTGTGAAATAGACTGGTGAATTCTCAGTTGTCTGTACATGCTCCCAAGCCTGGAGGCTGACCAATGAGCATCTGACAGTGCTTCCCATGGTAAAATTAATCACAATTTATGGACTATTTCTCCAAATACAGATATTTGATTTTTCTTTGACTTTTTTTTTTCATTTATTTTTATTAGTTGGAGGCTAATTACTTTACAATATTGTAGTGGTTTTTGCCATACATTGACATGAATCAGCCATAGATTTAAATGTATTCCCCATCCAGATCCTCCCTCCCACCTCCCCCTCCATCCCATCCCTCTGGGTCTTCCCAGTGCACCAACCCTGAGCACTTGTCTCATACATCCAACCTGGGCTGGTGATCTGTTTCACCCTTGGTAATATACATGTTTTGATGCTGTTCTCTCTAAACATCCCACCCTCACCTTCTCCCACAGAGTCCATTTTAAAATGTCATTGAACAGAGCTATTTGTAGACAATTCTTTTGATTTATCTCATATGGAGAATATTCCTCGTCTTCTGTGCAAATTCCACCAAAACCTGCTTGAATATGTCCCCCTTATGTTCCAAGTACTAATAGAGAGGGATAGGGACCCCAAGGTCAGTTCTGTCCTTGGAATTCTCTAGGCAAGAGTACTGGAGTAGGTTGCCATTTCCTTCTCCAGAATACTTTCCGACCCAGGGATCGAACCTGGGTCTCCTGCATTGCCGGCAGATACTTTACCAACTGAGCTACTAGGGAAGTACTAACTTTTTCTCCAAATATGGATATTTGATTTTTCTTTGACTTTTTAAAATGCCTTTGAGCAGAGCTATTTGTAGACAGTTCTTTTGATTTATCTCATATGGAAAATATTCATCATCTTCCATGCAAATTCTTCCAAAACCTGCTTGAGTATGTTCCCCTCATGTTCCGAGTACTGACAGAGAGGGACAGCAAGCCCAAGGTCAGCCCACAGTGGCGGGAAGGACAGAGGGATGTGTCTGAAACGGGACCCCGTAAGACATAGCTGTTGACAAAGAACCTGGCGTTCCCATCAAACAACCTGGGGCAATGTAGTCCTGAACCTCTAGCCGTGTTTCCATGGTTTCTAGACAAAGACAGTAGGGCTGCATTCCAAATATAACCTTCAGAATGACAGATAATGGGAGAAAGAGGAAGTGGGGTAATAAAACTCCAGGTCACCCTGAAAAGAAGCAATAGATAGAAGTGATAGCGACGTGAGAGGTTCGAGTTTGTATTTGTCTTAAAAATACCCCTGTGATGTAGAATGCAGATGTCCATTCTGTAAGCTCTCAGATTTCCCGCAGTACTTTTATCTACACTTGGTTCTTTATTCAAAGTCAGGTATCTCTTTAATACAGGTTTTCTTTTTCCATTTTTTTTCTTTTTAAATATTTTTTTAAAAAGTATAAGGATTTCCCTGGTGGTCCAGTGGCTAGCCGTGCATGCTTCCAGTGCAGGGAGCCTGGGTTCAATCCTCGGTCAGGGAATTTATTAATAGATCCCACATGCCACAACTAAAGGCCTGGCATAGCCAAATAAATAATAATTCAATAAATTTAAAAAAATTGAGGCATAGTTGGTTTACATTGTTTCAGGTGAGTCTTAGGTTATTATGAGATATTGAATATAGTTCCCTGCGCTATACAGTAGGTCCGTGTTGTTTATTTTATGTATAGTAGTGTGTGTCTGCTAATCCTAAATTCCAAATTTATCCCTTCCTTGATTACCCCTTTGGTAACTAGTTTGTTTTACTATGTCTGTGAGTCTATTTCTGTTTCATAAATAAGTTCATTTGTAGCTTTCTTTTTTTTAGATTCCACATATAAGTGATATTATACAGTACTTGTCTTTTTTTGTCTGACATTTCATTTAGTATGATAATCTCTAGGTTGATCCATGTTGCTGCAAATGACACCTTTTTTCGTTCTTTTTCTTATGGCCGAGTAACATTCTATTGTATATATATGCACCGCATCTTTATCCATTCCTCTGTCAATGGGCATTTAGGTTGTCTTCATGTCATAGCTATTTTAACTAGTGGTGCTGTGAATACAGCGGTGCATGTATCTTCTTGAATTGTAGTTTTGTCCAGATACACGCCCAGGAGTGGGAATGCTGGGTCATATAGCAACTCTTAATGTTTTGTTTTTTAAGGAACCTGTCCATTGGTTTCCTCAGTGGCTGCAGCAATTTATAATCCACCAGCAGTATTAAGAAGGTTCCCTTTTCTCTACACCCTTTCCACTATTTATTATTTGTACAATACAGATTTTTTTCTTAATAGCATTTTAAACCTAAAGAACTCATGAATTAAGAGAATATAAAAACCAAAAAAACTCTTGAACTGTGAAAAGTAAAAAGCGTTCTTTGAGTTCTGATGATATTGCAAATGTAGCAATGCTGTTTTTTCCTTTACTGCTGGAGTCAAATGCAATTTTCCGTTTTTCCAGTGGAAGGAATTATTGTAATTCCTTCCAGCTTTGGCCCACATCTGATATCAGTAGTATTTTGCCAGAGTCAGCACGGAGTTTGCAGCTATGCTCTTGGGCTATAATGAAGACACACTCCTCTGTTCAGTGAGTGGAACCATTAGCTAGAGACTAACAATATAACTGTGAACTTGGGAATGGTGTTGGCAGATATGATTTGGGTGAACGGGCAATTTTATGTTTCTCTGTTCTCTGCAATTGAGTCAAACTGAGCATTTTCATCTGTAAGCAACACCAGGTAGTTTATTTAATCTTTAGAACTTAAAAAAGTTAATGTAAAATCTTTAAAACTTTTAAGTCTCAGTTTCTTCCTCTATAAAATAGAATAATACCAACTTCTTAGAGCTGTGGTTTTAAAATATATAATGCATGTAAAGCACTTGGCCTAGTAGCATTGAATAAATGGTATAAATGCACCTGTACAGAAGTTTGAGGAAACAGTGCCTAAGTGTGAAATTAGATGTGTTTTAATAATGGTGAAAAGAAGCACTGATTTAGTAAATAGTGTTTCCAGGTTCATTGCCAGCAATCAGATTGAAA
The DNA here is from genome assembly GCF_963930625.1 of Muntiacus reevesi. NCBI lineage: Eukaryota > Metazoa > Chordata > Mammalia > Artiodactyla > Cervidae > Muntiacus > Muntiacus reevesi. The sequence goes on along the minus strand of NC_089265.1, from coordinate 4,964,870 downwards.
ATTCTAGATGTCCTGAAGCCTGTAGTCATGTCTCCTGAGTTTCTCTTTGGGGATATTTATTTTATGACACTTTGGAGAAAACATAACATTTCTGTTAACACACTGAATATAGTTATTACAGTTGAATAAAAACCAGTTTTATAAATTTCTTTTATGCATAAATTAAAAAAGTTTAGCTAGACTATTAGGTTTGACTTTTACTGTATTCAGGATACATTTTATTTTAGCAAGAATTGGTTTGACTTTATAATAGAGATAATTAAGAGAGCTGATTTATTTACTGAGATTTCGGTGTGGTAAATTTTGTGAGAATCACTATCTTCTGTATGAATAATGACAAGGATAAAGGAAAAAAGAAAACCTTTTGCATAGTTTATTTTACTTTGATTATCTGATCTTCATATGTTGTAGTAAATGTTGTCATTTACAAATCCTGAAATTTGATATGCTATTATATATTTATATATCATATATGTGTATATCAGAATATATGCATGCATATATATGTAATAAAGGCTTCCTGGATGGCTCAGTGGTTAAAGAATCTGCCTGGCAATGCAGGAGAGCGGGTTTGATTGGAGAAGGGCATGGCGATCCACACTAATATTCTTGCCTGGATGATCCCATGAACAGAGGAGCCTGGTGGACTACAGTCCAAGGGGTCACAAGGAGTCAGACCCGACTGAGAGTATATGTAATAAAGTATATAATTTTAGGAGTACTTATGGTCCAAGCAAGTGGAAACGAAACCTGAGTAGTTTCAGATAAAAAACTCGCTTGTTTTGGAATTATATAAAGATTCAGTTATACGTATATACATCATTTAATCATTAAATCGCTCAGTCGTGTCTGGCTCTTTGCGACCCCAAGGTCTGTGGCCCACCAGGCTCCACTGTCTGTGCAATTTTTCTGGCAGGAGTACTGGAGTGGGTTGCCATCTCCTTCTCTAACATATGTGTTTGTTCTAGAACAAGCACAGAGGGCAGAAGCTCCAGTAATCCCACTGTCACCTCCTTGCCCCTGGCTCTCTGCTCTGGGGGCCTGAGAGGAACGCACTGCCGGTGGAGCCGCGGGGAGCTCGCGCAGCACGGCTCCTGCCTGCAAGTGGGATCCCGAGCTCTTTCTCCTCTGCTTGACTTTGATGGCATGACTGCGTCTCTCTGAAGCTTCAGGAGGAAGTAGCCTCTCTCAGCCAAAAACTGGGGTGGGAAAATGACATGTCTGTTTTCGATGTCAATTTATAACATAGGTCACAAAACGAAATGTCGCCATTCCATTAGAATTGTCAAAAAGAGGCCGACCTAGTGTGGCAAGGGTGCTGACGGCTTACCTTGAAAGAAATTTCATACTGCTCTCCTCCCCAGATCTCCAGACCAGGATCATAGCCACCCAACTCCCAAAACCATTTGCGATCCACAGCAAAGAGACCTCCAGCCATAACGGGAGACCTGTGAAAGGAATAAAACCATCTTTAAAGGGCTCTGAGCATCGGGGACCCTGGCATTTTGCTTGGGGGTAAAAATAGCAAACTTTAAGTTTCGTGGTCACTGCACAGAGGTTTTCAGCACAGGTTTTCTGTGAGTGTACATGAGTTCTCACGGGGTTTCCGATTGCTCCTGGAACCCCCATGGGCTTTGAACTCCATAGTTCAGGCTCTCAAGCCACTCACACCCCGTGGAGACACACATTAGCTCGGTGTGTTTGTCATCAGAGAGAAGTATATGATGACTAGTGACTCATATGTTGGGAAAATCAGTGGTTTTATGGATTTTCCTCAAAGTGAAAGAGATCTTATGCTATCAGACACATAAAAACATAGAAAACGCAGTTGTAGACCGTAGCTTTAATTAATTTCTCTTATGTATTCACCATGCACCTACCATTTCCAGGTCATGTCCATTTAACAGACTATGAGATGGTCAGAACAAAATAACCAATCAGAACTAGTTATTAGCATGCCGATGCTGGAGTTTAAACTAGGTCTTTTCACTTTAATGATGTTCTTTTAAAAGTCTATCTTTCTAGGAAATATTCTTTTGATCAAGTAATAATTTCAAGTTTTCTGTTCTTGCTAGGATGCATTGCAGTCACATTACTATGTAATGAGGTAATTTATAATCATTGGATCCTGCCCTAAAATGTTATTTTTTTGAAACTCAGGAGCAGCTCTTCAGTTTTTCTGTTATTATTATTATTCTTTGTTAATGTTTTTGCCGCTGTTTTGCAGTGGGAGCATGAAGTCTTAACCACTGGACTGCCAGAGGAGTCAGCTCACATGTGTATGTGTGTTTAATATTTATGTATTTGGCTGCGCCGAGTCTTAGTTGTGGCATGTGGGATTTTTTAGGTGTGGCATGTGGGGTCTTTAGTTGTGACATGCACACACTTGCTGTGGCATGTGGGGTCTAGTTACTTGACCAGGGGTCAAACTTGGACCCCTGCATTGGGAGCTTGGAGTCTTAGCCGCTGGACCACCTGGGAAGTCCTTGCTCTTGTGTTTTTGAATGTTCACTATGTGCTGGGCTCTTCTGTGGGATTCTTGTCCAGTTCCCTTGATTAATCCTCACTGCAGCCCTAGGAATACCATCCCTGTGTTCTATTGGGAGAACAGGACGAGGGAGGGCCCAGCATCCTGCCTGGGCCAGGAAGGTGGTGGCACTGTGGCTGATTCCAAAGCCTTTTACAATGCTGTTTCTGTTTCAATATCTAAAGAGAGTTGATGTTGTTTAGTTGCTAAGCCGTGTCCCAATCTTTGTGATTCCACCAGGATCCCACCATGGACTGTAGCCCACCAGATTCCTCTGTCCATGGGATTTCCCAGGCAAGAATACTGCAGTTGGTTGCCATTCCCTTCTCTAGGGGATCTTCCCGACTCAGGGATTGAACCCACATCTCTGAGTCTCCTGCACTGCAGGAGGATTCTTTACCCCGGGTAAAGAGAGACAGCGACATAAATGTTTACATAAAACAACTAGAGAACACTTCATGCAGACCAAGCAAATCTGTAAAAACACACACAATCAATAAAATTTTTGTGACACTTCTGAAGATTTTTTGGAAACAAAGGATATTTGTACATATAGGTACAAGACACTAAATACTGAAGACATGTTTAAAAATGTCTAAGTAAATAAGACACACCAATTTACAGACTCACTGAAGTTGTGCCGTTGGTAACTTTCTATGATGCTCTAGAGGGACATAAATGTGAATTTATTTAAGTGTGTTGTGTATTTCAGAGACTTTGCATGTTACGATGGTACTTGGCCTAATCACTTCAGTTTAAGGTTTTAAAAAATATGTGTATGCTCTCTGTAGATGGAAAGATTACAAGACAGGAAGAGGGATTTATTTCTCCCCTAGGAAAGTGAGCAGGATTGAAATAATAACGCAAAGGATCTCATGCATTTTAAAAACTCTGTTTGAAATAGAAGGCTTGGGACCAGATGTGCCTTACTTTAGCTCTCTCTCCAGCAGTATATTCTTTTCCCATTTTCCATGCACTGAATTTCAGAGGGAGTCACAGCTGTAGCTGGGACAGACTGGCATGGTACCATGTCCTGGGGGCAGTTCCTCAATGATTGTATTTGATCCATCTGTGTCATCTTTGATTCTGTGGGGCTTGGGCTTAAGTGATTAGAAAGTATCAATCCTTAATAATAAATTGTAAAACATAATTGAGACATAACCCAGCATAATATGTAGTTTGCTTCACTGTTAAAAAAAAGCGATGCGTGCATGCTCAGTTGCTCCAGTCGTGTCTGACTCCTTGTGACCCTGTGGACTGCAGCCTGCCAGGCTCCTCTGTCTATGGGATTCTGCAGGAAAGAATACTGGAGTGGGTTGCCATGCCCTTCTCCAGGTTATCTTCCCCTCAGGGATCAAACATGCATCTCCTGCATCTCCTGCATTGCAGGATTCTTTACTGCTGAGCCACTGGGGAAACCCCCAAAGAGCAATAGTCATAATGGAATTGCACGTACCTAATTTGTTAATTCAGGATCTAATGGGACAGGGACTAGTTTAGGTGTGTGGGAAGATGATGCGTCCGAGTGTTGGGGAAATTAGGATATTCAGAATGCAGCTGGGTATATATGTTCTTAGACCAGAGATATGGTCAAAACTGGAAGTAAACTTGGTTGACATCAGTTTAAACACAGCAAGAAAAATCATTAGAATGTACGAAAATATCCAGTAATATTGAGGGAACATGGCATTGAGCTGTGTTTATTTTGGCCAAAATACACCTGCATTTCAAAAAATTAAAAAAAGAAATTGTCTGTTCTATTCAATCTGGACCGCAAATGGAAAGATCCTAAGTCCTACCAATGTGTTCTCATTTGACTGTGTAAGACATGAGACCAGGGTGCAACAGAATTTACACTGTGCAGACTAAATCTCCCAACTAGAGTTACTACTATTATAGATATGGAACTAGTATAGATATTGGGAAGAGAACATCCTAGATTGATATTTTTTATTGTAAATGATTTGTTGGAAACACAACATCTTGTTTTCTTGATGAGTTTATAAAAAACTAAACTTGGGATGTATCTTTAGTTAGTTCGAGGCATAATAAAATAAATTCAAATGGACCCCCTTACCTTCACTGATGTTTCCAAGACCTAGATAAATTAGCATCTCCTATCTTGATTAGTGTGAATGATTGGTAAGAAACAAACCTTTTGTTTATGTATTTATTCATATTTGTCTATTACTCTTTTGAACAGTGTAACTAAGGTATAGTTGTCATGCAATGAATTGCAAGTATTTTAAGTGGAAAAATTGATAGGTTTTGACTAATGGATACCTCTGGGTACCATCATTACATTCAGGAAAAAGTAGCACATCTATCATGCCTCCAAAGTATCCTCATTGTATCCCTCCCTCCCTCCTGACCCTCTTCTCATTCCTTTCCTCTAGGACATAACTGATTTATGCTTCTGTAGATGAGTTTGATGGAGAAGGAAATGGCACCCCACTCCAGTACTCTTGCCTGGAAAATCCCATGGATGGAGGAGCCTGGTGGGCTGCAGTCCATGGGGTCATTGAGTTGGACAGGACTGAGTGACTTCACTTTCACTTTTCACTTTCACGCATTGGAGAAGGAAATGGCAACCCACTCCAGTGTTCTTGCCTGGAGAATCCCAGGGACGGGGAAGCCTGGTGGACTGCCGTCTATGGGGTCGCACAGAATTGGACACAACTGAAGTGACTTAGCAGCAGCAGCAACAGCTGATGAGTTTGAATTGTCTAGAATTTTATATAAATGAAATCATACAGTATGTACTCTTCTTTGGGAGCATCTGACTCCTTTCATTCATGTTATTATTCTGAGACTCACTCTTGTTGTAATGTCTTAATAGTTTCTTCCTTTTTTATTGCTAAGTAGTATTCTATTTGCATGGATATACCATAGTTTGATTATCTATTTGCCCACTGATGAACGTTTGGGTTTTTTTCCAGTTTGGGATTATTACAAATAAAGCTGCTATGAATTTTGTGTGCTAATCTTTGTGTGGATATATGCTTTCATTTCTCTTGAGAAAAAGCCTGGGAGTGGAATGACTAAATCATGTGGTAGGTGTGGGTTTAACCTTTTAAGAAACTGTGTAACAGTTTAGTAAGAACTGTGTAACAGTTCTTAAAGGTTTAACCTTTAAGAAACTTTCCCAGAGTGCTTGTAACTTTATATTCCCACCAGCTGTATTTGAGTTCCAACTGCCACATATCCTCATGCACTTGATATGGGCAGTTTGAAGTTTAGTCACTATAACAGGGGCAGGGTAGTATCTTATTATGGTTTTGTTTTGCATTTCTGCAATGATTAATGAATGGTGCTGAGCAAATTATGTTATTCCTTTATTTTGCCTAGTCAGTCTGGCTAGAAGTTTATTGATCTGCTTAAAGAATTAACTTTTGGTTTCATTGATTTTTCTCTATTGTTTTCAGTTTTATATTTCATTGATTTCTCCGTGGGTTTCATTAGTTTAATTATTGTACTGACTTTGTACTTTATCTTCTCTTCTTTTTCTAGTTACTTAGGGTGGAAGCTGATATTATTGATCTGAGACTTTTTTCTAATAAAGCTATTTAGTACTATAAGTCTCCCCTAAGCACTACTTTAGAAGAATTCTACAAAAAAAAAAAAATGATATTCAGTGTTCCCATTTTCATCATGTTCAAGTACTCCATAATTTCTCTTTTGTTTTCTTTCTGTGACCTATGGGTTATATAAGTGTATGTAGTTTAGTTTCCACCTATTTGAGAGTTTTTTTGGAGATCTTTCTGTTATTGATTTACATGCAACTCCATTGTGGTTAGGGAACACACTTTGAAAGACTTGAATCCTTTAAAATTTATTGGGGTTTTTTAATGGGTCAGACTGTGATCTGTGTGAATGTATTCTGTTGCCATTGAATGGAGTGGTTTATAAATATTTATTAGGTAAACCTGGTTGATAGTGTTGTTCAAATCTTCCATATTCTTATTGATTTTTCTGCCTCCTTGTTGTATCAATTACTGAGAGGGATATTGAAATCTATGACTATAATTCTGGTTTTGTTTATCTCTTCCTCTGTTCTATCAAGTTTTTGCTTCATGCATTTTGTAACTCTGTTAATAAGTGCGTATATGTTTAGGAATTTCATGTGCTCTTGATGAATTGACCTCATTCTCTTTACAAAATGACTCTTATCACCTCTGGTAATATTCTTTACTCAGGCATTGATCTTGCTTGGGTATTAGCACAGCCATTTCAACTTTCTTTAGATTTATACTTTCGGAACATTAATATTTATACCTGTTAGGACTTTTTACTTTACTTTTAAAACTATTTGTGTCTATATTTAAAGTGGTTTTCTTGTTGGCAGCTTATAGTTGCATCTTGCTGTTAAAAATCCCTGCTTTTTCGCTGGGGTGTTGAGATCACTTATTTTTAATATGGTTCTTCATGTGATTTGGCTTAAAACTATTATCTTCTTTGCTTTCTGTATGTCCCATCTGTTGTTTCCTTTTCCTCCTTTCCTTATCTTTATGGTTAATTGAATATTTTTCATGATTGCATTTGGTGCTTCTCTGCCTGTGTAATAAATTTTTCTTGGAGATACAGAACTTTTTGGGTGCTGGATATTTGGAACATTTTTCAGCTTTGTTCCAGGATGCAATTGGAGATAGTTTGACCCTTTTGGAAGCCTTGAGCAAGGCATAATCTACAAATTATTTACACCCTTAAGGCAAGACCCTGTGTGTGCTTCAATCAATGTCCTGCGATCATCGGGTTGTTCAGTCTGATGGGAACAGACTCTCTTCTCCGCCTTGGGTGCCTTCTGGCCACTGTTGCTTCTGATTCTTTCTAGTGGTTCTTTTGCATTTGTGGGCAGTTTCTTCTCATGCACAGGCTCTTGTCAGTTCTCTGCTGAGGACTCAGGGGGTACCCTCTGGAGATCTCTGAGCTCCCTCCCATGTGACTCTCTTCTGCCCTTGAAATTCCAGCTGCCCTGTTCTCCCCGAACTCTTGGCTCCACACCAAGTTAGGCTGACCTCACCGGGCTCCCCTCCTTACACCACAGCCTGGAGGCCCTCTCAAGTAAGCAAGCTGGGGATGATTCCAGGCCTCACCTAATTTCTTCCCATCTCTCAGGATCGGTGTCCTTCATTCCCAGATGTCTGGTATCTTGAAAAACCACTGTTTCCTGTGTATTTGTTTCTTGTTTTTTTCAGATGACAGGGTAAATCTGGGCCATATTACTCCAGTTTGTTCAGAAATGGAAGTCCAAAAGTCTACCCATTAGTCTTTGTTTTAGAATATTTAAAAATGTATATTTTTAGTAGATGGTATGTTTTCATGTTTACAAAGAATCTTGCTCCCCACCACTCTAATTGTATCGTCAGAAACAACCATGATTTTTCCTTATGTATCTTTTCAGAGATATTTCATGGTCATAGAAGCAAATATAAATCTATCTTATTTTTCTTCCTACTCTGTGAAAATGGTTGTATGCTACATCCAGTGGTCTTTACCTAATTCTTTTTAAAACTCTCTAACATATTTTTTTATATCTATTTTTATTTATTTGGCTGTTCTCTTAGTTGTGGCATGCAAGACTTTAATTGTGTCATGCAAACTCTTAGTTGTGGCATGTTGGATCTAGTTCCTTGACCAGGGATTGAACCCAGGTCCCCTGCATTGACAGCTTGGAGTCTTAGCCACTGGACCACCAGGGAAGTCCCTCCATAACATATTTTAATGGTCACGTCATATTGAAAAGAGCTTTCTTGTTCTATTTTCCTAATATTTGCTCATTATTCCATTAAGCATAAAATTGTGTATCTATCTATATATATGGTGAACATTTAGATTATTTTCACTATTTTTCTATTTCAGAACTTCCACAATAAATCATGTACATATATCATTTCCACATGTGTAAGTAAATCTTTAGGAGAAATTCCTAGAATTTTGTATTCTGGTTTGTTATAAAAAGTAAAACTGTAGAAACTGATTTACTTTTCCACTTCTGGAAGCTAAAGTTTCATTGTAAATTGTGTCCTAACCTGACACGTTAGTTCAAGTTTCACACCAGTCCAAATGCAATGATTTAGGGCCTGATAAAATAAGAGGAGAGTCAGATAAAAGTGGCAATTCTACCGAGAAATTACAGATCTATCATAAAATATTAATATCTGTCAGTCCACTGGTCGATTTCGCCAAGGAAACGTCATTATTGTGATAATACTTGGAGAGGAATTGTTGAAAAGTTTCCCAGAGTAATTCATTTTTCAAAAAGGAAAGAAAGAGAAATAAAGGATGGAATTGAGGCTAAGGTTGGGAAAAGGCCCCATGCTGAGAAGGAGAATAGTAATAAGAGGAGGAGGGAGGACAGGGCTGCTGGGGACAGAACATCCAGGGGGCGGGGAGGGGTGAGGGGGGAGGTGATGCCTGAGGGGTGACCCATGCAGCGCCATGCAGGGTGGGCGCTCAGAATCCCCGCTGGTCCACGAAATGGGCAATGCCAGTGCAGCACAGATGGTCCCTACATTAGTCTATATTTGTTCTTTCCCCTGATGGCCGCCAGCCTCTCCCTTCAAGCGCAGAGTGAGCCAGGGCATCGGCCCCAGTGTTTCTGGTGGTTTGGCAGGAAGAATCTGCTCAAAGGCTCATAGAAGCTTGTCCTTCCAATTCTTGCCCTTCCCAGCTCGAGATCGCAGATGATGCGCAGAGAGGGAAGAGAGAGGGGAGAAGGTAGACCCCCGCAGAGCTGTCACCCTGGGGTGATGGAGCCCCCCCACCCTATGCTGTGAAAGTGCCACTGGGACACACAGGGAGGATACCTCCCCCCCCACCCCCCACCCCCCAAAAACGCAGCTCTAGGCTTTAACAAGCTATCCTGTGTGGAAGTCCCAGAACTGCTGGATCCAAAACAAGGTGGCTTGCCAGCAAGGCTCTTGGTGGCCACCCCAGTGAACTGGTAGCCATGGTCACAAGGACAAGTCTGTTGGTTTGGCCTCTTTGGATTCTGGAATGTTTGTCTTCCTGGAGAAGGAGGGACTGCCATTGTAAGGGAGACTGGACTTCCTGCTACTTTTGTGCAGAGACCTCAGAGCTGGATTTGAGTAGCTCTGAAGAAAATGGCTCAGCAGATAAAGAATCCACCTGCCATGCATGAGACATGAGACTCAGGTTCGACCCCTGATTAGGGAAGATTCCCCGGGAGGAGGAAATGGCAAGCCACTGCAGTACTCTTGCTGGGAGAATCCCAGGGACAGAGGAGCCTGGCGGGCTGCAGCCCGTGGGGTCACAGAGTCAGACACGTCTCAGCACATGGCACATTGTCATGCACAGGTGGGTGTGTGGACTGAAATCCACACCTCATCACACAGATGTGGGTTAAGTCTTGTGCAGTGTTTTTCAGCGACATCAAGAGAAGGATACCTTTGTTCCCTGTAGATTGAAAAAGATTTCATTGTTGCATTGTTTTCTCATCAGAGGAAATGGAGAAGGGCTGTTGATTATTTTTAACTTATTCTTCTACTTTCTTGGTGCCTCAGAGTTCCCTGGTGGCTCAGACGGTAAAGCGTCTGCCTGCAATGCAGGAGACCCAGGTTTGGTCCCTGGGTTGGGAAGATCCTCTGGAGAATGAAATGGCAACCAGTACTCTTGCCTGGAAAATCCCATGGACAGAGGAGCCTGGTAGGCTACAGTCCGTGGGGTCACAAAGAATCGGACACAACTGAGCGACTTCACTTTCTTCTACTTTCTATTTTCCATTTTAAATATGTACTAATTGCCCAAAACCCTTCCTCCTGGCCCCATGTCCTACAACTTCTAATTTATTTATCTTCATACTCCTTGATTTCTTCCAAAATACTGTTACTGATTTTGTTTCCCTGGGAATATTAACACACTGTAGACATGTTTTACTGGGATTGTGTGTCTGTGTAACTTTTAGCATATTAATGTACTTTATAAGCATTGCTCAGGTAATGTCACAAAGCAGGTTTTGGGTTTAGCTATTAGGAAGCAACTGTTATCCTTGGGTTGACTTTTAAAATGGGTATAACCATGAAGCAACATATTTCTAGAGAAGATTCTTTATTCTTCAGGCCATAGAAATGTGACTTTGGTGAATACCTAATGGAAATCAATTTTCCATTTTGTATGGTGGCTATTGAGCCAGGTAACGAATATGCTTTCCTTTTTAACTTACAGTAGACTAGTTTACTTTTTCACATCAGTTTTTATATTCCAAACTTTACTGACTTTAAGTTCATGGGGCAATTATGTAATGTCCTAGAAACATTCTTATTTGGTGCCAGTGAAAAATTCCTCATGTTCTCATTTGCAAATGCATTGTTCAAAGCATGTTCTTGGTTGTTTCTGCTAAACTAAAAGGTGTATACTTTTTTTGGGGTGGGGGTGTGGGTTTTACCCTGCTTCACGTGGGATCATTGTTCCTGGACCAAGGATCAAACAAATATCCTCTGCAGTGGAAACAGGGAGTGTTAACTATTGGACCATCAGAGAAGCCCTGGGATGTGATTCCTAATTCTAGCAGCCTAACCCCATGATTCCCACAGAATTGTAATAAGTTGCTAGTCTTCCTAATATTCTCTATTTCACACATGGACTCTCCTCACATGTGAACAAAAATGGCATTTTAATAAAAAAACCTCTAGAATATTTCTGTCTACTTTCTCTCACTTTCAGAAAGTATTTTTTCACATTTTAATACATCTTGTTTATTCTTTAGGAGTCAGAAGACTAAAAAAAAATATCCTACTGAAAGATAAATGCACATAAAAATTTATTTTTAAAATGGGCAATTAAAACCTAGGTCCAAAAACCCAAAGGAAACTTTCAATTTGGTCTCTTAGAGATCTGGTTCTCAATTTCCTTTCACTTTAGTGGTGTCAATGAGAATTCTGAATGTGTGGGTTGGAATGTGAATTTGATCAGAAATGAATGGCATGATTTCCCTCAGGACTCCATCAAGCCAAGTCAATCAACATCGAGACAAACCACATAATTTTCAATTATGTAATGAGAAATTTTTAGTTGGCCTATGCCTCAGAACAGTTACAGCTAAAATATAATTATTATTTTCAACTAGGATTCAAATTGTTGAGTAAAATGAAACTGCAGATTCAAACATAGAATCTTTTCTAACAGGTTTTTTCTTTTAAGTATTAGATCATTGGTTACATTAGAATTTTGGAAGGAGTGGCTAAAAAGCTCCTGATATATTGAATTGTATCATTTATCTCTTTTTTGCCGTTCTATTTTAAATTTTCATTTTATTGGAGTATAATTGCTTTGCAGTGTTGTTAGTTTCTGCTGTACAATGAAGTGAATCAGTCATGTGCATACATACAGTCCCTCCCTCTTGAGTCTCCCTTCCAGCCACCCCCGCCACCCCTCTAGGTAATCACAGAGCACCCCATGAACTGACTCAGTACCTCCCGTGAATCGGACACAATAGAGAGTATGTTTTCTTACTTCAGCCTTCGTATAACAATCCAACTCTACAGCACGGGGGCGATGGACCACAATTCAACGAGTCAGCAGGAGATTTCAGTACCTCACTTTACAGATTAGGAGACTGAGACCCAGAGTTATTAAGTGATATATCTAAGGTCAAACAGGTCATGGGGAAAATATAACCTGCGTGTGTGTGATAAGGTGCAAGTAATTTTATTTTTCAGTGTTATTATAAATTCCCTAGATCATTCTTTGATTTTTCCAACCTTTCAGCAATTAGAATAAGCGCTAGTGGTAAAGAACCCATCTGCTAATACAAGAGATGCGGGTTCTATCCCTGAGTGGGGAAGATTCCCTGGAGAAGGAAATGGCAACCCACTCCAGTATTTTCGCTTGAAGAATTTCATGGACAGAGGAGCCTGATGGGCTACAGTCCATTGGGTTGCACAGAGGCGACATGACTGAGGTGACTTAGCATGCATGCATGTTTCAATGCTACTTTTTCTATTTGGCCCACCCTCTCCTCCCCTCCCTGTGTTCACACGTCTGTTCTCTATGTCTGGGTCTCCACTGCTGCTCTGCAAATAGGTTCATCAGTACCAGCGTTCTAGATTCTATATATAGGCATTAGTATGTGATATTTGTCTTTCTCTTTTCAGTATTCTTGCCTGGAGAACCCCTTGGACAGAGGATCCTGGTGGGCTACAGTCCATGGGGTCACAAAGAGTCAAGCATGACTGAGTGATTAACACTTTCACACTTTCTGACTTAACTTCACTCTGTTATAACAGACTCTAGGTTCATCCACCTCACTAAAATGGTTCCTTTTTATGTCTGAGTAATATTCCATTGTATCAATGTACCACAACTTCTCTACCATTCATCTGTTGATGCACATCTAGGTTGCTTCCATGTCCTAGGTATTGTAAATAGTGCTACTAGGAACATTGGGGTACATGTGTACCTGAGGAATATGGAAAGGGTATATGTCCAGTAGTGGGATTTTTGGGTCATGTGGTAGTTTAATTCCTAGTTTTGTTTTGACACGAATTCCCCACAGACCCCTGACAGTGTTGCTGAGGGCGCCTCACTTCAGCTCCTGGTCCCCCATTTGTTTTGGTCTGTCAGGCTCCGTTCCCCTGTACGTGCTGCCATGGCCCTTGGAATGACCTCTCCTGGCTGCCAGCCCAGGTTCTGATCCCTCCCATCAAAACCAGCACCACAAGGAACACAGTTAATGGTGTGAGATAGCAAAGCAAGTCATTTGTTTCTAGTCACAGAGACTGTTCAGAACCAACAAGGCCACATGCAGCCTGGGGAGCCTTTCTTCCTGGATACAAACAGGACTTCTCATTCCAGGGATAAATGCTGGTTGTTAAAATCCAGGCATGGATGAAACTGCAGGGAAGCTTGTTTTATGCTTCATTTATTTAATAAACATTTGATAGTTTCTGCTTACGAAAACATTGCCCCTTCATCTTAGTAAGGAATGCAAAATAATGCTTTTTCCCTTCAGCACTGACTGCAATGCAAAGGCAATTTTGGTCTCATTTCCTAGTATTTTATATTAAGTTAGAATGGGCTGTAAGTGGCATGGATTTTTAATACCTCTTATCAAAACTTTGGGCTTCCCTTGTGGCTCAGTGGTAAAGAACTTGCCTGCCAACGCAGGAGATGTGGAGGATTCGGAAGATCCCCTGGAGGAGGAAATGGCAACCCACTCCAGTATTCTTGCCTGGAGAATCCCGTGGACAGAGGAGCCTGGCAGGCTACAGTTCATGGGGTAGCAAAAGAGTTGGACATGACTTAGCGAATAAGCAAAACAACAAATCAAAACTTTACTGTTTAATAAATTTACACCATATATCCACCACATGCTTAATGCTCTTAATTCCTTAAAAACAGAACAGAGCACAGGAAAACAGGGACTGAGGAAAAGAGGTATTAAGCAAAAAGGCTGTAGCTGTAACTTATACAAATATCTTCATAAAACCATCACTTTCTTTTCCCCTGTGGGTCAGCCCATCCACAGAGAAGTTTCATCTAAGTTTCATCACGTGGCAGGGGGAAGAACACCCTCTCTGCCCTGCATCTGGTTCCACCTCTGGTCCTCATTCGAGAGCAGTTTTCACACATGTGCACAAATTCTTAGCCCTTCTTCTCACTGAGAAGTGGGCCTACGTCTCTGTCCTTGCACTTGGATGGGGTTATGACAGCCCTGACCCACAGTCTGACAGAGCGATGCCCGTGGCTCCCGAGCTGGTTCGCAGGAGACCCCGCAGCTTCCATCTTGCTGGGGTGCTGATGTCAGGGCTCCGAGCTTCCCCGTGAGCAGTCAGTCCCCAGGCCAGGAGGGGCAAAGGTCCCGTAGAGAAGCCACATAGAGGGGCCTTGATGCTCTTTTCCTTTGATCTCATTCCTAACTTGTCAGGTGTTTTTATAAAGATTCTTATTGTTGGTTATTTGCGAAGTCATGTCCGACTCCTTGTGACCCCATGGACTGTGGCCCACCAGGCTCCTGTGTCCATGGAATTCTCCTGGCAAGGAGAACCTACTGGAGTAGGTTGCCTTGCAGGCAGATTATTTACCAACTGAGCTACCAGGGAAGCCCTTGACAGAATCTGCTGAGGCCAAACCTGTGCTTGTTACATTATTGCTTCAGTTTTACGTTTTTTGGTTTTTTGGTTGCAAGGCATGTGGAATCTTAGCTGCCCTATCAGGGATCCGACCTACAGCCCCTGCATTGAAAGGTGAAGTCGTGACCACTGGACTGCCAGGGAAGTCCCTGCTATTTGTTTTTGGAGAATGGCTTATTATATGGATATTTCTGCTTTTTTCTTTCTTTAAGGTGTCACTCCACCAAATCAATCCTTGTATCATAAGACAGAAGATATTTATACTGAAGCTCATGTGCTTATTTAGGAATCAACTTTAAAATGGATAATGCTTAAAATAATTGAGATGAACAGAAGGCAATTAGAATAAACTCTTATTAAGTTGCACTAATAGAGAGGAATGTCAGTTGAAATTTATTAAAAATCTAAAGTCTAGGATATTGTTTTCATTCATATTCTAAAAATTATCTGAAGGACAAAAATTACTTTTCCCCAGTATCACATAATTGCTTCCTATTTCTTTTATACCAATTAGCAGGGAGGATACAGGCCATCCAGATTCTACCTAATTTCCCATGAACACTACTGACAAAAATCAGTGTCTTTTGACAGAAATAAATCCCAGAATATCTCTTCACCCTCTTTTAAAAAATTCTGAACTTTATCAGCCACTCCTAGACTGCCCTTGCTTTGATGGGCTGTTTTGAGCATCATTTTCAATGTTTTTTATTTTTATTTTTGGCCTATAATTAACTTACAATAGTTAATTATAGTTAGTTTTGGCCTATAGTTAATTTAATGTACAGGTGTACAGCAGAGTGAGTCAGTTATACACACACATATCCACTCAGTTTTAGATTCTTCACAGAGTACTGAGCAGGGTTGGGATGGACCAGTACACACTGCTACATTTAAAGTGGATAACCAACAAGGACCTGCTGTAACAGCCTGGATGGGAGGCGGCTTTGGGAGAGAATGGATACATGTGTATGTGTGGCTGAGTCCCTTTGCTGTTCACTTGGAACAATCACAACATTGTTAATTGCCTATACTCCAATACAAAATAAAAAGTTTAAAAAAATTCAGGATGCTGATAATAAAAAAACTCTTACTTGTGAGAACAAGTGTACAGTAAGTACATATGAATGCCCCTATATGAATGAGTTCCATTCTGAGAGTGTGTTCATAGGTCCAGTTTGTTCATAAGTTCCACAAAGTTAGCTGAGGTGCTCAACTAACACAATTGACTATGTAGTACTGTACTAAGTTTGTAATACTTCTCACACAAATAATACATAGCAAACAAACGCTACAAATAAAGAAAACATTTGTTAATCTTACAGTACCTTGAAAAGTACCATGGTCCAGTACGACAGCTGACACCCAGGGGCACGTTCCCAGCTTTGAAAGTTCGCAACCTGAAGGTTCGTATGTAAGGGACTTGCTGTCCATGGAAACCAACAGAAGCCCTCTGCAAACAGGGGCTGCTGCCACAGGGCGTGGGGCCAGAGAGTGGGACAGATACTCAGAGAGCTCAGAGAGCTCTCTCCTAGGACATACATTTCTGTATTTCTGTGTGTGCCGTGTGCTAAGTTGCTTCAGTTGTGTCTGACTCCTTGCGACCCCACGGCCTGTAGCCCGCCAGGCTCCTCTCTCCACGGGGATTCTCCAGACAAGAACACTGGAGTGGGTTGCCATGCCCTCCTCCAGGAGATCTTCCCAACCCAGGGATCGAAACTGTGTCCCTTATGTCTCCTGCATTGGCAGGTGGGTTCTTTACCACTAGCACCACCTGGGAAGCCCTTTGTGTTTCTACTTAACATCAAAAGCTGGATTTGGTGAATTCTCTAAGTTGACATTTCTTTTTTGGGGGAGCACTTTTCAGAGACAACTGTCACGCCCTTTGAGGTAGTCACCATCGCCTGATTCCCAGAATGGACACCTCTGGTCTGACCTTGACTCTCACTGACAGCTCAGGTTGGACCGACCGGGCTCCTCCCTTCCTCTCACATGACCTGAGGCCTCACCTAAGCCTCCACACCAGTGCTCACGGGCTTATGCTAGCTGCATTTTGTCCTGACCCATAACATGTCCTGACCTTTGATAATATGTTTCAGTCCCTTTAATTTTTCACTAACATGTTCACATTTTTCTTTATCTTGGCATAAATTCGTAAATGGATCTCAGCTGAGGCTTTGATCTGAAGCTTGTGCTTCAGCTGGAAGTTTCAGAGACAGACTCACGGGTGGCTGTCTCCTTTCCAGCTTGGGTGCATCAGTCACCCAGGTTTTCACAGCTCCATGGATGGCAGCGTGCCAGCCTCCTCTGTCCATGGCGTTCTCCAGGCAACCCCATGGGGGTTGGGTTGCCATTTCCTCCTCTGGGAATCTTCCTGACTCAGGGATGGAACCTGCATCTCCTGCATCTTCTATATTGGCAGGCGAATTCTTTACCACTGAGCCACCTCGGAAGCCTCCCTTCCCAACTTGGCACTCTTTTTATATTCCATCAGTGAAATCATGAGATAAAATTACATTTCTGTTTGCCTTGGTCTCAGTATTTAAAGAGCTTCTGGAGACCTACAGATGCATTGTTCTGAAATTGCACGCATCTTACACTAAATTTTTTTCTGCTAGAAAAAGAGCAGGTCATTAACGTGACTGCCCAGATTCTCTCTTCTTGGATTTTTGTAAGATCTTTTCACTGGCTTTTTCCATCTCCCTGAGTATGGTGCTTTTTTTTCTTTTCCTCAGTCATGAAGATGCTGAGAAGATAATGTGTAAAAGGATCTTCCATGTGCTTGAACTTGCTTGGAGGCAGAGTCTCCATTTATGCTGGGGGAGGCGGGGCTCAGCTCTAAGTGCTATGATGATTGTGGAGTGTTGCTCTAGGCTTCCCGGATTCGAATCATTTGTCTATTTATACATTCCTTCACAGGTTGTAAATTGCAGCCACCAGGTCACCCTTGGCTATTAACAGGACAGAAAACTGCCTGTAGTGCATTCTGTTCATGGCTGTGTTCCGATAATACAAAAAAGAGCCTGAGAATCCTTTCCTGGCCTTGGTAACAAAGACACTTGTCAGATACCCCATTGGGGGTTAATGATGCACAGTGTGTATGGAAGACAGGGTCCCACCCCTAACCTTGCATGTGCGTGGATTCCTATTAAGTATTGGTTGCTGAGATGGTAAAGAATCTGCCTGCTGATGCAGGAGACTCAGGAGACATGGTTTAGATCCCTGGGTCAGGAAGATCCCCTGGAGAAGGGAATGGCAACCCACTCCAATATTCTTACCTGGAGAATCTCAAGGACAGAGGAGTCTGGCAGGCTACAGTCCATGGGGTCGCACAGAGTTGGACAGGACTGAGCCACTAACACTGGTGTCCTTAATTGTGTGTTTCGGATATTATTACCCTCTTATTACTCCAGTTGTATGACTGAGATATTCTGAGTGTTTGTTTACCTCCTTTTGGGGTCATAATGTACTCTGTTCTCTGGAGCTGAAAAACAGGAAGCTACTCATTTTTCTGGATATCATGGGTCACATCACATGCTATAAAGTTGGCCAAGTTTGCCCACAAAATGAGCCTGATAGAGGCTGGGGAATTAAAGCTTTGCCAACAACCCTTAGTCAAGAAGGGGGCAAGGGGTGGGATGAAGTGGGAGGTGGGAAGGGAGGCTTCAGAGGGAGGGGGCATATGTATACCTGTGGTTGATTCATGTTGATGTATGGCAGAAACCTACACAACATTGTATATCAATTTTCCTCCAATTCAAAATAAGTAAGAAAACACAGAAGGGAGTGAGATCAGAAGATACCGGGTACCCGCTGTCCTGTGGCTGCTCCCCCCAACAGGGGACGTGGCCTGAGAGCCATGTGGACACGTTAACAGAACCACAGAGGGATGTTTAACCCAGTTGCTGTGTAGGGAGCTTGTTGCCCCGTCCTTGTCCTGCCGTGTTATAGAAGAAAATGCATGCATGCTAAATCGCTTCAGTCGTGTCTGACTCTGCGACCCCATGGACTGTAGCCCGCCAGGCTCCTCTGTCCATGGGATTCTCCAGTCAGGAATACTGGAGTGGGTTGCCATTTCCTTCTCCAGGAGATCTTCCTTGACTCAGGGATCAAATGAGCACTCTTTTATTCTTAAGAATGTCTTGATTTGGACCATGAATGACTACAGGTCTATTTTAGTCTACTCAAAAGGTTCCAGAAGTTTCCTTTCTTCCAGAAGCTGCCTTAGATCCTTCCAGGCAGGACTGGGGGCTGGTCTGCATGTTCTCCTGAAGTGCGGGACACGCCCATCCCTGTATCTCTGCCCCACTCAAGCCTGTGTGGTTCCTGAGGCCAAGCTCTACATCCCCAGACATTTATTTATTCCCAGATGGCACAGGATTGACACCTAAAAGGCACTCGAGTTTTGATTGAAATAATTATGAAATAATTATGAAATTGGAAGCCCAGGCCTGTAATCCACATGGGGTGTGGCTTAGCAAGAACAGGCTGACAAGAGCCTTGAGTAGGAGTCGGCCAGGTAAAGAAGGAAACAGGTCCAAGCATTTCAGAGAGAACGGCAGGAGCTAAAAGAACCCACAGTAACTCAGCGGCCACAGCAGCAGCCTAGGTGTGAGGGTTCCGCTACAGGTG
Source organism: Muntiacus reevesi (assembly GCF_963930625.1). NCBI lineage: Eukaryota > Metazoa > Chordata > Mammalia > Artiodactyla > Cervidae > Muntiacus > Muntiacus reevesi. Next base: position 4,945,625 of record NC_089265.1, on the reverse strand, counting down.
AGCCTGGGGGCAGTAATACGGGCTGGGGAAGGAGAGGCTCGGTGTATAAACTGGTGAGTTTGCACTGGGTCAAGGAAGAGCCACAACTTTATTGACCAGATACCTAATTATCAGCCAGGCACTAGGTTAGGTGTTTTATCTCAACTTGTCCTCGAACTTCTCCGAGTAGTTAGACATAGGTGTTACCCTATTTAATAGATGAGAACTTTATTTATGTTTGAGTTAAGTTTTATTTTTGAGTATAGTTGCTTTCCAGTGCTGGTATAGTTTCTGATGTACAGCAGAGTGAATCAGCTATATATACATATATCCCTTCTTTTTTGGGTTGCCTTTCCATTTAGGTCAATCAATACTGGGAAAGAGAAAAATAAATAAAAATTCTAAAAAAATATGTGAGAAAACCCAGGTAAATAAAAACAAAAAATATATGTTATTTATTTTTATATAACCTGGGTTTTCTCACCTATCTGAGAAAACCCAGGTTAGAGGGAGTTTGTATGATCTGACTGATGTCACATGGTTGAAAGTGGATTCAAACCATAAGGTTTTGACTTCGCACCGGGTCATATCTATCTCCTTCTCTTTTTCTCTCATCCTCACTTTATCTCCCTCAGACACACAAAGGCACACACACAATCTCAGACTCAATGAGGATCCACGGAAGTGCTTGAAGCTGGGAAATTACATGGTCAGGTCTCTCTTTTAGGAATACTATCATGGGGGGTGTTTGGGATCCAAAGTTTGAAGTAGGACTTCAGGAGCTGTGATGCCTGCTCAGAGGCTGGTCTAGACATCCAGGTGGGAAGGAATGAACCTGATTCAAAGTAGAAGTAGTAAAGACAGTGAAGAGGGAGTGGACCCAAGAGATGCTGAGGACATAGAATCCATTTGGAAAGCCCAACGTAGACTTGGAAAGGGGGGTTGAAAATTTGGTTGTGAATTCAAGCCTTGTCTCTTTGTAAACCAGGTGGGTTAAGTCAGGTGGTACAGTTCCTTGGAACTGGGAAGCAGTTGTGTAAAGAGTCTGGAGGATGAGTTCAGCTTTGGGCCTGTTTGCGTTGAATCATCCATTCAATATCCAGATGGATTTATTTATAGAACATGCAGGACTGAGACTCAGAAGAAAGACCTGGGATAGATGTCTAGATGTAGGAGTCATCAGCTTAAATCAGAAGAAATGACCCAGGTCAGAGACAGCAGAAGACCCAGGATGTGAGAACACTCGAGGCTCCTGCAGGGTCCCAGGAGAGAGGCTGGAGGAAAATCAGGATAAAATCCTGTCACAAAAACCAGGGGTAAGGGAAGAGGTCAAAGAGGAAATGAATGGGAGCAACAGGTGGGAAAAACCCCAACATAATTCTGTTTCTGCCAAGTGAAAGTCACTCTGTCGTGTCTCTTTGTGACCCCATGGACTGTATAGTCCATGGGATTTTCCAGGCCAGAATACTGGGGTGGGTAGCCATTCCCTTCTCCAGGGGATCTTCCCAACCCAGGGATTGAACCCATGTCTCCTGCATTGCAGGTGGATTCTTTACCAGAGGTACCAGATACAAAGTATCATGTACATCTTACAAAACATACAGTGGTTTTCAGGAGTGTATTTGAAAATATTACAAAACTAAATTGATACTTAAAGGCATTGGAATTATAGTTAACTATAATTAATTAACAACTATTCATTAATCAAGTGTCTACTTGTATCTGACTACTAAGGTGTACCATAACTTAAACCTGGATTAAGCCCCATTGACTCAAAGTTTTCCCGTTTGGGAGGTGGAAAGACTTTGGCCCCAAATTCTGCAAATGTCATTGGGACCAAATGTCACTTTGACTCTAGAGAGGGAGCTTCTGAATATTATCAGCAGTGCTGGGCTTCAGGGCTTCCTGAGCAAACAGTGTTTATCTTGATGGCATAACCCCAGTTCATCTGGATGAAATAGCGCAGTGCTGGCATTTTCATGGAATGGGTCACCGGACCCAGATGAAGAAAAATGGAAGTTATTGAGCCCTCGTGTACCAGTCTTTCCTCTGGGACAGCCGTTTTGTCCTTGTCCTTGATAGAGATATCTGAAACCCTCAAGTCTAATGAATTTTCTGCTCTGTCTGGATATGTTCCCTTGGCAGCAATGGCAAACTTGAAGAAATACTGTAAAGGTTATCAAAGGTTAATAGTTTCTCAACGTGTTTTTTTTTTTTTCCCCTAGGCAGATAACAACCCCCAAGTCCTTTCAGGCAAAGAGATTCAATAATAAGACTATAATTACAATAGAGACACTGGTGGATATTCTTCCACTGATAATCTGCCTTTATCTAAGAGTTTTATTTTATTTTTGTCAGTACCCATCTCCTTCCAAAATTATTTGCAATATTTTAAAATAAAGAGCACAATACAAATACAGTTAAAATAGAAACAGAACACCAAAGACCATGTAGAGGATAAAAAAGGACATAAATACTCTGAAAACCCACTCTGACAGAGGATGAGATAGTTAGATGGCACCATCAACTCAACGGACATGAGTTTTAGCAAACTCCAGGAGATAGTGAAGGACAGGGAAGCCTGGAGTGCTTCAGTCCATGGGGTTGCAAAGAGCTGGACACGACTGAGCAACTGAACAGCAAATCCAGTCTGCTATATTTGCAGCTTTAAGATTTCTAATAGATTAAAGTAAGTTTTCTTTTGAGTCTCTGAAAGTATTGTTGATCAACATTTTCCCATTAGCCCTAAAAAGTAAATAGATGAATTGGATATATTTATTTATTTATTTATTTATTTTTTATTTTTTTTTTTTTTTTAGTGGAGTGCAGTTTATTACACCGGCGGGCCCAAGGCAGAGTCACCTCTTAGCCAAGGACCCCGTCCAGCATTTGTGAAAATCTTTTATACCCCATGTGTACGTGTCCAAACCCACCACCTACCCCATGTGTACGTGTCCAAACCCACCACCTCAATTCCCTTGAGACTTACATAAACAAAGGCAGGGTAAATACAACTACAATAACCCCATCATTCCCGTGTTATGTGTTCAAACAGTCAATAATCAATCAGCCCGCAGTTACATTCCAAACAGTTAATAACCGATAAGCCTGTGCTTACATTCTGATAGATAGTGTCCGGAGGCAGGGGTGATTAGTGTCTCTTTTCTCTTAGGCGATGAGTAACCTGGATATGATCTTCAAGGTTCCCCTGTCCGGAGGGGGTCTTATCCTTCCAATTGGATATATTTAAAAACTGAAACAGATTCTTTACCACTGAGCCATCTGGGAAGCCCAGATAGTATAGTATTGCAGTATTTATTGAAAAACAATCTGCATATAAGTGGACCTGCATAGTTCAAGCCCATGTTGTTTAAGGGACAACTATATTCCTACATAACTGTAAAAGTCACCTATAAAATGTACTGGTGGTTGAGTACAATACTAGTGAATCAAACTTCATTAATGTCATCTGGTTTTAACTGCTGTGTTTCAGTAACAACTTTAGGCAACCTTTAGCTCATAAATGGGCTTCCCTGGTGGCCCAGATGGTGAAGAATCTGCCTGCATTGCAGGAGACACGGGTTTGATCCTTGGACTGGGAAGATGCCCTGGAGAAGAGAATGGTTACTCACTCCAGTATTCTGGCCTGGAGAATTCCATGAACAGAGGAGCCAGATTGACTACAGTCCATGGGGTCACAAAGATAATTTAGAAAAATCTTCCCTTCATTTATAAGCACTAGAGTAAAATAGAGCTTATTCTGTATGCAATATTTATTAGTTTTTCCTAGTTTCCAGAGTACCTCTCTATAAATCATCTGGCTGTTTGATACATATGCTATGATATACCTCCACACAACTTTTTCCTTTTAAACAGAGAACAGACTTTCTGAATCACAGAAGTTGTTTTTCTTTCTTTCTTTTTTTTAAGGCTCGGGAATTTAACCTGGCTAAAAATGCTTTCAGGCTTCCCTGTTGGCTCAGCAGTAAAGAATCCACCTGCCAATCCATGCAGGAGATGAAGGATACTCAGGTTTGATCCCTGCATCTGGAAGATCCCCCTGGAGAAGGGAATGGCAGCCCACTCCAATATTCTTGCCTGGAGAATCCTTTGGTCAGCGGAGCCTGGCAAACTACAGTCCATGGGGTGCAAAGATCTGGACATGAATTAGCAACTAAACAAAACCAGAAATGCTTTTGCACTATGAAATAAAGATCAAGAAGGTCCAGCTGTAGCTGATCACCGAGGATTTTCATCACAGCGTATTTGAAAGCAATTAGATAAGATCAATATATTCTTCTACTAGATTTTCTTAAAAAGAAAAAGTTGTACAGTTTCACAGTTCTGAAACAAAATTAAAGCATGACTGCTGTTTTTACTTAGTATAATATGGTTCAGATCATGAGCATTTGAGTAAGAGGTGGTTTCTGACCTCTTATTGTTTACAGTCTTATTAGTGAATGATACGTGTGAACAAAAACCTGCACACAACTGTCAGACAGAATGTACATACTGTTAAAGACAGAGTGAACTCTGTGAAATGTAAACCTGGCTGGTTTCAAAGTTTGCCTCTTTCATTGCCCTTATGATCACAATTTTATCCATTCATTGTATTTAGTGACAATAAAAATAACTTGTGCTGTCGGTGTGTCCAACTCTTTTCAACCCCATGAACTATAGCCCGCCAGGCTCCTCTGTCCATGGGACTCTCCAGGTAGGAATGCTGGAATGGGTTGCCATGCCCTCCTCCAGGGAATCTTCCCAACCCAAGGGATCAAACCCATGTCTCCTGTGTCTCCTGCATTGGAAGGATGATTCTTTACCACTGAACCACCTGGAAAGCCCTAAAAATAACTGATAAAGCTTACTAAGTAATTCCAGTCCCAGGTACTGTTCTGATTGCCTTCTGTGTTTTATGTTACTCATAATAACCCCATGAAGAAAACAAAGCCCAGAGCAGTTAATGGTAAGGAAGAGGCCTGGGAATCACAAGCAGGTTTGGCTTGTTTCTGAAGCCTTTTCTTAACAACTCTGCTACCCAAAGATGGCAGAACTTAAACCCATCAATGAAGAATCACTCATGTATATGTGCAGACTCATCAAATTGTACATATTAAATTTGCAGTTACCTCAATAAAGCTGTTAGAGAAATAATTTAAGAGCTTCCCTGGTGGCTCCCTGGTAAACGATCCGCCTGCCAATGCAGGAGACAGTGGTTCGATCCCTGGTCTGGGAAGATCCCACATGCTGCAAAGCAACGAAACTCATGTGCCACAGCGACTGAGCCTGTGCCCCAGGGCCCAGGAGCCTCAACTACTGAAGCCCTAGAGCCTGAGCTCTGCAACCAGAGAAGTCACTGCAATGAGAAGCCCACTTAACATGCAACTAGAGAGTAGCCCCTGCTCGCCACGACTAGAGAAAAGCCTGTGCAGCAATGAAGACCCAGCACAGCCAAATTAATTTTAAAAAGATATTTTTAAAAACTAAAAAAATTAAAATTAAAAGAAGAAAAACCTAGTTAGACTTGTTCAGATATCTTGTTTTCATGTTCCATTCCTCCGAGAGTCCCAACAGCTGTTTTAAAGCCAAAGCACTCAGAATTCCTTGGTCTATACTTCCTGGCTGATGTGGGTAGATCATTTGGATAGTTCAGGACTTGTGTGATTTTGTTTTCAACCTCAAATGTTCAGATTAGCTGTCACAAAAAGCCCAGACCCTTCTATGCTGTGGCAAACAGTCTGTGGAGAAGTCATTTCTATTAAGCAGATGTCACCATGTCTCCTGTTTTCCTCTTTTCATGTTCCTTCAGCTTTTCTTTAGTAGAAAAAAAAATTAAAAGCTTCTGATATATTCTTTCTCTTGCCAAGCTGCAATTTGAAAAAGCAGCAGACAAAACATAGTTCTGTAGATTTGTCTCTGCTTTCTCTTTAACTTCTAAGATCAGCTCCGCCCAGTACCTCAGGATAACTCATGTGAGGCTCAGGTGAGTAGTGGACCTAATCTGTTATTATAAATAGCTTTGATCTCAATAAGAAACAATCAAAATAATAATGCCTAAGGTATCAGTACTGCTGCTCTCTAGGGTCCTGCCTCACCCAGGAGATGTAAAATGCCTTTATCCGGGTCCACAGACAGAATACCACACAGGCTGCAGCATTTCTGTCTTCTCTACTGCAGGAGGAAGTTACTAGAAAATCCCACACCACATTTACCTCAGCTCAGCGTAAAAACCCTTGGCAATTATTATTCATAGACTTTGATGATGGCCATTCTGACTGGGGTGAGGGGATACCTCATTGTAGTTTTAATTTGCATTTCTCCAGTAATGAGCAAGGTCAAACATCTTTTCATGTGTTTATTATCCATCTGTATGTTTTATTTGGATAAATGTCTGTTTAGGTCTTCTACCCACTTTTAAAAATTTTATTTATTTTTTATTGAAGGATAATTGCTTTACAGAATTTTGCTGTTTTCTGTCAAACCTCAACATGAATCAGCTATAGGTATACATGATCCCTTCCCTTTTGAGCCTCCCTCCCATTTTCCTCGCCACCCCCCCCCCCCCACCCAGGTTGATACAGAGCCCCTGTTTTAGTTTCCTGAGCCATACAGAAAATTCCCGTTGGCTATCTATCTTACATATGGTAATGTAAGTTTCCATGTTACTCTTTCCATACAGCTCACCCTCTCCTCCCCTCTCCCCAGGTCCATACGTCTATTCTCTATGTCTGTTTCTCCATTGTTGCCCTGTAAGCAAATTCTTCAGTACCATTTTTCTAGATTCCATATATATGTGTTAGAATACGGGATTGATCTTTCTCTTTCTGACTCACTTCACTCTGTATAATAGGTTCTATGTTCATCCATCTCATTAAAACTGACTCAAATGCATTCCTTTTTATGGCTGAGTAAAATTCTATTGTGTATGTATACCACAACTTCTTTATCAATTCATCTGTCAATGGACATCTATGTTGCTTCATAAATAGTGCTGCAATGAACAATGGGATACATGTGACTTTTTCAATTTTGGTTTCCTCAGGGTATATGCCTAGGAGTGGGATTTCTGGGTCACATGGTGGTTTTATTCCTAGTTTTTTAAGGAGTCTCCATATCGTCTTCCATAGTGGCTGTATCAGTTTACATTCCCACCAACAGTGCAAGAATGTTCCCTTTTCTCCACACCCTTTCCAGCATTTATTGTTTGTAGACTTTTTGATGAGGGCCATTCTGACCCCTGTGAGGTGATACCTCATTGTAGTTTTGATTTGCATTTCTCTAACAATGAGCAATGTTGAGCATCTTTTCATGTGTCTGTTAGGCATCTGTATGTCTTCTTTGGAGAAATGTCTCTTCAGCTCCCTTTCCCACTTTTTGATTGGGTTGTTTATTTTTCTGGTATTGAGTTGTATGAGCTGCTTATATATTTTGGAAATTAATCCTTTGTCAGTTGTTGCATTTGCTATTATTTTCTCCCATTCTGAGGGTTGTCTTTTCACCTTGCTTATAGTTTCCTTTGCTGTGCAAAAGACAGGTCCCACTTGTATAGTTTTGTTTTTATTTCTGTTACTCTAGGAGGTGAGTCATAGAGGATCTTGCTTTGATTTATGTCATCGAGTGTTCTGCCTATGTTTTCCACTAAGAGTTTTATAGTTTCTGGTCTTACATTTAGGTCTTTTATCTATTTTGAGTTTATCTTTGTGTATGGTGTTAGGAAGTGTTCTAATTTCATTCTTTTACATGTAGCTGTCCAGTTTTCCCAGCACCATTTATTGAAGAGGCTGTCTTTGCCCCGTTATATATTCTTGCCTCCTTTGTAAAAAATAAGGTACCCATAACTGCATGGGTTTATTTCTGGGCTTTCTATCTTGTTCCATTGGTCTATATTTCTGTTTTTGTGCTGGTACCATACTGTCTTGATGACTGTAGGTTTGTAGTATAATCTGAAGTCAGGGAGGTTGATTCCTCCAGCTCCATTCTTCTTTCTCAAGACTGCTTTGGCTAATCGGGGTCTTTTGTGTTTCCATATGAATTGTGAAATTTTTTGTTCTAGTTCTATGAAAAATGCCCATGGTAATTTGATAGGGATTGCATTGAATCTGTAGATTGCATTTGGTAGTATAGTCATTTTCACAATATTGAGGCTTCCCTGGTGGCTCAGAGGGTAAAGTGTCTACCTGCAATGCAGGAGACCCGGGTTCGATCCCTGGGTCGGGAAGATCCCCTGGAGAAGGACATGGCAACCCACTCCAGTATTCTTGCCTGGAGAATCCCATGGCTGGAGGAGCCTGGTGGGATATATATATAGTCCATGGGGTCACAGAGAGTTGGACATGACTGAGTGACTTCACTTTCACCCAGGAATATGGAATATCTCTCCATCTGTTTATGTCGTCTGATTTCTTTTCATTAGTGCCTTATAATTTTCTGTGTACAGTTCTTTTGTCTCTTTAGGTAAGTTTATTCCTAGATATTTAATTCTTTTTCTGGCAATGGTGAATGGGATTAATTCCTTAATTTCTCTTTCTGATTTTTCATTGTTAGTATATAGAAATGCAAGTGATTTCTGTGTATTGATTTTGTATCCTGAAACTTTGCTGAATTCACTGATTAGCTCTAGTAATTTTCTGATATCATCTTTAGGGTTTTCTATGTACAGTATCATGTCATCTACAAACAGTGAGAGCTTTACTTCTTTTCTATTCTGGATTCCTTTTATTTCTTTTTCTTCTTTGATTTCTGTGGCTAGGACTTCCAGAACTATGTTGGATAATAGTGGCAAAAGAGGACACTCTTGTCTTGTTTCTGATCTTAGGGGGAATGCTTTCAGTTTTTCATCATTGAGAATAGTGTTTGTCATAGGCTTATCATATATGGCCTTTACTATGTTGAGGTAGCTTCCTTCTATGCCCATATTTTTAAGAATTTTAATCATGAATGTGTGCTGAGTTTTGTCAAAGGCTTTTTCTGCATCTATTGAGATGATCATATGGTTTTTATCTTTCAATTTGTTAATATGGTGTATCAGATTGATTGCTATGGTTTTTCCAGTGGTCATGTATAGATGTGAGAGTTGGACTGTGAAGAATGCTGAGCACCAAAGAATTTATGCTTTTGAACTGTGGTGTTAGAGAAGACTCTTGAGGGTCCCTTGGACTGCAAGGAGATCCAACCAGTCCATCCTAAAGGAGATCAGTCCTGAATGTTCATTGGAAGGACTGATGCTGAAACTGAAACTCCAATACTTTGGCCACCTGATGTGAAGAGCTGACTCATTGGAAAAGACCCTGATGCTGGGAGGGATTGGGGGCAGGAGGAGAAGGGGACGACAGAGGATGAGATGTTTGGATGGCATCATCGACTCAATGGACATGGGTTTGGGTGGACTCCGGGAGTTGGTGATGGACAGGGAGGCCTGGCATGCTGTGGTTCATGGGGTCGCAAAGAGTTGGACACGACTGAGTGACTGAACTGAACTGAACATTGATTGATTTCTGTATATTGAAGAATCCTTGCATCCCTGGAATAAACCCAACTTTATCATGGTGTATGAGCTTTTTGAGGTGTTGCTGAATTCTGTTTGCTAAAATTTTATTGAGGACTTTTGCATCTATGTTCATCAGGGATATAGGCCTGTAGTTTTCTGTTTTTGTGTTGTCTTTGTCTGGTTTTGGTATCAGGGTGATGGTGGCCTCATAGAATGAGTTTGGAAGTGTTCCTTCCTCTGCAATTTTTTGAAAGAGTTTTAGAAGGATAGGCATTCTCTCTTCTTGCAGTGTTTGATAGAATTTTCCTGTGAAGTCATCTGGTCCTGGGCTTTTGTTTTTTGGGAGGTTTTTGATCACAGTGCTTGTAATTGGATTGCTCATAATTTCTATTTTTTCTTGGTTCAGTCTTGAAAGATTGAACTTTCCTAAGAACCTGTCCATTTCTTCCAGGTTATTTATTTTATTGCTATATAGTTGTTCATAATAGTCTCTTATAATACTTTGTATTTCTGCATTGTCTGTTGTAACCTCTTCTTTTTCATTTCTAATTTTGTTGATTTGATTTTTCTCTCTCTGTTTATTGATGAGTCTGGCTAAGGGTTTGTAAATTTTGTTTATCTTCTCAAAGAACCAGCTTTTAGTTTTATTAATCTTTATGGTTGTTTCTTTCATTTCTTTTTCATTTATTTCTGCTTGGACCTTTATGATTTCTTTCCTTCTACTAATTTTTTTTCTCCTTCTTTTTCCAGTTGCTTTAGGTGTAAAGTTAGGTTGTCTAGTCAATGTTTATCTTGTTTCTTGAGGTAGGATTGTACTGCTATAAATTTCCCTCTTAGAACTGCTTTTGCTGCATCCCATAGGTTTTGAGTTGTATTTTCATTGTCATTTGTTTCTATAAATTCTTTGATTTCCCTTTTGATTTCTTCAGTAACCTGTTGGTTACCTAGAAACGTGTTGTTTAATCTCCATGTGTTTGTGTTTCTTTCAGTTTTTTTCTTGTAATTGATGTCCAGTCTCATAGCATTGTGGTCGGAGAAGATGCCTGATATAATTTCAATTTTCTTAAATTTACTGATGTTTGATTTGCAGCTCAAGATGTGGTCTATCCTGGAGAATGTTCCATGTGCACTTGAGAAGAAGGTGTATTCTTCTGCATTTGGATGGAATATCCTGAAGATATCAATGAGATCCATCTCATCTAATGTATAATTTAAGACTTGTATTTCCTTATTAATTTTCTGTTTTGATGATCTGTCCATTGGTGTGAGTGGGGTGTTAAAGTCTCCTACTATTATTGTGTTGCTGTCAACTTCTCCTTTTATGTCTGTTAGTGTTTGTCTTATGTATTGAGGTGCTCCTATGTTGGGTGCATAGATATTTACAATTGTTATGTCTTCCTCTTGGATTGATCCCTTGATCATTATGTAATGTCCTTATCTCTTGTAATCTTCTTTATTTTAAGGTCTATTTTGTCTGATATGAGGATTGCTATTCCAGCTTTCTTTTGCTTCCCATTTGCATGGAATATATTTTTCCATCCTCTCACTTTCAGTATATCAGTGTCTTGATATCTGAAGTGAGTTTCTTGTAGACAGCATATATATGGGTCTTGTTTTTGTATTCATTCAGCCAGTCTGTGTCTTTTGGTTGGACCATTTAATCCATTTACATTTAAAGTAATTATTGATGTGTGTGTGTATATATATATACATATATATATATATATATATATATATATATATATATATATGTTCCTATTGTCATTTTCTAATTGTTTGGGGTTGATTTTGTAGATCTTTTTTATATATATAAGTTCCTTTAACAATTGTTGTAAAGCTGGTTTGGTGGTACTGAAATCTCTTGTACTTGTCTGAAAAGCTTTTTATTTCTCCATCAATTTTGTATGAGATCCTTGCTGGGTACAGTAATCTTGATTGTAGATTTTTCTCTTTCAGTACTTTAAATATATCCTGCCATTTCCTTCTGGCCTGCAGAGTTTCTGCTGAAAGATCAGCTGTTCTGCCCACTTTTTGATTGGGTTGTTTGTTTTTCTGATATGAGCTGCTTGTATATTTTGGAGATTAATCCTTTGTCAGTTATTTCATTTGTTATTATTGTCTGCCATTCTGAGGGCTTTCTCCCATTCTCTATCTTTTCACCTAGTTTATAGTTTCCTTTGCTGTGCAAAAGCTTTTAAATTTCATTAGGCTTCATTTGTTTATTTTTGTTTTATTTCCATTACTCTAAGAGGTGGGTCATAGAGGCGCTTGCAGTTTGTCATAGAGTGTTCTGCCTGTGTTTCCTCTAAGAGTTTTAGAGTATGGAGAAAAGGGAATCTTCTTGCACTGTTGATGGGAATGAAAACTGATACAGCCACTCTGGAGAAGAGCATGGAGTTTCCTTAAAAAGCTAGGAATAAAAGTACCATATGAGCCGGGAATCCCACTACTGGATATATACATTGGTGAAACCATAATTGATAAAGACACATGTACCCCAATATTCATTGCATCCCTGTTTACAATAGTTAGGATATGAAAGCAATCTAGATGTCCATTGATAGGTGAATGGATAAAGAACTTGCAGTACATACATAGAATGGAATATCACTCAGCTATAAAAGCAATGTATTTGTGTAGATTCTAATGAGGTGGATGAACGTGAGCCTATAATACAAAGTGAAGTAAGTCAGAAAGAGAAAAACATATAAATTAACACATATATATGGAATCTAGAAAGATGGTACTGTGGAGCCTATTCCCAAGGCAGCCGTGGAGATGCAGACATAGAGGAGCAGGGGCTGGGGGTGGGGTAGGAGAGGGTAGGACCAATGGAGAGAGTGGCATGGAAACATAAATGATCACGTGTAAAACAGATAGCCAGTGGGAACCTACCATATGATTCAGGGAGCTCAGACTGGTGCTCTGTGATAACCTAGATGGGTGGGATGGGGCAAGAGGTAGGTGAAAGGTTCAAGAGGGAGGGGACATATGTATACTATGGTTGATTCATGTTGATGTATGGCAGAAACCAACTCAATATTGTAAAGCAATTATCCTCCAATTAAAAATTAATACATTAAAAAAATAAGAATGAACAAAGAAAACTTGGGAAGAATGAGGTAGTAGTAAGTTATGGAGGTACATATATTTCACTCATTCTTCTACTATCATTTTAGTCATTGATGCATCTCAAAAGCAAATACTTGAGTGTATTTGATCTCCTTTGTCATTTATACCTATGATTTTCTTCTTAAGCTCTTCATTTGATTATTTTTTATTCTTTCTCTTTTTACTTTTTTCTCAAACCTGTGCTCATGTCCCGGTAGTGGATCTGCTGCTCCCCTCAGTCACTGAGTCGTGTCCAACTCTTTGTGACCCCATGGGCAATAGTAGCCCACCAGGCTCCTCTGTCCAGGGGAGTCTTCAGTACTGGGGTAGCTGCCATGCCCTCCTCCAGGGGATCTTCCTGACCCAGAGATCAAACCCATATCTCAGCAGATTCTTTACCACTAGTGCCACCTGGGAAGCCCAAAGGTACTCTTACCCCAGGTGGGACTTGAACCCACAATCCCTGGCTTAGGAGGCCAGTGCCTTATCCATTAGGCCTCCGGGGCCTGTGCAGTGGATGGTTACCAATTTTTGGCATTGCAGCATTCATGTCTCTTAATTAACAATGCCATTATTTCCCTGGGGGAACGTCCTCTCCTCTGTTTGGAGTAGAGTTTCGGGAGATGGAATATATTCTCACTTCCCTGCCAGCCCCTTATCTGAAGCTCTCCATGCACTGCCTTGGGATAAAGAGCTAGGACAGGACATCATCTCCAAGATCCTGAATCTTGAGCTGGAGTGGAGATAGGTAGTTGCCTTTCTTTCATTTATAACAGGAGTCCATCCATCCATCACACGCTCAGTCGTGTCCGACTCTTTGCAACCTTAGGATTGTAGCCACTAGGCTCCTCTGTCCCTGGGACTTTCCAGGCAAGAATACTGGAGTGGGTTGCCATTTCCTCCTCCAGGGGATTCCTGACCCAGGGATCAAAACCACATCTCTCTCACCTCCTGCATTGGCAGTCAGACTCTTTCCACTTGAGCCAACAGGGAAGCCCTATTACAGGGATGGATGGAGCCAGCTAAAACTATGAACATATTCCTCCAGCAAGGCTTTCTGGATTCTCCTTTTCCCAGGGTGTGTTCATTAGCTTTCCTTTTGACCTGGGAAGATCTCCTATATCCTGTCGTTAAACTCTCCTTTTGTTTCAGTTAGTTGAGTCTGTTTGTGTTGCTTGCAGCAAAGGAATTCTAGTTGATACAATCCTTGACTGCATTTTCTCTTCCTTTTTTATTATCACTGTTATTTTTTCTGATCACTTCCAACTCATATTTTATCTCTTTCTATTAACGTATTGCCCTTTCTTTTTTATTTTAAGTTAACTTATTTATTTTTAATCAGTAGATGATTGCTTTACAATATTGGGTTGGCCTCTGCCATACATCACCGTGAATCAGCCAGAGGTGTATATATGTCTCCTCCCTCTTGAACCTCCCTCCCACCTCCCACACCACCCCACCCCTCTAGGTGAGCACCAGATTGAGCTCTATGCATCATATGGCAAATTCCCACTGACTTATCTACTTTACACATGGTAATGTATGTTTCAATATTATCATTTCTTAACACTTGGGATTTGTAGGTTTTTCCCTCTCAAAAGATAATACTTATTTGATTTCACTGAGATAGGTTTGTTCATTTTTGATCTCCTTTGTGAGTGTCATTTTCTGTTTCTTTGTAGGCCTTCCATTTGCCTTTGTGAATGATTTTCCTTGCCTCGCCTAGCACTGGTCACAGTCGGGTTGCTCATCAGGTTGTCTGGCTGCTCATCTGGAGAGGGGGTCATTCTTGTAAGGATGTGGGTAGTGAAGGGGAGGCCCCTGGAGTGGGCAGGGACAGCGGAGAGGTCAGACGTGGGTCTGCTTCCTGAGCTTCGTCTCATCAGCATGTGCAGGCGGATCATTCACCGCTGAGCCACCAGGGCAGCCCCAGTGCTGTGGTTGTTGTTCGGTTTCATCTGACTCTGTGACCCCATGGACTGCAGCACGCCAGGCGTCCCTGTCCTTCCCTGTCTCCTGGAATTTACTCAGACTCATGTCCATTGAGATGGTCATGCCATCTAAGCAACTCATCCTCTGTCACCCCTTCCCCTCCTGCCCTCAATCTTTCCCAGCGTCAGGGTTTTTTGCAATGAGGTGGCTCTTTGCATCAGGTGGCCAAAGTATTGGAGCTTCAGCATCAGTCCTTCCAGTGCATATTCAGGACTGATTTCCTGTAGGATCGACTGGTTTGATCTCCCTGCAGTCTAAGGGACTCTCAATAGTCTTCTCCAGCACCACAGTTCAAAAGCATCAATTTTTGGTGTTCAGCCTTTATGGTCCAGCTCTCACATCTGTGCATGACTACTGGAGAAAACTTAGCTTTGACTATAAGGACCTTCATCAGCAAAGTGATGTCTCTGCTTTTTAAATATGCTGTCTGAGTTTGTCATAGCTTCTCTTGCAAGGAGCAAGGATCTTTAATTTCATAGCAGCAGTCACCGTCCACACTCAGCTGATAGTTGACACAAAACGACAGTCCTTGCTTGAGTCAGTAGCTTCTGTGGAGGTTATGAAGTGGCTTTGTACAGAGGACTGGGTCTGAGCCTCCCGTCTCCCTCCCTTGGTTGATTTCAGTAGCCTCCTAACTGGTTTCCCAAGTGCTTTCCCACCCCTGCCGCTTCTTGTCCACACAGCAGCCAGAGAACCTCCTGGAATGTCCCAGAAAGTCCACAAGGCTCTTCCTGTCCTGGCCACATCCCATCTGCTACCACCACCCTCTTCTCCATTGCTCTGTTGCAGCCCCATGGCCTCTCTGCTGCTCCTACGATACCCAGGTCTGCTCCAGCCCAGCCTGAGGTGCTCCATCTCTGCAGGCTTTCCTCAAATGATATAGAAAACACCTCTCCAGGCCCTTTGCCTGCCCTGTCTACCCCTTCCTTGCTCTGCATCTCACCATCGGACTTAAATTCCTTGCTATATTGTATGCACTTTCCTGGATGGCTCCCTACTCCCATATGAATTCCAGGAGAGTGGATGCATTGCCATTTCATTTATTCCCACTCCCTGGCTCTGAGCATGATGCTGAGGTTGGCACACAATGCATATTTGCTGAATGAATATTAGATGACTGATTCTTGGTGAGGTCTTTCCTGGCGGCTTAAGCGGTAAAGAATCTGCCTGCAGTGCAGGAGACAATGCAAGAGATGTGGGTTTGATCCCTCTGTCTGGAAGATCACCTGGAGCAGGGTGTGGCAACCCACGCCAGTATTCTTGCCTGGAGAATCGCACGGACAGAGGAGCCTGGCGGGATCGTAAAGACTCGGACACGACTGAAGCAGCTTAACATGCATGCACGAGCTTAGTGAAAGGAGCAGTTTACAGTTTTTT
This sequence comes from Muntiacus reevesi, assembly GCF_963930625.1. NCBI lineage: Eukaryota > Metazoa > Chordata > Mammalia > Artiodactyla > Cervidae > Muntiacus > Muntiacus reevesi. The sequence goes on along the minus strand of NC_089265.1, from coordinate 4,929,679 downwards.
CTTCACAAGAGGCACCTGGCTAAAGGGAATGTCACCTCTTCCATCACACTTTCTGCCTAGCCACTCAAAGATGCATTTGAGGAAATTATATCTACATAACAGAGTTTTCATAAAGTGCAACTCTGAAGATACTTTTCAAGGACATGGACCCTTGTCCCGGCTTAGAACTCTTCAGGAGAGAGGTAGAAATTCAATGAATTCCATTCTTTTTTGTTTTCAAAGAGCTGCCTGCCAAGCAAGTGGAGAATACATCACCAGCGATTAATCTACAGTTATACCCAGCCCACCCCACCAAAGGCAGAGGACGCACAGGGAAGGGCCATTTCCTTCCTCCAAGTCAAGACTTGCAGAATTTGAGACTTCCCTGGAAGTCCGGTGGTTAAGACTTGGCCTTCCAATGCAGGAGGTGAAGGTTCAATCCCTGGTTGAGGAGCTATGATCCCACAAGGCTCATGGCCAAAAAACCAAAACATAAAACAGAAATAATATTGTAACAAGTTCAACAAAGACTTTAAGAATGGTCCATATCAAAAATAAAAATAAAAGTCTTGTTGAATTAGAGATTATTTTCATTCTTAGACTCATGAGTAGAACTTAAATCAGAGAATTGCTTTTATCCCATCCATTAAAGTTCATTGGATTGGAAAAGCACTTTCTAAAAGCCTAGAGAACTGCAGCCCTAAACTCACTCATCCTTTCCAATATTCAGGTCCCACTTAGGCATCTCACTGAAATGTCTCCCATAAAATTGTCTCAAAAGGAGCAGAAATGAGCTTTCGTATGTTTTTTGGATAGCCTGAAAGTGCCCATTTGCTCTTTAAGCTCTATTCACCTGTCTCTTTCCTTCAGATAAATCCTTTTTCATCCTTGTGCCTTGCACATATATATTACTATAATAGACATTTTCTCCAGGATTGAACCAATGTGTCTCACTGTGATGTTGATTTAAACAGACGGGGTCTTACACTTTGCTAAGTGAACAAAACGTGCAGCTATTGATGTGGTTTGTGTGCAGCCAAAAGGCTGGGGATGGGGCCCCTTACTTCCCCTTGAACAGACCACCAGTTTTATTCTTAAAGGCCTCACCCCCTACTCCTCTCCTCTGGACACACACTGCCCTAATTCTGGCTTCAGGGGAAAGGGAATAAAAGGTAATTATAATATTTCATTTGCTTCCCGCCTATGGAGGATTCACAGTGAAGTGTGATGCAATTACATGGAGGCAGCGATGAAGGTTGAAGCCGTTGGGGCTGCCTGTCTCTGCTCCATAAAGCAGGTCATCCTGTTACCGCCGGACAGTAATTTCCAGAAAACCCTGTAATTAGGTTGTGAAATGGTAGCAAATAGGATGAACCGAAGAGGCAGATGTGTGGCCCAAAGTAATTTGGCTTCTCCTAAAAGGCGTTGCAACCCACCTCCTCCCTGTTTATTACAGCCCCATAATATACCATGTTATGCTGCGCTGGCGGGTGATGGGAGGCAGGCACTTAACTGTAATGAAATTAGATCCCCCCTCACCTGCACCAGAGGCACAGTGGCGTCTTCTTGTAAAAGCTGTGCAAGTGGTTTCTCAAAAATACACATGACAAAAAGACATGGGAATCCACTCCACCATAAAGAATAAAAGAGCTCCAGGCTGATGAGGCTGCAGAGTTACTGTCCCCCTGAACCACCTGCTCCTGGTTTGAAGTTGTCGGCAAGCCAGGCAGAGAGAGGAGGACAAACAATAGTTATTGTGCCGTCATGTTTTTTTTTGGCGACAATTAAATAAATGTATATTTTGTTTCTTACAGCATCCATATCCATGTTTAAATACAGATCATGGAAATTAGGTATGTATTCAGTCGCAGCATTTCCCAAAGTGTGTTTCCTTCTAGGAAGTGGTTCTAAAAGCTTAATGGCCTCTAGAATCATCTGGTGCTGGAGAAAGTGGCAGATCTCAAGGCCCCATCAGGGAGCCTCTGATGCAGGATCTGAGGGTCGGGATTGGGGCCAAAGCCTGCGTTTTCCTAGATTTTATTGTATTTACTTTGGCTGTGCTGGGTCTTCGTCGCGGCGTGGGCTTTCTTTAGTTGCGGCGTGGGTGCGTGTGTGTTCAGTTGCTGAGTTGTGTCCGACTTTTTGTGACCCTATGGACTGGAGCCCGCCTGGCTGTTGTCCATGGGATTTTCCAGGCAAGGATACTGGAATGGGTTGCCATTTCCTCCTCCAGCACCTTCATGTTTTGTCTACAAAGATCGTTTTCCTGTTTCTAGATGTGAACAGCAACAAAGAATATGGTCCTGTCTTGAAATGATGGTCCCGACTTCTGCTGTTTTGTTGAATTTGCATTATCGTTTTCTGTTTCCTTTAGAAGCATGTGTGTAGAAGGCAAAAAAGTGAGAAGACTGGAAAATAAGCATCTGTGTGATCCTAAAGGAAATAAACCCTGAATATTTATTGAAAGGACTGGTGCTACCACCTGATGCAAAGAGCAGACTCTTTGGGAAAGACCCTGATGCTGGGAAAGATTGAGGGCACGAGGAGAAGGGGACAACAGAGGATGAGATGGTTGGATGACATCACTGACTCAATGGACATGAGTTTGAGCAAACTCTGGGAGATAGTGAAGGACAGGGAAGCCTGGCGTGCTGCAGTCCATGGGGTTGCCAAGAGTCAGACACAACTTAGGGACTGAAAACAACAAATATGATATTTTAAACAAGCTGAAAGCTTACCAGGATGTATGAGCTAAGGTTTTTATATTGAAACAGTTGGTTCTCACTCCATTCTTACTTCCTGTTTTATCAGACTGATCTGTCTGGCACTTTGGAACTGAATCTGATTTTCAGATGTGAGCTGGTCCACTTACTCATTGAATAAAGCAGCAAGGTCGGGGATCATCAAGTAGTCAGAGAAGCAATCTTACATAATCATTTACCTGATTCAGCTGTGAAGACTAATACCTTGATTGGATGTTGACAATAAGTGGGCATAACAAGGCAACCCATGACATAGTTTTCAAACAGCGATGCCAAAGACAGTATTGTGTTAGAAACTGCAGTCCCTGGAGAGAGAGAGATCAACTGTCCTTGATGAGTGGGCTGCACAGAGCTTAGTGCAGGGTCCCCGGGAAGGAACACTCGCCAGGACGTGGTCCACCAGAGACTGAGATGGAAAACATATTGATAGTTCATGATGGCACTGCAGGCAGAGGGGAGTTTGCTGCAAATGAAGAACCATGCCCCTCTCAGGAAGAAGAGAGGCCCATCAGTAGGGACAAAGAAGCTTAATCACTGGAGCTGCAGGGTTCCGCAAGAGGCAGGGACTTCAGGAAACCAGAGCTTCAGGAAAATAAAAAGATAGAGGTAGAGGAAATTCAGGGATGTTGGTAGAAATTGCAAGAGTAACTAGTGATGTGGGCTTCCCCAGTGGTTCAGCAGTAAAGAATCTGCCTGTTTTGCAGGAGATGCAGTTTCAGTCCCTGGGTTGGGAAGACCCCCTGGAGAAGGAAATGTCAGCCCACTCCAGTATTTTTACCTGGGGAATCCCATGGACAGAGGAGCCTGGTGGGCTACAGTCCCTGGGGCTGCAAAGAGTTGGATACCACTTTGTGAATAAGCAACAACAGCTAGTGATGTAATGTCTTCTTTTAAAAAGCAAATACCCCAAGGCATGGAAAACCCTTGAGAGAGATTTCTGATTTGTATTCAGAGACCCTTAGGAAGTGGCCCAAGGTTAAATGGTAGGACTGAGGAAACAGCACCTCTGAGAGTTCATGACCTTGATTCCAGTTAGAACAAGGGAGTGTTTGCTTAAGCTGTGGCCATGTTTGTAGGTGTCTCACACCTTTTACTATACCTCACATTATTTGAACTATGATTTACACTTTGTTTCCTTTAAATGTTAAATTTTAATTGACCATCATCTTAAGCAAAACTATCCTTAACATCATTACTGTATTTTTTCTAATATAAGTTAAAATAAACACAAAATATTAACATTAAAAATAAGAGTGAGAATCTGTATCACTTAGACAATCCATGGAATGTGAACCATATTTTAAGAAAACCATTTGTAACATCAGTCTCTATGTGTCTTAATTTATAAATTCTTTTCTTTTTTTTTTTTTTTTTAGATTTTTTATTTTTTTGGGTTTTGTCATACATTGAAATGAATCAGCCATGGAGTTACATGTATTCCCCATCCCGATCCCCCTCCCACTAAATTCTTTCTTTTCTGAAAGTCTTCAGAATCTTAGCTGGCTTTCCACATGCATAATCATGCCCTCTTCACATTTTCTCTTCTGCTTTCTGTTTGAGATAGCACACAGTTTTGCTCTGATTTAGAACACAGTTTCTTTTAAATCCACTCTCTAGAAGTGAGCATAGTAAGTCATCCATCTCCTTCAGCATAAAGGCTGGCTAAATTTGCTGGGGCATCTTTCCCAAGATAATTTAATAAATATTATTTTATCACCTACTATTGCAGAGTCGGTGTTGATATTCTGAGAGATATAAAAGAGAAACATGAAATGAGCAGTTCCCATTCTCAAGGAGGTTGCAACTCTCTGGGGTGACTCACAGAGGCAATAGAACTAACTATAATTCAAGATCATAAAAGATGGACACAGAAAGTGAGAAAGCAAGAGTGAGGAGAGAGAAATTCATTCCAACCAGGAAGGCAAGGGGAATTCTTACAGGAGAAAAGGCTGACTTTGGCCTTGAACCCTGGGACACTTATAAAAGACTTTACAAGTGGCTATAGAATGGGGAAAGTGTGATAGAGATGTTTAGAGTATTTTGATGTGATGAATGTAGGGTATAGAAGCAGCCTTTTCTAGGAGGAGGCAGATCAAGGGACAAGGATGTATTTATTGGGGACAAGTCTTCCCCTTTAACCTACACCATTGACTAAACTTATCATTCATTTTACTTCTTTGGGGTTATATTCACTTAATGAAGCTTTTTTGATTTCATGATATTTATAATTACATTCTTTTTAAAAACATTATTTATTTATCTATTTGACTGCCCGAGGTCTTAATTGCAGCATGTGGGATCTTGAGCTGCTGCATGTGAACTCTTAGTTGGGGTGTAAGGGATCTAGTTCACTGACCAGGGATTGAATCTGGGCCCCCTGCACTGGGAGCATGGAGTGTTAGTCACTGGACCACTGGAAGAGTCCCTGTAACTGAATCCTGTGGGAGACACAAAGGTCCAAAAACTATTTTCTGTGTTTAAAGAGCCTTAAAATGCATTTAGAGATATTCAAGGAAACTTAGATGACCCAAGGGTCATGTGAGTGTACACATGATTTGTTGCAGGACCTTAGGCCTCTATAAGGATGAGGTGAATGGGGGCGACGTTGTGGAGCTGGGGACACTTGCTCTTGACTTAAATTAAGACAGGACCAGGAAATGCATTGAGGAAGATGCAAAGCATTAGGAAGAAATCACCTAGTATATTTGTGTAGGGAAGGATGACTGACATATCAGATATATGCAGTGAACATTTGGAGAGGAAAATTTGGGTCACATTATGTAGGTTCTTGAATGCCAGGCTGACACTTTTGAATGACCTTGTCAGAGGTCGTTGGAGGTTACTGAGGAAAGAATAAAACAAAAAGGTGAAAACATAGAGCTGGAGAGGATATCAGAGGTCCTTGGATCGTCTCCCCTTGTTTTGTGAAGAGGACATATTTCTTTACCAGTGGTATCTAGGACATTTGGCAGAGTCTGCTTTGGAAAGTGGGGCTTCCCAAGTGGCACAGAGGTAAAGAATCTGTCTGCCAATGCAGGAGATGGGATTTGATCCCTGGTTCAGGAAGATCCCCTGGAGAAGGAAATACAACCTACTCTAGTATTCTAGCCTGGGCTATCCCAATGACAGAGGAGGATGGCAGCTCTATAGTCGCTTTATAATGTTGTGTTAGTTTTAGGAACACAGCAAAATGAATCAGTTTTACATATACACATATGCCCTCATGTTTGTATATATAATGTATATATATATATAATGCATATATATATATATTCTTTTCCCATACAGGCCGTTACAGGGCATTGAGTAGAGTTCCCTGTGCTGGACAGCAGGTTCTTGTTAGTTACCTGTTTTATATAAAGTAGCATGTATATGTCAGTCTCATGTCCCAATTTATCATGCCCTCCTTATCCCCTGGAAATGTAAGTTTGTGTTCTATATCTGTGACTACTTTTTTTGGTGAATAAGTTAATTTGTATACTTTCTTTTTAGCTTCCACATACGAGCGAGGTCATATATTTGTCCTTCTGTGTCTTCTTCACTTCACTCAGTATGACAGTCTCCAGGTCCATCTGCGTTGCTGCAGATAGCTTTATTTTGTCCTTTTAATGGCTGAGTGATATTCCATTTGTATATGTACCACATCCTCTTTATCTATTTCTCTGTTGCTGGTTGCCTCCACGTCCTGGCTATTGTAAATAGTGCTGCGATGAACAGTGGGGTGCCTGTGTCTTTGAATTATGGTTTTCCTTAGGTGTATTCCCAGGAGCAGGATTTCTGAATCATGTGGTAATTCTGTTTTCACTTTTTCAAGGAACCTCCATACTGTTTCCTGTAGTGGTTGTACCAATTTACACTCCCACCAACAGTGTGGGGGAGTTCCCTTTGTTGCACACCCTCCCACCATGTATTGTTTGTAGATTTTTCTTTGATGATGGCTGTTTTAACCAGTGTGAGATGATTCCTCAGTGTAGTTTTGATTTGCATTTCTCTAATAATTAGTGATATTGAACATCTTTTCATGTGCTTCTGGACTTTGGAGAAATGTCTATTTAGATCTTCTGCCTGTTTTTTGATTGGGTTATTTGTCTTTTTTTTTTTTTAATACTGAACTGCATGAGTTGCTTATATATTTTGGAGATTAATCCCTTGTCAGTTGTTTCATTTGCAAATATTTTCTCCATTCCGAGGATTGTCTTTTTGTTTTATTTATGGTTTCCTTTGCTGTGTGAAAGCTTTTAATTAGGTCCCATTTGTTTTTGTGTTTATTTTCATTGCTCTAGGAGGTTCTTGATTTCAGTTATCTCAAACACACAGCTATATGTTGAGTTGAGCCAAACCTAAAGTTTCCGAGCCTCTGATTCAGTCATTATTTCCCTGAGGTCAGTTGTTACCATCTCTTCTTGTGAGATGATGACTGCTGCTGTCCGGAGACAGGGTGCCCTGCAGGGAGTCTCCGCAGGGACGGCTCAGCTGTGGATGTCTGTCTGTCCCATTTGTGCTCTCTTCTGGAGCAGACGTCTGGGGACCATCCTCGCGATGCAGAGTCTTATTGGCAGCTGCTCCAAGCAGTGGCTGGTGAAGGAACACTCCACAGCTGCTGTTGTCTGTGTGGCGACTGCCCTGTCTGCTAGCGGCTTCTGCTGCATGGAGACCAGGCGGGGGCTTCTCACAGCTGGAGGAGAATCCCTGCTCCCCATTCCTTCCTGTGACTCTTGCCTCTCAGAAGGGACCAGGCCAGAGAGGTTTTCAGGATGGACTCTGCTCAGTCCTCTGGAGGAGAAGTTTGAGGAAACCTCAAAATAGCCCTCACGGTGTGCCCTGGGCGGTGTCATACTCTCCAGATTCCGCGTACACCTCCTCGGTCATGCCGGACTCCACGGGGCAGGACCCTCTGGTCCTTGCCACGCCCTTCCCCCCGTGTCCTCTGCCTGCCTTGTGTCTCTGGAAAACTTTACTCAAAGAATAAGTTTAATCAGAGAAATGCATAAGCAAAGGAAAACAGTCAAAGGAGGCCAAATAATAATAAGGTACTCATTAGGCATAGTTAAGGACTGTACCCACGACAAAAGCTGTCACAATTCTGAGGACTGGCCTCAAAGAAACGGGAACAGACGGGCTCTGGAGCGGAAGATGAAGTATCCCTGAAGCAGCCAGGATGGCCTGACAGCCCGGTAAGCGATGTGAGGGTGGCTGTCAGAGCTGCCTGCGCTGTTTCTGCATGCAGTCTCCTCTTTCTGTCTGTGAGAGCTCCGGTCCACTGGTTGCCAGGGGCGGGAGTCGGGCTTTGGACAGATGCTAGTCCTCCTCTCCACTCCCCACCCCCGACCCCTCCGCAGTGGCCAGCATCTGAAAGGAAGCAAAATTTCCTTTGCAGCTACCTGGCCTGTTTGTTGGTGAGTAGTCAGACCCCACACACTCTTTCGCTAACTCCACCATGACCCAACATGAGCTCCTACCCTTGCCAAGGGCACAGGGAGCCAGCAACTGGTCATTTCTTCTTAGCAGTGAATCCAACGCTACTCATTCATCCATGTGACATTTTTTTTCTTTTATTATCAGAATATAATTGCTTTACAGTGTTGTGTTGGGCTTCCCAGGTGACAAGAACCTGCCTGCCAATGCAGGAGACCCCAGAGATGCGGGTTCAATTCCTGGGTTAGGAAGATCCCCCGGTAAAGGGCATGGCAACCCCCTCCAGCATTCTTGCCTGGGAGATCCCACGGATGGAGGAGCCTGGCAGGCTACAGTCCCTGGGGTTGTGAAGAGTTGGACACGACGCTGTACACGGCCACACCAATGTTGTGTTAGTTTCTGCTGCACCACAGCGTGAATCAGCCATGTGTGTGCACATGCCTGCTCCCTCTTTAGCCTCTCCTCTAGCCCCCCACCCCATCCCACCCCTCTAGGTCATGACAGAGCCCCGAGCTGAACTCCCTGCTCTACGCAGCAGCTTCTCACTGGCTATTTCACATGTGTAGTATGTGTATGTCAATGCTGCGCTTTCAGTTCATTCCACCCTTTCTTGCCCATGTCCACAAGCCTGTTCTCTAGGTTTGTGTCTCTGTTTCTGCCCTGCAAAACATTTTTTTGGGGGTATTGGTTCTAAGTACTATTGGGGCTATAATAATGGTATAGTATAACTGTTGGAACTATAATAGTATTTGTATATTGTATTAAATTATTCATATTCACACCAATATATGGTTATAACATAACAATGGAAGGGAAACACAGGCTACTACATAAATAGGAAATGATGGGAAAGGGGATTGAGGTAGGGCAGCTGTGGGAACTGATGCTAAATCTCAGATCTGAATGGCTTGCAGACACGTGGTATTTTGTTTAGGAATTGGAGCAGTGCAAGAGGACCAGGGTCCTTCAGGGTCCTTCAGGGTCATGCAGACCAGACACAGGTCCTGTGCATGGAGATGACTTAAAGATATCTCAAGAGAAAAAAACCAAAGGCAGTATGATACATGGATCTAATCCAAGGAAAGCTAGTCCAAAGAAGAAATGTGAGCCAAGAAATAAATGTGAGCACCACCTCTATACACATGATGGTCACTGGACACAGTGCAATTGCCTAGGGAGGGGGTGAGGGTCCAGTGGATAAAGGGCCTCCCAGCCTCAATGGCTGGTGGAGAAGAAGCTGGACAATGTGAAAACCCAGTTCCAAGTTCCCCAATCATGTGTTCTCTCTGGAAAGTCTTCCATGATTCGTATGTCTGGAAATTGATTTCCAGAGAGGTTTTTGTATTCTTAACCAAAGCAAGGGGATATGAAAAGACACTTGTGTGACATCAAGTTATCATCTTCTTCATTAGAGTGAAAATACAGTGAGAACAGAGAACGTCTCATTTGCCTACCCGACTCCTAGTGCTTAGGATAGTGCCTGACTCACTTAGCACTCAGTGAGTATCTGCTGGGAAAAACAATTCCATCACAACCTAAATAATAGTATAGCAGTTTAACCAAATGAAGTAGGACTGAGCATCTCAGCAAAGGGAAGTACTTAGAATGACCATAATAAATATATAGATATACACACACGCACACATACACAGAGCAAACTTTTCCTTGTTCACAAAAAAATAGAACACACACAAATTTCTCATTTTTTTAATCTACCTGAGCTGGGCAAAATATAAACATAAAATATTTAATTTTTTGAGTGCCGTAGAATGGAATATGATGTATTGCTAGATCTAATGAGGAAAAAAAGGGAAAACATATACTTGAGGCCAAGATAGTAGGTGACAACTCAAATAAACCTGAGAGACTGATTTAGAATAAATTCCTCAAGGGAAATGCAACATCACGTTCGGCCCTTGAAATGACAAACCTCTAAAGTAAATTTTGGTTCAAGGTTGCTAGAGGTCAAGTGGCTATTTTAACGCTACAGGCAGAAGAAAATGTAATCCCTTTGTTACTGCCCTTCAATGCGAATGAGTCAAAAGGGGACTGTGACTTATATCTGTGGGAATTTTTTTTAGTACATAGTTATCAGAAACCTCAGTCCGGGAGCAATAGAAAAGAAGGAAACAGAGAGGCAAAGAGAGATGGAGAGAGGGAAAGAAATAAAAGATAAATTCAGTAACTGTAGGACAGAGAATGTCATCATACTCAGGTGATGGTGGGTTTCCCTGCTGGCCCAGCGGTAAAGGATCCGCCTGCCAACGCAGGAGACGTTGGTTCCATCCCTGGTCTAGAAGATCTGCTGCAGAAGGAAATGGCAACCCGCTCCAGTGTTCTCGCCTGGGAAATCTGACGGACGGAGGAGCCTGTCTGACTACGGTCTGTGCACACGAGCTTAGTCGCTTCAGTTGTGTCTGACTCTTTGAGACCCTATGGACTGTAGCCCACCAGGGTCCTCCGTCCATGGGATTTCCCAGGCGAGAATACTGGAGTGGGTTGCCATTTCCTACTCTAGGGGATCTTCCCAACCCAGAAATTGAATGTACATCTCCTGCATAGCAGGAGGATCGCAAAAGCCTCAGATATGACTTAGCAACTAAATAACAACAAAGTGATGGTTATAGGAAGAGCATAAAAACCATAAAAACTGGGTTAGCCACAATTATAGTTGTGATTGGTTTCTTTGGAAATGTTAAACTCATCATTTCCATTCCATCAATTATTGAATCCCCAGTGTGCATGGCTATTATTGGCAAATGTGTTATGGGATATTGATCTGTAAATTAGCAGTGACCATAGTAATAATTGTAACTCCTTAAAACTCTATTTATAAATGAGAGGTTCATTGCAGAGCTCAACTCATGCTACTAGACTAGTAATTTCATGTGATTACTGTTATTAAAACAACAAACTGAAATCTACTGTATAGATTTCAGTATGCCTTATTTTTACCTTATTTTCTGCCTACTGTATGCCTTATTTTTCTCTTTCATATATAGAAAAATTTGTTCCTGCTATCATTGACTGTACTATTTGGGGTGAAATGGACAGTCGTCCTAATTATTTTATGGGTTTCAGAATTTTGTCATTTATCCTTGAAATTATCCAAAAAGGCATACAGCCATTAATACCTTTTGTGTGCACATACAAGGCCAGATAATAAGTGATTATGTTCCTAATGTCTACCTGTAAGTCAATTGTTTAGAACTAAAAATGTATTTTTCCACAGAATAACAATTAATTATATTATCAGATTTGATGCTTGTTGACATAGTAGCATTGTACTTTTTTAAGGTTCACGTTCCTATTCCTATTGAAGTTTTAAGGTTTGTTTTAAATAGGCTTCATGTAAATTGGCCTGGGAAAACATTGACTGTCTATATTTTTTTTCTAGCAGATGTGTTCCAAACTCCAGACTTCAGGCATGCATGCCCCTTACCTCCCCAGGCCACAGCTCCTCCAGCAGGGGTCCTGGGGGCCAGGGGTCCATGGGAGGGACACCTGATGAGACTGAGCTTTTATGACTGATAAAGCTTTATACGCACAGTAGAAGAATTTCCTTTGGAGGGCACTGTCTAGGTTTTCTGCTTGGGAGAAGAGAACACCTTTCCCATATCAACAATGCGGACCTCATGCTAGACCCCTTCAGGTCAGCGTCCTTCCAGTGGTCCCTGTCATTGCATTCATCCTGTTGTGTGACCTGCTCCTCATGAGTGACTCTGGACGGTGTTCTGATTGAATGAATGTTGGCAGAGACTGTGGAACCCCCTTCTGGGGTCAGGGACAAGGAGACAGTGGCTTGTCCCTATGGTGCCTTCTCTCTGGCGTGTCCTATGGGAAGCCAGCTGACACACGGTGAGACATCAAAAACCAAGAAACAATCCTTTCTCTTCATTTTTTTGTGCCTTTAGGAGAAAACCTGTAACTGTGGCCTCTGCTGTACTGTTGCCTCAGTTGTACATGGCCTCAGTTGCCCAGCCATGTCCAGCTCTTTGTGACCCCGTGGACCGCAGCCCTCGGGGCTCCCCTGTCCGTGGGGATTCTCCAGGCAAGAACACTGGAGTGCGTTGCCATGCCCTTCTCAGGGAATCATCCCAGCCCAGGGACTGAACCCAGGTCTCCTGTATTGCAAGTGGATACTTTGCCATCTGAGCCACCAGGCAAGCCCAAGAATACTGGAGTGGGAAACCTATCCCTTCTCCAGGGAAACTTCCTGACCCAGAAATAGAAATTGTGGCCTGTATTACATTGAAAAGAAAGCAGGTCTTCCTTTTTTTTTTTTTTTTTTTAAAGACAATTACTTATAAAATTATAAAAGACATACTTTCCCCTGGGGAAAGCCTGAAAAATGTAAAAGCAAACAAATGCCAATTATTCACAATCTCACCTTTTAAAGACAAGTCTTTTAATACCTTGGAATATTTTTTATGATCTCTTTTTAGAGGTGCTTTTTTTCCATTTTTGGATAACCTAGTTAAAAGTAGTACTTAGTTTAAGGTGATTTTAAAGCATTAACTTTCCATGGAAAGCATTTTTTCATATTATTTTAAACATTTCTAAGAAATTTAAAAAGAAATGCATTCTATTCTATATTCCAATATATCATAATTTCCTTATTCCCTTATTTGTGGCCATTTGAACTATTAGGTCAGTTGAACTATTTCAAATCTAAAAGATGATGTTGTGAAAGTGCTGCACTCAATATGCCAGCAAATTTGGAAAACTCAGCAGTGGCCACAGGACTAAAATAGGTCAGTTTTCTTTCCAATCCCAAAGAAAGGCAATGCCAAACAGTGTTCAAAGTACTGCACAATTGCACTCATCTCACACACTAGCAAAGTAATGCTCAAAATTCTGCAAGCCAGGTTTCAGCAGTACATGAACCATGAACTTCCAGATGTTCAAGCCGGATTTAGAAAAGGCAGAGGAACCAGAGATCGAATTGCCAGCATCCATTGGATCATGAAAAAAGCAAGAGAGTTTCAGAAAAACATCTGCTTTATTGACTATGCCAGAACCTTTGACTAAGTGGATCTCCACAAACTGTAGAAACTTCTTAAAGAGATGGGAATACTAGACCACATTACCTGCCTCTTAAGAAATCTGTATGTAGGCCCAGAAGCAAGAGTTAGAACCGGACATAGAACAATAGACTGGTTCTAAATTGGGAAAGGAGTATATCAAGGTCGTATATTGTCACCCTGCTTATTTAGCTTAATATGCAGAGTACATTATGCTGGGCTGGGTGAAGCCCAAGCTGGAATCAAGATTGCCGGGAGAAATATCAATAACCTTAGAAATGCAGATGACACCACCCTTAATGGCAGAAAGTGAAGAATTAAAGAGCCTCTTGATGAAAGTGAAAGAGGAGCATGGAAAAGTTGGCTTAAAGCTCAACATTCAGAAAACTGAGATGATGGCATCTGGTCCCATCACCTCATGGAAAATAGATGGGGAAACAATGGAAACAGTGACAGACTTTTTTTTGGCTCCAAAATTACTGAAGATGGTGAGTGCAGTCATAAAATTAAAAGAAACTTGCTCCTTGGAAGAAAAGCTATGATCAACCTAGACAGTATATTAAAAAGCAAAGAGATTACTTTGCCGACAAAGGCCCGTCTAGTCAAAGCTATTATTTTTCCAGTAGTGGGGAGGAAGTAGGTTTTCACATCTCATATATGGATGTGAGAGTTGAACTATAAAGAAAGCTGAGCACTGAAGAATTGATGGAGAAGACTCTTGAGAGTCCCTTGGACTGCAAGAAGATCCAACCAGTCCATCCTAAAGGAAATCAGTCCTGCATATTCATTGGAAGGACTGATGCTGAAGCTGATGCTCCAATACTTTGGCCACCTGATGCAAAGAACTGACTCATTGGAAAACACCCTGATATTGGGAAGGATTGAAGGCAGGAGGAGACGGGGATGACAGAGGATGAGATGATTGGATGGCATCACAGATTTGATGGATGTGAGTTTGAGCAAGCTCTGGGGGTTGGTGATGGACAGGAGAGCCTGGTGTGCTGCAGTCCACGGGGTAACAAAGAGTTGGACACGACTGAGCGACTTTCACTTTCTTTTCACTTTCATACTATCTCCAGATTTTCACCATTATAAACATGTTTATAGATCTTCATGCACATTTTTCTTCAGGATTTAACTTATATTGCTAAGCTAAAGTTTTTGGAAACTATTAGGACAGATTTCCAAATTATTTTCTAGAATGTTTGAAACATTACAGAAATGTACATTCCTACAGTAATATATGGACTTCCCTGTCTCCCTTATACTAAAGAGAAACTGTTTGCTAAATTGATGGCCAAAAAATCCTTATTGCTTCTGCTAACCATTTTTTTCTTTTAATAGTTGAGAGGGTCACTTCAGTCCATGAAATTCTCTATTAATGAGGTTTTATTGTAGCTACAAATAGTAAGAGGCAATAAAGAAGCATCAGCCTAAAAGCTAGTCAAATTAGTGTCCACTAATTTATTATCACTCTCAATGATTTCAGGAGGCAGAACTTAATTATATGTTACTGCTAACAATGCGTGCTTGTTCAGTTGTGGTTGTGTCTGACTCTTTGTAACCCCATGGACTGTAGCCCACCGAGCTCCCCTCACTATGGTTTTCTCCAGGCAAGAATACTGGAGTGGGTTGCCGTTTCCTCCTCCAGGGGATCTTCTGGACCCAGTTTGAACTGGCATCTCCTGTTCCCCCGCATTGGCAGGCGGATTCTTTATCATTAAGCCACAGGGGAAGCCCATGACTAATAGTGCCTAGTCAAAGGCAGTACCAGGGAGGGTTACCTTATCTTCTCTTGCAAATTCTAAACTTCAGCTCTTATCTGAAAACCTGCTTCCTCCCTAACCCTTCCACTCACTGTGCAACCAGTGAATTCCCAAGTGTGGCTGGGGAGCTGGGAACCTCCTTGAGTTCTGTTGGATTCATATCTCTAAAGCCCAAGAAATCTGATTTTTAAAAAAAAAACAATTGAGTCTTATATATGTGTGAATTGATTCTTATGTGCATGTGAATTTTATTTTTATCTTTGCTTCAAATTTTACTTTCTGTGAGTGATGACATTTTCTTTCACTTTGCTCTTCTTCAAAACTTGTAACTCTTCCCAGAGGTGAATAAGTCTCTGGTGAATCTAATTATAAAAAAAACTAATTATAAAATAGCAATAAAGTTTCATTTATGAAGTGCTCACGTAATTGACCTGCACTAGCTGCAGTGAGAATATAACCACATTGTCATCTTTTTAATTTAAATAGTGTTTGGTCAATCAACTTCTCATTTAAAAGTGCCCAGGTGGGATACATGAGTCAGGTGCTCGGGCCTGGTGCACTGGGAGGACCCTGAGGAGTCGGGTGGGGAGGGAGGTGGGAGGGGGGATCGGGATGGGGAATACATGTAACTATATGGCTGATTCATGTCAATGTATGACAAAACCCACTGAAATGTTGTAAAGTGATTGGCCTCCAACTAATAAAATAATATTAAAAAAAAAAAAAAAGTATGGTAATTCTAATTCATAGACACCCACACAGCCACCACTTTATCTGACAAAGAAAAGACAGAAAGATCCCCTGGAGGAGGGCGTGGCAGCCTACTCCAGTGTCCTTGCCTGGAGAATCCAATGGGCAGAGGAGCCTGGCTGGCTACAGTCCCTGGGGGTGCAAAGAGTCAGATATGACTGAAGCGACTTAGCAGGCAGGCCGACAGTTTAGGATAACAGGAAAATTTAATTTTAATGCAAAACCCTCACAGAAGTTGATGTGTCACTAAAGTCCAGTGCAGGAAGCCACACTGGCTTTGCAGGAATATTCAAGTTTGCTTCTAGTTCTGCCTCTCCTGGCTGCAGCTGCCTGAGCAAAGGCCAGGTGTCTGTGAACCTCAGTGTTTCCTCTGTGAAATGGGGATTTTACAGGTTGTCATGAAGATCAATTACTGCACCAGGGAAGAAGGAAATCTGCCTCCATATGGGATCTGTTTCTTTTTCTTAAACATTTGTATTGCTTTTGCTACAAGTTAATGTTGCCATAGCCTGAAATACATAGGATAGCCCATTCTCAAGGTTTTGATCTTTAAGGGTATACCACTTTCCCATGTATATAGAGATAAGAAGTTGCAGAACAGAGAATAATATTTGTCTTCTTGGAGGTTTATGCAAACATTGTAACTAGATCTTCATGAACAGAACAAAGGATTCCTGCATGAAGAAGTTTGCAACAACCTGCCACACCCCCACCCCTTTTAATGTAAAAGAAGCCTGAACTCCAACTTTGGGAAGATGCTTCTTTGGGACCAATCTTCTTGGTCTGCTGGCTCTCTGGAAAAGTCACTGTTCCTTGCCCTGATTCTTCCTCTCTTAATTTGTTTGCCTGTTATGTGGTAAGCAGGGTAAGTTTTGACTCAGTAACAGTGTAACGATACAGGCAGATAGCTTTTGAGTCTCAGCTGTTCCAATGCCTTTCCCAGTCTCCCCCATGGAACCTGGGCCTCCATTGGCAGAAAGTCACACCGAATAGTCATGTCGAATGGCTCAGTGTGATGGATGTGACCTGATTTTGTAGAAGCTAAGCATCTCTTTTCTGTCCTATATCTTTTGAATTTGAGCTGCCAATCATTATTTTTTAAATGACTGTGGAATTGCATCATTAGAAGTTACTTCAAGGACATCTGTCACTTCCTTTGTGATGAATTCGATGATTCTTATTGGAGTTTTTGAAAGATGAGGCTATTGTCACTGTGGTTTTTGGTTGTAACTCTCCAGAGAAAGGTGAACGGTTGCAATTTTCACACCAGATCATGGAGGAGGGTGAACCTGCCTCCTGGGTAAGGAGACGCAAATATTTTGTTCATGGGGCTGTCAGTGATCTGCAGAAGTAAATAGACAGTTAAGTCATGCTCTGTGGGATTTGTCCCTGCTGTCTTTAAGGAAATGGCAACCCACTCCAGTATTCTTGCCTGGAAAATCCCAGGGATGGAGGAGCCTGGTAGGCTACAGTTCATGGGGTTGCAAAGAGTCAGACACGACTGGGCGACTTCACTTTCACCTTCACTTCTTGTTCTTGGAGAGTCTCACAGCAGCCTTTCCGAAGCCTCTTCCAGGCACCACAGAGGGGCCTGGTGTCCAGCAAAGGGAGAAACAGATGCAGGGGGACCTGAGAGAGGGCACACATCTGGGCCCATCGTCGGGAATCTCCACTGATTGGTAGCATTTTTTTCTGGACCATAATCTCCCCTTGGAGGGGAAAGGTACAAAGCAAAAGTGAAGTGTCCTCAAGGGGGTTGGGCTGGACAAGAAGGGTGTCAGCCACAGGTCACCTTAGATGAGGACCTAAGTCATTTATATCTGAAACCATTCCCGGAGGGCCAGCTCACCTTTTCCTGCTAGGAAACCATTTTCAGGCAGCAGATAATAGAGATGAAGAGTGAGTGCATTTCTGAAGTGGAGGAGTGAGCTCGCAAAAGTCCTATTCTTTGCGGCTGTCAACAAAAAGCTGGCATTGACTGGGGGTAGGTGTTGGAACCCTTCTTCCTCCCTCAAAGCCCACTTTGCTCACAGCGCGCTTTGCTCACAGCAAAATGATTCAGATGCCTTTTCCCCCTTTTATGTCCGGAGGAATTTATAACCTTATATTTCCCAAGGTGACAAAGTCATGTAATTCCACTTCCATGAAAAGAAATGACATAAAGGAAAACATCCTGTACCACCCCCCGCCCCCCAGTCCCTTATTAAAACCCTAGGAGAGAGCGCTTGCTGAATTTAATCCAAATTTAATCCGTTATTCTTGGGCCAAAAGCTCAATGGTCTCCTAGAAATTAAATCCATCTTCAAGAGGCAGAATAGGACATCATCTTTTTATACATTGTGAACTGGGATTTCATAGAATTGGCATCAACACCCTAAAAGTAGAATCAAATGCATAATGTGGTTCATTCACAGCGTGTCGGCTGAAAATGGAAGAACATGTTCTGTCTTTATTTTGGGTAGAAGCTCCAGTACACAGTCAGGGGGATCCAAAGAGTGCATGGAGTCTGTTCAAGTCCTGTGGGTTTAGGAGAGAAGGTCCTGGGTCATATCTAGGGCTGTGCTCATTGTCAGAGGGGGTCAGTGCCTTTTTCCATGTTTCTGGGATGTTTGGAGAATGTCTTAGATGAAAGAACTAAAAATGATGAATAGTCACCAAGATGGTGACTTTAGCCCATTTTAGGTGAGAATTTTTTCATAGATTGTTGTTATTTAGTTACTAAGCTGTGTCCGGCTCTTTGGACCCTATGGACTGTAGCCTGCCAGGCTTCTCTGTCCATGGGATTCTCCAGGCAAGAATACTGGAGTGGGTTGCCAGGTCCACCCCCAGGGGATCGTCCTGACCCAGGGATTGAACCCACATCTCCTGCATTGCAGGCCAACTTTTGACTGCTGAGCCACCAGATTAAATATAGTTACATCAATCTAAATAGCTAACTGAAGTTTGAGATCACTTGTTTTAGAGGCAGAAATGCTACAATGAGGGCATCTCTGCTTCTTGTGAGGTATGACTTTAAGTTACATAATTTAACTTGCTTTCTTATTGGTGAAACAGGACTCCCAAGTCAGGTCTAGCTCACAGAGATGTTAGGACAACACTTTGAGGCTGTCAAGAACCCATAGCAGGCCCGGCACGTAGTCCAGGCTTCCCAATGGCAGGTGTCATTTATCATGACAGTGCTGGTGCTGAGTCATTCCATGGTAGACACTGTGAAGCTGTGAATACACTAGAGGACTCGAGAAGTGGGATGAGAGGGTGGTCAGGAGGCCGGGCTTGGAGTCCCACTGCCTGGGGGCACCACAGGAAGAGCAGGAGCCTGAGGGATGCCCTGTCCTTCTCGTCACCCAGCAGATGAAAGCGGGCAATGACAGGTCTGCTCGTAGGGCTTCTGTGGGGATTGAAGAAGTCAAGGGCTACAGATCCCTTCAGACTGGCACTGGGTGTGTCCTAGGTTGGTCTGCGCTGCTATTATGAATTACTGTTATTAAATTTAATGCAGCGATCTCCAGTACATATTCCTGACAATCACATTCCAGTGCAAGAAAGCTAGAGCCGTGGTTCATTTTTCTGACTTGCAAGTGTATTTGCTTCTTGTATTTCATTCAGCAAAGTGATTCAGTGGTGTATGTGTGTGTGCATGTGTGTGTATGTGTGTGCGTGTGTGTACATGTGTGCGTGTGTATGTGTGCATGTGCGCGCACGTGTGTGCGCATGTGTGTGTATGCGTGTGTGTGCGTGTGCATGCATGTGTGTGCATGTGTATGTGTGTGCACATGCACACATGTGTATGTCTGTACAGCTTCCCTAGTGGCTCCATGGTAAAGAATGCACCTGCCAATGCAGGTAGGAGACACGGGTTCAATCCCTGGCTCAGGAAGATCCCCTGGAGAAGGAAATGGCAACCTACTTCATTATTCAGAAATCCCATGGACAGAGGAGACTGGCGGGAGTCCATGGGGTCACATACAGTTGGACATGACTTAGCAACTAAAAAATGAAAACAACATACATGTATATTGTTTTCCATTATAGGTTATTATAAGACATTTGTTATAGTTCCCTGTGCTATGCAGTAGGTCCTTGTTGGTTATTTTATGTGTGGTGGTGGTTTTCTGTTAATATCAAAATCCGTTTATATCCCCTCTTCCTCTTTGATAACTAGAAGTTTGTTTTCTGTGTCTGAGTCTATTTCTGTTTGATGGTTAAGTTTATTTGTGTTATATTTTAGATTCCACATGTAAGTGATATCATGTGATATTTGTCTTCCTCTGACTTATCTCAATTAGCATGATGCTCTCTAGATTCATCCATGTTGCTGCAAATGGCATTTTTCACTCTTTATATGGCTGAGCAGTATTCCATTGTATACATGTTCATCCATTTCTTCAGCTGTTCATTTGTCAATGCACATTTAGGTTGTCTCCATGTCTTGGCTGTTGTGAACACTGGGATGCATGTGTCTTTTTGAATTACTAGAGTTTTGTCTGGATATTTGCCCAGGAGTGGGATTGCTGGATCATCTGGTAACCATAGTTCCTTTTTTAAACTCATTTAAGAAATGTTGCCAGTTGGTTTTTCCAAGAAGCAGATTCTGGCAGCAGGGTTTCTGTTTTTTTGTTTTTCTGTTTTCTTTTTTTAGAAAGTGCTTTTGGAATCCACCCTGTAGAAGGAAGGTGGGTAGCCAGACTGAGGTGAGAGGAGGGAGGGGCTGTATGCAGGCCTGCAGGACAGCCGTCCCCTCTGGCAGCTTAGAGTCTGCAGGCGGGGGGCAGGGTGTGGGCGCCAACAGACTCACCTTCCATCAGTCACTGCCTGCGGCTGCTGCGGGCAGGGTGCGCCTTGAGTGAGGGGGTTGGGACATCCCTGGAGGGGCTGGTGGGGGGTGTCCATGCACAGCCCTTCTAGCTGCTGGAACAGCAAGTCCTGCCCTGAAGGGGGACCAACAACTTGCATCTCCCTCTGTCACAGAAATATATATTTGCTATAGGCACTGAGATGGTTATTTTTGACTACATATATATCTATATATAGTTGAATATATATATATATATATATATTCCTGACCCAGGAATCGAACCCAGGTCTCCTACATTGCAGGCAGATTCTTTACCAGATGAGCTACCAGGGAAGCCCCATATATATACATATATATTGGCTGCTCAGCTTGGCTTGCTGGATCTTAGTTCCCTGACCAGGGATTGAACCCATGTCTTCAGCAGTAAAACCACAGAGTCCTAACCACTGCATTGCCAGGGAACTCCCTGTATTTGCACTATTTAAAAAATCCGTATTTCTGTGTAATCTGCAGTTTTGTACAAGTGATGCTTCTGCATTTCTTGATGGGTTGGGTGGACTCTAAGCTGCCAGAAGGCAAGTGCTGTGTTTCAGTTCATCTTTGCCTCCCAAGAACTGAAAGTAATGCTCACTGCATCGAAGCTGCTCGATAAATCCCGCTGCAGTAGTGAACCAGTGGATGGCTACTGATGAAGCATAGGGATTCAGAGAAGGGACTGTGGGTCCTAGAAGAGCGGTGTTAGGGCTTGCTTACTTCTCAGTACTGTGTGAGCAGGGCAACGGGGGAAGGAGATAATGAGTGCCCTGATGCCTGAGAATAAGTTTCTTTATGCTTTTGGTCTCATATGGGCTTTTTTGGGGAGAAGTTAGTGTACAAACATTCAAATTTGTAAAAATTTAAGTTGTTGTTCAGTCACTCAGTCGTGTCTGACTCTTTGTGACCTCATGGACTGCATACCAGGCTTGCCTGACCTTCACTACCTCCCAAAGTTTGCTCAAATTCATATCCACTGACTTTCCCATCCAACTGTCTCATCCTCGGCCAGCCCTTCCTCTGCCCTCAGACTTTCCCAGCATCAGGGAGTCAGCTCTTTGCATCACGTGACCAAAGTACTGGAGCTGCAGCTTCAGCATCAGTCATTCCAGGAAATATTCAGGGTGGATTTTCTTTAAGATTGACTGATCTCCTGCTGTCCAAGGGACTTTCAAGTATCTTCTCCAGCACCATAATTTGAAAGCATCAGTCTTCTTTATGGTCCAAATCTCACATCCATACATGACCACTGGAAAAACCATAGCTTTGACTATAGGGACCTTTGTTGGCAAATTGATGTCTCTGCTTTTTATTTATTTATCTTTCCATTTATTTTTATTAGTTGGAGGTGAATTACTTTACAATATTGTAGTAGTTTTTGCCATACATGGAACAGACCACAGAGAGAAGTAAGCCAGAAAGATAAACACCAATACAGTATACTAACGCATATATATGGAATTTTAAAAAGATGGTAATGATAACTCTATATGCAGGACAGAAAAAGAGACACAGATGTATAGAACAGACTTTTGGACTCTGTGGGAGAAGGTGAGGGTGGGATGATCTGAGAGAATAGCATTGAAACATGTATATTATCAAGTGTGAAAGAGATCGCCAGCACAGGTTGGATGCATGTCTCTGCTTTTTAATATGTTCTCTAGGCTTTTCATAACTTTCCTTCCAAGGAGCAAGTGTTTTTTAATTTCATGGCTGCAGTCACTGTCTGCAGTGATTTTGGAGCCCCCCAAAATAAATAAGACAGTAAATTGTAACTTGTAGTTATGGATCCAACTGATGGATTGAAAATTCTCAGCTTGAAGAATTTGAATTCAGTGGCTAGAGACATTCCATGTGATTCTTAATAAAGAAATGCTTTAAAACAGTCAATAAAAATTTGAAGATTAAAGTACATCATGGACCCTACTTTCGTTCCTTCAGAAGTGGGAGCATTGTAGAAAACAAACAAATATTTGCTCTGATGGTTTCAGATTTAACTTATACATTGTTTTTATAGCTCACTTACTGGGGATATGTTTATTTTTAGTGCTGAGGATATTAAAAATCTGAAAGTATTTTGAAGCAATTGCCTCTGATTCTGGTACTTGAGTTACAGTCATTCATATAAAGGGTAAGAAAACTAGTCTTGAGAAATTTGACTATCAGTATTATGTGGGTTTTTTTTTTAAAATCTTTTGAGAATTGCCAATGTTTTCATAGAAAGAATTATCTTTTACTACATGTCAAGAAATTTTTTTTCTATTTTTAAACAGTTTTAAACAGGAAGAGTTATTTTTCTCTGGTTAGAAGTTTTACATTTTCTGATGTTTAGACCATTTGATCTTTGCCTCAAAGGTAATTCAACATTTTGAAACAGGCATTATATTTTCAGCACTGGCTAAGCTGCTAAAACTTCCATTTGATACATCAGTTATATTTCCTATACTGACTGGAGTCTAGAAATAGCTTTGACAGTGATGAAAATCTACCATGTTATCTTCAAAACTTGGACTGTAATATTTTTAAAGAAATAATTTAAAATAATATCTCAGATATTATACACACACACACACATCACTATCTTCATTCTTCTATGACTCTACCATGGCTCATAGTGTAATCTTAAGAACATAAGCGAAATTTAATTTAAACTCAGCTCTTTACAGAAGGTCATAGTGATTATCAGACACTGTAGGCATAAAAACTTAGGAGTCTAGACTATCACCAACATTACATACATTTAGTATTGTCTGAGAGTTAGATTAGCAGTTTCAGAAGTAGCCAGTTCTTCACTGTTTATGCCCTCCGTGAAATACTATGCGTGATCACTTTGGCCATGGCTCCAACACACCTGCATGTCTTAGCTCAGACCCTTGACCTTGGACCCTCCCCCAGAGGTGACGTGTTGCAGACTTTCCACCTCACCCTGCTGTGCTGTGCGTAGTCGCTCAGTCGTGTCTGACTCTTTGCGACCCTGTGGACTGTAGCCCGACAGGCTCCTCTGTCCATGGGATTCTCCAGGCAAGAATACTGGAGTGGGTTTCCATTTTCTCCTCCAGGGGGTCTTCCAGACCCAGAGATCAAACCTGCATCTTCTGCATTGGCAGGCAGATTCTTTACCGTCTGAGGCACCAGGGAAGCCCACGAATACTGGAGTGGGTAGCATATCCCTTCTCCAGGGGATCCTTCTGACCCAGGAATCGAACTGGGTTCTTCTGCATTGCAGGCAGATTCTTTATCAGCTATGCTACCAGGGAAGCCCCCCCCCCCCCCACCACTATACTTCCACCTTTTTTTGTTAAAGCAAAAATGAACTTTCATCTGCAAAATTTTTTCTATTAAGAATTCTCTGTCCTTTATAATAATTCATGATAACAAGTTTCAAAGGAAAATGCCAGTTTAAAAAAAAATAGTTTGTATAACAGAATGACCATCAAATAATTACATTTTTCTCCACTTATCAACAGATTCTTTGGTTGGATAATTTAATTTGACATTCTTTCCCCTACCCATTGAATTATTTTAACTGGTGGTGGGGTTAACTTGAATACCTGTACACTTCTCTAAATCCCCAATTAAAGACTACTTTTTACTATAATTTGGCTGGCAAAGAGTATTTTTCAAAAGCATAAAGAGGCTTCTAGTAGAGTCTTTGGAAACTCTAGGATATAGTTATACATATCTAAGGAAAGTGTTGATCATAGGGAGACGTGCACTATGAAGAAAATCAAGCAACTGCTAAACTGTGTCAAATTTTTGTATTTGAAAATGTATATATCCAAAGAAAACCAGAAACACAAATTGAAAAAGATATATGTAGCCCACTGTTCATAGCAACATTTACAATAGCCCAGATATGTAAGCAACCTAAGCGTCCACCAACCAGCTTCCCAGGTAGTACTAGTGGTAAATCACCCGCCCGACTACACAGGAGACATAGACGTGGGTTCAGTCCCTGGGTCGGGAAGATCCCCTGGAGGAGGAAACGGCAACCCACGCCAGCATTCTTACCAGGAGAATCTCATAGACAGAGGAGACTGGTGGGCTACAGTCCATAGGGGTTCAAAGAGCTGGACACGAGTGAAGCAGCTTAGCAATAGTAATAGGAGAGGTAAGTGTCCACCAACAGATGAATGGTAAAGATGTGGTACACATACACAACAGAATGCTACTCGACCATAAAGAAGAGTGAAAGAAGACAAAGAAAATGCTGCCATTTGTAACAACATGGATGGAGCCAGAGGATGCTATGCTAAGTGAAACAGGTCAGATAGAAACAAATATTTTATCTTTTCACTTGTCTACATGCATGTCTGCTCAGTCATATCTGACTCTTTGCAACCCCATGGACTATAGCCTGCCAGCCTCCTCAGTCTATGGGATTCTCCAGGCAAGAATACTGGAGTAGGTTGCCTTTTCAAGGATTTCACTTTTAGCTGGAATCTAAAAAAAAATATAAAACAAATGAATGTACATAACAAAAGAGAAGCAGACTCACAAATCTACAGAACAAACTAGGGGAGATAAAAGTGGGGAGAAAAAAAAAGTGGGGAGAGGCTGTATAGGATAGAGGATTAAGAGGATCCAACTACTATGCATAGAGTAAATAAGCAATAAGGATATATTTTGTACAGCAAAGATCCATTATTTTATAGTAACTTTAACTGGAGTATAATCTATAGAAATATAGAATCACTGTTGTACAGCTGAAACTAATATACTTTTACAATTAAACTATATTAAAATAAAAAAGAAATAAAACCAAGAGTGTGCTGCAAAGTAACACATCCAACTTTGAGGAACTGAAAACATTTCCATCAAGAGTGACCCTGGAAAGGGCAGAATTCCACTGCTCTTGGAGGTTGTATTTGAGCCAGACCCACGGTAGTGCTGGAATTCACTTCAGTAAAGATGCTCTTGACAGGGAACCCAGGATTGGGAACCCATGACAGAAAGATGCTCTCAGGAAGTAGCTTTGTGTAACATTTAAAAGATTGAGACAACAAGGGTTTCTTATTTTCATCTCAACTAACAGATGTTATTTATATACTGTTAGATTTATTACAATGTGTATATGGAAAGGTTAAAGTGTGCTAGGATGAAGTAGAACATCTACACTAATATTCAATAGAATACCCCAAATTAAAAAAATAAAGCACCTCATTTACGAAAAAGTTACATTAAAAAACATTTAGGGGAACTTGCCTGACAGCCCCTGGGCCTTCCAGGTAGCTCAATAGTAAAGACTGGCCTGCCGATGCAGGAAATGAAAGAGACAAGCGTTCCATCCCTGGGTCAGGAAGATCCCCTGGAGAAGGAAATGGCCACACCCTCCAGTATTCTTGCTTGAGAAATCCCCATGGACAGAGGAACCTGGCGGGCTCCAGCCCATGGACCGCAAAGAGACGGACACGACTGAGCAACTGAGCCCTGGCGGTCCAGTCGTTAGGACTTTGCCTTCCGATGCAGAAGGTGCAGGTGCAACCTCTAGTCCAGGAGCTAGGATCCCACGTGCCTTGTGGCCAAAACCCCAAAATGTAAAACAGAAGCAGTGTTGTAACCAATTCAATAAAATCTTTTAAAATGGTCCACATCAAAAAAAAAATCTTAAAAAATGGTGTTTTATTCTTCTTACAAAGGAGGACTTTGGTTACAAATAAAAGAAAACACTCAAACAGAGAAGGAATTTTGTTAGAAAGACCTCAGGTGGCTCACAACATTGTATGCATCTTAAAGCATGTGAGAAGTCAGAGGGCAAGGTCACGGCCAAGGCCAACTTCCTCTCCAGGAACGGTCTGAGAATGAGGCCAGCAGGGGCACGTCCCTGCGGACACAGCACCAGGCGCCCGACTCTGCCTTGGGCGCTTGCGGCCACATGCTGATCTCTGAGCCCATCCCCGCCATGAATGAGCTCAGTCCCTGAGCGCTAGATCTGTTCTTTTTTTAAAAAATTTATCCATCTTTAGTTGGAGGATAATTGCTTTACAATGTTGTGTTGGTTCCTGCCATACATCAATTGAGTCAGCCATAGGCACACACGTGTCCGCTCCCTTTGGCACCTCCCGCCCACCGGCCACCTCCTCCCACCGCTCTGGGTCCCAGAGCGCCAGGCTGAGCGCCCTGTGCTACTCAGCAGCTTCCCACTAGCTCACTATTTTGCACATGGTAATTATATAGTTCAGTTCCTTCAAGGTTCAAAGTCCCTGACTGACCTCCACTGGGTCACAGATACACCTGGGAGGCGGGAGGGGAGGGGGCAGAAGGCTGGGCTTGCACCCCTCCCCCGCAGGCCCCCCACTCTGCCCCTGGAGATTTCCAAGCTAGGAAGTATGTTTCCATGCTGTGCAGACACGCACTGACAAATGTCTTCTAAAAGGAGTTCCTAGTTTGGAGGCGTGTCTTTCCAAAGTAGATAAAGTGCAAAGGCACTGAGATGGGTTATCCTTGACTCAATTCTTGTGTCAACTCTGGCCCTTAGAATCCATTTAAAACTACATGATCAAGGAGAGTGTTGATAATAAGAATGCTAGAAGGTGACATCCTCAGTGTCTTTTGTCCTTTTGAGTTAGTAAGTCACATGAAGATGGTTTTTGGCTATCGAGGATGGATCATTCTACCAGTGAACTGGGCTTTTCTCATTTATGTTTCTCAGCCTGACACTAATCCAGCCATTTTCTTAACATTATGGTAGGGGGTTGGATTAGAACAAGAGGAAGAGTTAAATTTCACATTGAGTAAAATTGCTCCTTTTTATCGGCAGCATGGACAAAAACATTGCTATACTTATTTGAAGTTGAAAATGTGTTTTTTCCTCTAATTTTCTTCTAATCTTTTGTAGATCTACCACCCAAAAGATATTTGTGGAATGTTTTCTCTATGTATGTAGGAAAATATCCTTTGGTGTTTTGTTTTTTTTTCCCCCATCTACTGACTCTTATTTTTGTATTTGTCCAGTTGCCTTTTCTCTCCTCATAATATTTTTGTTCACTTTGGTATTTTGAATAAAGTAGTAGAAATACAAAAATAAGTATAGACTATCAAAGTCACAAATAACCTATCAAAAAAAGCATCAATTTATGGTCTACTATGTATATTCAAGGCATTGAATTTGGCAGCATGGGAACATAAAGATAAAATCTGATCCTGGACCATAAATATGTTGATATTTAAAGGAAACTGACATAGTGTCAAACAGGCTGAAGTAAGTCAGAGAAAAACAAATATTGTATATTAACGCATATATGTGGAATCTAGAAAAATGGTATAGATCTTGTTTGCAAATCAGAAATAGAGACAAAACGTGTGGATACCCATGTGGAAAAAGGGGTGGGTAGGAGGAATTGGGAGGTTGGGGTTGACACATATGCACCACTGATACTGTGTATAAAATAGGTAGTTAATGAGAACCTTCTCTACAGCACAGGGAACTCTGTTTAATGCCCTGTGGTGCCTGAATGGGAAGGCCAAGAGGGAGGGGATGTATGTGTACATGTGGCTGATTCATTTTGCTGTGTGTAGAAATTAACACTACTTTATAAAGCAATTATACTCCAGTAAAATTAATTAAAAAATACAAAAATAGAGTCAAAATGTTCAGAATTCTTATATACTTATGAACTGATCCCAATCTATTTCATTAAAATTTTCATCAAGTTTGTGGGGGAAAAAAAAGATATTGAAGCTGGCAAAAATAAGAATTAGAATGGTAGGAACCCTAAACCCACCTCTTCATAATTGTGTGTAAATTATTCAAGTTGCACCCCGTGAAATTAGCTTGCATCTTGCTTTTGACAAATGTGCCCTGGATAACTTAGAGTGGTTGTAAAATTTTATATTCTCTTTATGAAAATCAAACATAAAATAGGTTATAGGTTTTTTTCCGTGTTCTGATGGTTGGTAGAAGCCTTTTTCACAAGGCTAACTTTCCTAAGTAAAGTAATCAAGATGCATGATTTGATAATCAATGCATAGGGAGGTGTTTAATGAATTATTGAAGCCCTCGGCGCAGGTGTGTGTCTCCCGGGGCCAGAATACAGAATTACTGCTCGGCAATTAGACCGTCAGTGTTCCTTACCCAGTTGACCATAATTAAAATAATTTTATTCTTGGTTTGATATTGGGAATTAAAACTCACACCTCAGTTACCTGGTAAAAGGCTTTCAGGGCTAATGGCTGGAGACATGATGGTTTTAGAATGCCAGTCTCTGTCCTTACTCTGCATTTCAAATTCCTCAATCATTCATGTCTGATTAAAGTTGCATTTGACTAATTGATAATGACTTTTCAATTATGTAAAAGCATCTTTTATTTAGAAATTACATTTATTTACATTGATTTTTCCCCTCTTCAAGATGTCTGGGCTTCTGGGTCTGATTTAATCTGCCACAGAGTAACTGAGAAGTCATTCCCCAAACACAGGCTGATGTTATCAGGCCCTGGAGGAAGGTCTGGGTAAAGTCATTATATACATAGGTTGCATCATGCAGCTTTCAGGATCTTAGTTTCCCAACCAGGGACTGAACCCAGGCTCTTAACCGTGAGAGCAGATGGTCCTAAGCCCTGTACCTCTAGGGAATTCCCTATCACAGCGTTAGCTGAAGAATACCTAGGAAACCCTCATCTTTTTCACTGAGCGTGGAGAAGGGGAGTGAAGGCCGTGCTTGGCTGGTGAGGTCATGCTCTTTTCTGGTTGGGGGTGGGCATAAGAGTCTCTCCAGGTGAGGGAAACTGTATCACAAACAACATTCTTTTTGACACATCTGCCTCTCATGCAGGAGAAATGAGGGATCCTGGTGAACTGGGGCGGCCTCCTCCTTACTGTCCACGTGGTGGGGGTGAGGACAGAGACGCTCTCCACTTCTCGGGCTGGAGGGCGGGACCAGAGCTGTTTCTGCCCTGACTGCCTGGCAGGAGAGGTGAGCCCGTTCCCTTGCGGAGACAGTGACCCCAGCTTCCAAGGTGTTATTGTCAGGTAAGCTGACTCCTCACTACCAAGCTGAACTCTGGGGGAGATGACAGAGCACGCTGGGTGTTTGGGGTCCCTGGGTTTCTAAGGAGTGGAATCCTACGGCTGTGTGTGTTTTAATATTTCCTTAATTGGCTGCACTGGGTCTCGGTTGCTGCATGTGAGATCTTTAGGTGTGGCGTGTGGGATTTAGTTCCCTGACAAGGGATTGAAGCCATGCTCTCAAGGGGGTCCCTGAGCCTCTGTTTTCCCACCACTTAGATGAAAGATACCAACAATCAGATAAAGGACTGTTGTGGGGATGAAAGTCAATCAAAGTAAAACATCTCAGGCTGCAACTGGGCATCAGTGGACGCTCAACCAATGGCAGAAGCTACTGTCGAAATTATGCTTTGTGATATTTATCTTTCCTGGGTTGTCCTTGTGGGTCCTAAGGTGTGGGAGGTGGGGCTCGCTGGCACCTCCTCTGATATGTGGGTCCTTCCTAAAGGCCAACAGCTAGAAAAGACAGCTGCCAAGTCACCTTGGACGTCTCTGTGCTCAGACTTGGACCTGGATGCAATGGCTTTAGGACCTCAGCAACTGTCAAGGTCAAGACCAGCACTCTTGTGTTTTACAGAAGAGCCTCGGGTCCAGAAGGGTTTCTCAGGTGGCACCAGAACCTGCCTGCCAATGCAGGAGACATAAGAGATGCAGGTTTGATCCCCTAGGTTGGGAAGGTCCGCTGGAGGAGGGCATGGCAACCCACTCCAGTATTCTTGCCTGGGAAGTCCCATCGACAGAGGAGCCTGGCGGGCAACAGTCTGTGGGGTCGCAGAGTCGGACACGACTAAATGACTAACACACACACACACAGACACGCACACACCTCCTAAACCGCCTTGAGAACCGCTAGGGCTGGTATTTTTTCTGTGACTGTTCCTTCAGAAGAGCTCTGATGGGACCCGGAAGGTGCTGTCACCGTCAGCTCACTTGTAAATAAAGTCACCGAGTGGTTGCTTGACGATTCTACCATCAGGGTCTACTTTCTCCTCCTTCATCTTGGACATTTTGGACATTCAGCCTGGAAGTTATTTGTTTTGGTTTGAAATGTACATTACCTTTAAGGGTCAAAACTCCTTTGCAAAAACAAGGGTTTGGACATTGAATCAATGTTTTCTTTTAAAACAATTTACCTTTCCTTCCAGAAGGTGGCAGTATAACACAGCAGTAACCTGAGCAAACAGTCTGGCCTATTTTTAAGTTGAAAGCAACCAGGGAGTTTCATTCCCGGTTAGATTTCCACAATAATTCTAAATTAAGAAGATAGACTCTTTCTAACAATTTGATCTGTGGGTCATCTTTTCACTGCCAATTGTCATATACTTCCTCAGGTAGAAAAGTTTCATCCTGGTTATCTGAGAGCTCCTTTATATCTGGCACTTGAAAATATGAAACAAAAAAGAGTATTGAGGAAAACATCTTGTTCACTATTTAAATATTAGACTTAAAAACTGTTTTGCCGCTATGTTCTTTCTGCATTTTTTAAAATTATTTTTTAGCTGGAGAATAATTGCTTTAAAATATTGTGTTGGCTTCTGCCTTACCACAGTGTGAGTCAGCCACAAGTATGGATGGATGCTCCTTCCATGTTGAACTTCCCTCCCGCCTCCACCCCACCCCAGCCCTCTAGGTCGTCACGGAGCACTGGGCTGAGCTCCCTCTGCTGGGAGCAGCTTCCCACCAGCTCTCTGCTTTACACGTGGTCGTGTACATATGTCAATGCTGTTCTCTCAGTTTCTCTCCCCTGCTGTGTCCAAAGTTTGTTCTCTATGTCTGAGTCTCTACTCCTACCTGCCCTGCAAATGGGTTCATCAGTGTCATCTTCCTAGATTCCACATATATGCAATGCTTGTATGAATTCTGTTTTTCTCTTTCTGACTTACGTCACTCTGAATTACAGGCTCTAGGTTCATTCATCTCACGAGAACTGGCTCCGATGTGTTCCTTTCTATGGCTGAGTAATATTCCACTGTGTATACAAACTACAGGTCCTTTATCCATTCACCTGTTGAAGGACATTTCAGCTGCCTCCATGTCCTACCTGTTGTAAATATGCTGAAGTGAACTTTGGGGTACATGTGTCTTTTTCAGTTATGATTTTCTAAGAGTATATGCCCAGTAGTGAGATTGCTGGTGATATGGTAGTTTTATTCCTAGTTTTTCAAATAATCTCCATACTGTTTTCCATCGTGGCTGTATCAATTTACATTCCTACCAACAGTGTTGCTGTGTTTAATTCACTGTATTATGTTAGTTAAAATGAAATTATTGGGGCTATTCACATGACTTCAGATGAAAATAGTCTTTCCGCGGAACATATTTGAATGTGTACTTTCTGGACATTATATTTATTGGCACATTCATCTTTTGAGAAGTTATTCAGCCTCTCAGAATTATGGTTT
This sequence comes from Muntiacus reevesi, assembly GCF_963930625.1. Lineage (NCBI taxonomy): Eukaryota > Metazoa > Chordata > Mammalia > Artiodactyla > Cervidae > Muntiacus > Muntiacus reevesi. The sequence continues at coordinate 4,897,746 of NC_089265.1, read as the reverse complement.
ATTTTTTGGACTCAGTACAGCTTGCAAAATTAGTTTTCTTTAACATAGTTTCTCAGGAATCTCCGTACTTTTGTTTAGCTTTCCATAACTTTTAGGGAATTTGTTCAGTAAAATTGGAAAAAAAAATTCATCAGACTAAGATGAATTATATGTCAGAGGAGCCAAGAAACAGTTTCTAGGATGAGTCTAGCTAAAATTTTGGATAACAAGAAAGCAGAGATTAGAAGTCAGATATCTACTACTTAAGGGATATATCTATTATTATTCTCTGGAAAGACCAGTAGTAGCAAATTGCTCAATTATGGTGGATAAATCTTCACTGTTTATGGTATCCCGGTTCACTTGTTAATAAATATGCCTTGAGTGTATTTCCTTATCCTAGACACAAAGAGAATCTCCCTGCTGCGGACCGCAGCCCCGTGTCGGGCTCCTGTCTGAGAACGTTTTCACTTCCTGTTTCTTGGGTTTCACTTCCTGTGCTTAGTCGGCCGGGGGCCTGAGCAGGGTCCCCGTGTTCTCACCTGTGAGAGGAGCAGAGCGGCCTGCCCCAAATGCCCGCTTTCCCCACTGGTGATGTTTGAATTAAACTTACTCAAGAAGCGGCCAGTGCAAAAACACACTCTGACTGTCCTTTGTCCCCCTGAGAGCAGAGATAAATCTCCCCGGCGATGAGTCCCCTCCCTGCACCTGCAGGGGAGAAGGCATCCTCTCTCACCAGAGACAGGAAACTCAGGGCCCAGAAGCTGTGGAAACAAACCGCCTGGCTTGTTGCTAACTTTCCACCCCACGCCCAGACCCCTTCTTCAAGTGAGTTCTTCCCACACTTACTGTTTCTTTGTTCAAAGGTATAAACGCTGGTGCGTGGTCACTTATTTGAGTCTCATTTTTTACGAGCTCCCGTGCACATGAAATTAATTTCTTTTTCTCCTATTCATCTGTCTTGCTAAGTCGCTTCCGTCCTCTCTGAGGACGACCCCGTATACTGTAGCCCGCCAGGCTTTTCTGTCCGTGAGGTTTCCCAGGTAAGAATACTGGGCCGGATTCCAGGGGTGGAACCCACGTCTCTTACATCTCCCGCCTTGGCAGGCAGGCTCCTGACCACCAGTGCCACCTGGGAAGCCCCTGTTGGTCTGGCTTATGTCAGCTCACTGGTTAGAGCAGACAGGCCTGGAGGAGCGGCAGGTGGTAGGCAAATGGGAGCTGATCTTAGAGGCCCAGAATACAGGGATGGCCATGCTGTAGGTAGGTAAAGGAGTCTTCTGAGCTTTGGGGCTGGACAGAAGGGTCAGTTAGAGTCTGAATCTGGGTCTCCAGGATGAGAACTTAGCAAGACCTTTGACCCTCTGAGATGGACTCCCAGAGAGGCATGACAGCTAGGGGACACCAGCAAGGGCTCCTGTGGGGGAAAAAAGCCTCTTTTTCAAAGATCCACTGCATTCAATGTGAATCCAGTGGAAGTTTGTGGGAAAAATTAAAAACTCAGCTGACCCCACTACCCCATCATGCCTTTCCCTGTTATCAAGACGTCATCCTGAGTCTATGTGCTGTGGTGTGCTAAGTCACTTCAGTCGTGTCTGACTCTGTGGGACCCCGTGGACTGTGGCCCACTAGGCTCCTCTGCCATGGGATTCTCCAGGCAAGAATCCTGGAGCGGGCTGCCGTTTCCTTCTCTGGGGGATCTTCCCGACCCAAGGATCAAACCTGCATGTCTCTTATGTCTCCTGCGTTGGCAGGTGGGTTCCTTACCACTAGCACCACCTGAGTCTATGGGAACTCAAATAGAATTTGTGTCCTGCTGTTGTGTGAAAATTGTACAAATCTTATGTTGAATTGGTTCATAGTGCTTTTCAGGTCTACTATATCCTTCTGCTTTTCTGTCTATTCATTCTATTAAGTTTTGAGTTTAATATTGAAACTCCAACTAAAAATCTTAATTTATCTACTTAAAAAAGTAATTGCAATATATAGTGGAACGGTATGTCACTTTGTTCTGTGTCTTCCAAGTCTCCTGTAAATTTGTTAATCATACTTTCATAATTACAAAAAAATTAAAAGTAATGTAAGATGCCATCCTGGACCTGATGTGGAATTTGATCCTTTACAAAACATTTATTTGTATTTATTTATTTGGTTCCTCTGGGTCTTGGCTGTGGCATGCAGGGTGTTTGCTGCTATATCCAGAGTCTTAGTTGTGGCCTGTGGGATCTAGTTCCCAGACCAGGGATTGAACCTAGGCCCCCTGCATTGGGAGCTCGGGGTCTTAATTGCTGGACCACCAGGGAAGTCCTGAATTTGATTTTTGAATGGACTGAGTTTGTATTGAGAATTGACTGAGAATTTACCTGTCAGGGACCACGATCTGGATCAGAAGGAATCTATGTGGCAAGATCAGGGCTCACCCCACTACCAGGACCTTGGATCCAGAAAGAGGGTCTGCTGGGCTTTGATCAGCGGGACGGGTGATCCTGGACTGACGGGATGTGCCCCCGGGAGTCTGCACACGTCCTGGGAGCCAGATTCTGGGTTTGCGTTATCCTCATGCAGTGGTGATGGGGGCTTCGGAGACTGCAGTCTCTTCTTTCATTCACTTTCCTGGGGCTGCCCTCCTGTGGCTGGGGGCTTGGGGCCCAGGGAAGGGCCAAAGGATGACTATTTTTGTGGATGGAGCAGGATACTCGCGTTTCAGGTCAGCTTGCATGTGCCCATGGTGGTGGAGGTACAGGCAGAACAAGCGGGCGGAGACGGGCTTGGCCCAGGGCTGCTGTGTTCATGTCCTCCCCACCAGCCATCATGCCTGCAGAGCTTTCAGGAGGAATTCCACCCGCGAACCTGGCCTTCCTGGGGACATGAAGGTATATTTACCAACGTGGGAGCACAGAATAATCCTGGATCATTTGCTCGTTGGATTTATAACTTGTAAGGGTCTGTACAGGACTGGCCTTCATCTGTACTCTGCACGGCCCATGAGTGTGGGAAGCAGGCCAGCCGCTTTCTCTGGAAAGGGTGCTCTGTCTGCAAACTAACCCCCCGACCTCAAGTTCAGTAGCAGGGACAGGCAGTGGCATTTGTGTGCACTTGGGTGTTCTCTGTATGTTTGAAACCTGTTCTGTGTGCTAGTTACTGTCTATGAAGTGACTGCTATTGCTTTAAAAAGATCAGTCCTTGGAGCGCAGTAAGCCAAAGGAGAACACTTGGCTGGGCTGTCTTTTTGAGCCTTTACACGTGCGGAGCTGGGGAGGGCCAGGTGGTGGGAAACGCCGCCTACTCCGAGCCCCACACCAACCTGCTCTTTTGCATGTGGCTTGAGCTCCCCCCAGGATTTCTTAGGGGCACAGGCCTTGACCCCGCTGCTGGCCTGGGCTCATTGCCCTCTGGTTTGCTGCGCTGTCACCTCTTTCTCCTATGCTTCTGATGCATTGTTCTTCACTCGCTCTCTCCCTACGGGTACCACGCCCTGGGCGCATTTTTCTCCCCATCCACTGTGGCCAGGACCCTTGGGCCTTGGCCTTGAGCATTTCCTGTTCCCTGCTCTGGCTCCCTGGACTCCACGGGGGTCCAGGCCAGACTCCTTCTCGTCCCCACTGATGGGAGAGCAGCCAAAAATTAGGAGGAAAGCAAGGCAGCACAATGTCCTGGTGTGGCCCGTGTCCCTCAACCTGGGGAGGGTTGGGCTGGGAGGGACCCTCAAGGTCACTCTGGAGTCAGAAACTGCAGCCTGGAGACTCTGAGTCTCCAGCCCCAGAAGCACAAAGCTGTCCGGACAGATGGCTGGGGCTGCTGCCTCTCTGTAACCTTTGTTCCTCAAGAGCTCACTTTGTCCAGTTTTTTTTTTTTTTTTTTTTTTTGGAGGGGGGGACACTCCAAGAAATGAAAGCAGACATCCTTTTCTCCTTAACATATTTCCAGATGGATATACCCCAAGAAGTAGTAGCCAAGAGAAAGAACAAAGGAAAGAAAGAAAAAAAGGAAAAGAAACTGCTTAATTGTTGCTTTGAAGGAGGGAATGGTGCTTTGGCTAAAGTGTTTCCTCTGGGGATGCAGTCTCATTGTAGGTACTGCTCCTGGACCCCAAGTAGATATTCAGGATGCAAGCAAAGACAGGTCACTTCAGTTACTGGGAAGCTAATGGAAGTATATTACTTTGCTAGTGTCACTCATCGCTACTCACATCAAGGGGGTATGTGCACTACTATTTTATTTTTCTATCCTGTTTATTTTTGCTCTAACTTTATTAGAAGGTTGAGATGGGGAATCCATCATCTCTGATTCATTTTTTTCTTCTGAAGTCTCTTTTCAATCATATATATGACTCATTTTTTAGCACAACCTCACTGCTGTGGATTGAATTTTGGCATCCTCCAAAATTAAAATGTTGAGATCCAACCCCCAATGTGATGGTGTTTGGAGGTGAGGTCTTTGGAGGTGGTGAGGTCATAAGTGTGGAGCACGTGTGAATGGGACTAGTGCCCTTATGAAAAAGGCAGCAGAGTGCTCATTCCCCTCCCCCAGGTGAAGACGCAGCAAGGAGACCGCCGACTGTAAGCCAGGAAGTGAGTCCTCGGCAGACGGCTGGACTTGCTGGCCTTCAGAACTGTGAGGGATGTTTCGTTGTTTATAAGCCACCCTGTCTGCAATGTTTTCTTACAGCAGCCTGAACACTCAGACACTCATCTACTGCCACACGATCTGGAATGAAAACCAACCCCCTCAGAAGACCTCAGTGTAGCCTCAAAGACAGGCTTTATATCTTTCCTGTTCTAACTATGCATATGTATTCACTTTGAAAAATAATTTGAGGTGATTTACAGGCAAATTTAGCTTATAAATAATCAAATTTATGACAGTAAAATTCACATCTAATCATTATAATAACTAATAATTGTATAATGATAATATGATAATGAGTATATATATGTTCTGCTGCTTAGTAACTCAATTGTGTCCAAACCTTTGCAAACTCGTGGACTGTAGCCCACCAGGCTCCTCTGTCCATGGAATTCTCCAGGCAAGAACACTGGAGTGGGTAGCCCTTTCCTTCCCCAGGGGATCTTCCTGACCCAGGGATCAAACCCAGGGCTTCTGCACTGCAGGAAGATTCTTTACCATCTGAGCACCAGGGAAGCCCAAGTATACACACACACACACACACACACACACTCACACACACACACTCACTTACTCATTCACACACACACACAATCCATGGTAGCCAAGGAGTTACATCTCTGTGGCAGAGAGCTTCAGGACAGGAGATTTAAGTTGCCCACTTTCCAGCCCTTTGGTCAGGTTACAGTCCTGCCCTCTGAACTTTGCTCAAGTCCAGCATCATTGCAGGACCATCAGACCACTGCCCACTGAGTCCCTGGTGAAGACTCTAGTTTTCATCATTTCTTTACTATAAACACTCAAGGCTTCATCTCAACAATACATGTGAGGTTTAGTTTTCCTCACTAGACTTTAGATCTATGCATGTTCTCCAGACTGATGCTTATCTACCCTCCAGTTCTAGGACCATGACCCCTACCAAGTCCACTGCCCCCTTCTGCCCTTCTCTCCAATGGCCTCCAGGCAATTCTCTTACTGTCCCCTGCAGTAAGACCCCTTACTGGAACCCCTACGTTCCAGTTGGCATCTGGAACTTTGACAGCCCTGTTCTCCTAAAGCATCTCAATGCTTGTTAAAAATTGACATGACTGGAAGGATCGATATCATCACCTTATTACAAACCAGCCTCCTGTGGGAGATGCTTCTCTCCCTGTATTGTGGTTTTTGATTTTCATTATCATTCATAATGTAAAGGATTCCAGGAAGGCCTTCCACTCCCAGATGTATTTTCTTTTGAACATGGTTTTTATTAGCTCTCTTCTTTCTATATGCAGAATAAAGACCTTCTGAGTCTGGTCTCAATCACAATTTACTTATTTTTCTTCATCTGCTACCACACCCCTGTAAGAATCACCTCTCTGCTCAGACTAGTCTAGGGTTGATATCCTCCAAATAACTGTGCTGCAAAATTTTCCTTGACTGTTACCCACTTCTGAAAAACTATCACCTCTTCTTTAAGCACACACAGCCCTCCCTGCTGGACCACATCTTCTCCTGAACTTAATTATTTATTGCATTCATTGAATAAATATTTATTAGGCATCTATCATGGGTAGGTACTAGTTTCCAGTGATGAATAAATTGAATGAAACAGTTCTCCTTGCCCTTATTCTAGTATCAATGTTAGCAGTGAGAAGAAGTGGGAGAAAAGGATTTGCTAACTTGAGAAGGGAAGGAAAGAGGAATGCAGAGTGAAAGCCTCAGGTGAGAAAATGAAGCTAGAAGCACCCAGGTCCTGGGTCTATATTCCTGTTCACTGGGAAGGCAAGAGGAAGTTGGGTGAATGGTGAAGGAGTATTTTAATTCTCCTGGCTCTGGTGCGATGGCCTCACAGGTAGAGTAAATGTTGCTGAACATAGGCTTCTAGGAAGGGGGGACATTCATAGAGTTTCCTCCTTAGCTGAAGGCTGTGTGTGTGTTAGTTGCTCAGTCCTGTCTGACTCTTTGCAATGCCATGGACTGTAGCCCACCATGCTCCTCTGTCCATGGGATTCTTCAGGCAAGAATCTTGGAGTGGGTTGCCATTTCCTTCCCCAGGGGATCTTCCCAACCCAGGGATCGAACTCAGGTCTCCCACATTGCAGGCAAATTCTTTACCATCTGAGCCACCAAGGAAGCCCTAGCTGAATGCTGGCAGAACCAGAAAGAGGAATAGGGAACCAGAAACAGGAGATCTGGATTTAGTGTGATTAGATCATGCAGCACAGAGTCCATAAAAGTGTCCAGACAAGGAGTGATTGTAGGTAGAATCAAGTCACATATTGGGGTTGGGGCAAGAAAGCAGAAATTCATCATCACAATGAAACAGAAAGATGCATTCAGGACTCCAGTTTGAGAAGCTGAGCAACGATGCTGGTGGTTGAAAGAACAGGCAGATGAACAGTAAAAGTCAACAGTCCAAGTCTGTGCACTCCACAATTCTTCAGTACATTGGAAGCCAGTGACATGTCTTAAGCCATGCAGGTTTATCAGTCACTTGATGGCCCTGGAGGTTGAGAGGTGGTTGGCTGATTTGCCCAAACGTGCTTGAGATGAGGAATTCAGTCTGTGGCCTGGATATGGTGGGACTAACTAACCTGCAAGACCAGGGGTGAGAGTCAGAGTCCAAGGATTAAGAGATAATACCAAGGAAACAAGGATGGGGCTTCATAGGACAAAAGTCACGGTGAGGGTGTTTCTGAGCTCCACTGGGGCCATGGTCCTGAGTGACTGCTGAACAGGGACAAGAATCCATCTCAGGCTAGAGGAATGGGTGTCATCTCCTTTCAAAGCTGTAAAGTCTACCTGGTCTCCTGTGACTTGGAAGACTCCTCTGGCACACTGTGTCCAACTTTTCACAATCCAGTGGATTGCAGCACTCCAGGCTTCCCTGTCCCTCACCATCTCCTGGAGTTTGCTCAAGTCTGTGTTCATTGAATCAGTGATGCCATCCAACCATCTCATCCTCTGTCATTCGCTTCTCCTCTTGCCTTCAATCTTTCCCAGCATCAAGGTCTTTTCCAATGGTCATCTCTTCACTTCAGGTGGCCAAAGTATTGGAGCTTCAGCATCCGTCCTTCCAATGAATATTCTGGGTTGATTTCCTTTAAGATTGACTGATTTGATCTCCTTGCTTTCCAAGGGAATCTCAAGGGTCTTCTCCAGCACCACAGTTCAAAATCATCCATTCTTTGGTGCCCTTCCATCTTTACTGTGCAACTCTTACATCCGTACATGACTACTGGAAAGCCCATAGCCTTGACTATACAGACAGTTGTCAGCAAAGTGATGTCTTTGCTTTTTAACTCAGTCTGGGTTTGTCCTAGCTTTCCTGCCAAGAAGCAGTTGTCTTCTAATTTCATGGCTGCAGTCCTGTGACTGAGTGACCCTAAGGGTAGTCGTGCAGAGACAGGTGTCAAGGTTCAGCTCATGGTCAGAGGTCAGAAAGAGGGTCTCAAAGCTGGAGCCCCTCAGGAACCTGGAGGCTCCAGGGAGCAGGACACAGGGAAGAGAACTGGGATGTCACAGCCTGAGTGGAGGCAGTGACTGTTAATTCAGTAGTCTGATTTTATTCTGGTTGCTGGAAAAAAGAAAAAAATCATAGGGAACTTCTTGTGTGGATAAAGGTCACTCCCCCAGGGAAGGAGAAAGAAATAGTCCTTTCTGGTGAACAGATCCCGACCAGGGAAACAGCTCTTGGTGTGAATTTGTACCAAATGGTGATGTTCTCCAAGACCTAGCACTGGGGCAGTCAGAGACCCCAGAGAGGGGGCAAAGGGGAACGATCTTCAGGGGCACAGATGGATCATTAACAAGTTTGCTTCCCCACACCCCAGCCCATGTTACAGCCTTTAGGTTTCCATTATAAAACTCTCCTGTGGGGTTTCATTCTGGGCCTTTGAAGGACATTGATTTTATTCAATGTTTTGATTAAGTTTTTAAGACCCTGAGTCATTTCTATTTCTTTATTGTCACCCTCTGTAGAGTAGGACAGCATTTAGAAGTTTGACAGTATTTTTCCTGTCCTTCTGTGGTTGTCAAATCTTGAATTAGGTCTCGTTATAAACAGAGTAGAAGCTGTCGTTGTTGACATTTTCCTTCATTAGGAAGAAACTGGAAGCTGACATTTTCAACCTATCCGCCCCAGTCAGTCTGCAGATGAGATACAGTGTGGGAACAAGGCGGTCTGCCTCCCTTCCTGCTGTCATTACAGGCTCACAGGGAATTGTTCATTGATAAAATGGCTTTATGTAATGGGGCTCTTCCAGAGAGAGGGAGCAAAAAGTATCCATTAACTCTAGGATTTAAAGTCTGAATGAATGAAAGAAGGCATTGATTTGACTCCTGTGAGATTATTGATTAACTCGAATTCGAAATCTGAATGAATGAAGAGAAGACATTGATTTGAGTCCTGGTTTTGCCTCTCAAGAGTTAGTTAATTTCTTTGGTTCTCTCTTTATTTGCAAAATTTAAAAAGCAACAGTAGCTCCTTTCCCTCTGCCAAAGGATTATTTGGGGAGCCAGGGAGTCAATTAGACGATGTAGTGGAGCACTTTACAAGTCTTAGGTTTTGCTTTATATACTACATAGGCTCAGTGAAATAGGTTATTTGGTTTTTGATTAATTGAAGGATTCTGGAATCATTCTAAGGTCGGGTAAGAACTGTGGTTGAGGTTTTTGGGGACTTAGAGTCCTGTTTCACTCCCACAGACCTCATCCATAGACTAAATTGATGAATATATATACTTTTTTTTTTTTTTTTTTACAAAAAATTGGAATATAATTGCTTTACAATGTTGCATTGGTTTCCACTGTACAACATCATGAATCAGCCACATGTATGCATATACCCCTTCCCTCTGGGGCTTCCCGCCCGCCTCCACCTCACCCCACTCCTCCAGGTCGTCACGGAGCACCACGAGGAGCTCCTCGTGCTACATAGCAGGCTCCCACTGGTTGTCTGTTTTACACTCGGCAGTGTCTATAGGTCAGTGCTACCCTCTCAGTTCATCCCCTCTCTTTTTCCCTTTCTGTGTCCACAAGTTCAGATGAGTATACTGTCTAACCCAATCCCTTCCAAACTTTGTGACTACAGTTTCAAAACCCTGATCACAGAGAATTATATGTTTGAAGATTGAGGCCAAGGCAGCTAATGCTGTGGTAGTTTGTATGTATTAATATCTCTGGCTGGCTCAGATGGTAAAAATCCACCTGCAATGCAAGAAACCAGGCTTGATCCCTGGGTCAGGAAGATCCCCTGGAGATGGGAATGGCAACCCACTCCAGTATTCTTGCCTTGAAAATTCCATGAACAGAGGAGTCTGGCAGGCTACAGTCCATGGGGTTGCAAGGACTCAGACACAACTGAGCAACTAACACTCTGTATGTATTAATATAATTTTGGTTTTTGAAGAAAAAGGGGGCAAAGTTTGGAAGCAATTGCTTGAAGGTCACAGCAAAATCCATGAGATATATTGACTTAGGTTGAGAAGTAGAATATGAACAAAGTCCTCTCACCTACCAGACAGATATTCCGGGGTTTACAGGTAAGCCAAGGGGCTGGACTGATAAAAAAAAAAGGAGGTGAACAATGCAACTCAAAGGTGAAAGTGGAGAGACACACCAACTTGCCCTTCTTGCTTTCTGTGCTACATTAAATCCAGTCTCCTTTTCCACAAGGGGAGCCAACTGCATTTCTTGTTGTTTTTCAGTTGCTAAGTTGTATCCGACTCATTGTGACCCCATGGACTGCATGCAGCATGCCAGGCTTCACTGTCCTTCACTATCTCCAGTGTTTGCTCAAATTCACGTCCATTGAGTCAGTGATGCCGTCCAACCATCTCATCCTTTGCCACCACCTTCTCCTCCTGCCTTCAGTCTTTCCCAGCATCAGAGTCTTTTCCAGTGAGTCAGCTCTTTGCATCAGGTGGCCAAAGTATTTGAGCTTCAGTTTCAGCATCAGTCCTTCTGGTGAATATTGCTTGATTTCATTGGAAGGGTTGATCTCCTTTGGGATTAACTGGTTGGATCTCCTTGCTGTCCAACGGACTCTCAAGAGTCTCCTCCAACACCACAGTTCAAAAGCATCAGTTCTTCAGTGCTTGGCCGTCTTTGTGGTCCAACTCTCACATCCATACATGACTCCTGGAAAAACCATGGCTTTGGCTATAGGGACCTTTGTCGGCAAAGTGACATCTCTGCTTTTTAATATGCTGTCTGATTTTGTCATAGTTTTTCCTCCAAGAAAGGCTAATGTTGATTAAATTCAGGATGATCAATATTGGGTCAAAACTCACTTGGAAAGAGTTTTGAGTAAAAGCGAGTGCTTTTCCATTCTAAGCTATGGAACAGCCCAGTCCCCACTGGGATTGACCCAAGTGGGATGTTAACAGTTTGAATGTCAGTCAATGTAATCAGTCAGGTGCCAGTGATAGCTAGTTGTTCATTCTGGGCACCTAGTAATGCGACTACAGTCTGTTGTTCTCTTCTTTGCAGGAATAAGGCGAAGCTCAACCACCCACCAAGGAGAAAGAGCCCCTCTTGTTCTCTGACAGTTAGCCCAAGCTTGGGCCCATGTCCTTCTGAGGAGAGGGCCAGCCAGCTCTCAGCCCCATGCACACCCCTCTGCTGGGCACCCCTGTGATGCCACAGTCCATCTGGGCAAGGTGACCTACAGGGATTTTATTTAACTCAGTGTGTTGAGCCCATCTGGAGAAAAGACTTGTGAGAGGATTGGTGATGGTTAGTATTGCTGTCAGCCTTGTGTTGGTCATTTACCTGCTTGCAGTGCTATTTGAGGAAGAAGTGATTGTTTTCTCTGAAAATGCTTTCTTCTATTTGATTACTTCTTTTTTTTTTTTTTTTTTTTTAATATTATTTTATTAGTTGGAGGCCAATCACTCCACAACATTTCAGTGGGTTTTGTCATACATTGACATGAATCAGCCATATAGTTACATGTATTCCCCATCCCGATCCCCCCTCCCACCTCCCTCCCCACCCGACTCCTCAGGGTCCTCCCAGTGCACCAGGCCCGAGCACCTGACTCATGTATCCCACCTGGGCTGGTGGTCCGTTTCACCATAGATAATATACATGCTGTTCTTTCAAAACATCCCACCCTCACGTTCTCCCCCAGAGTTCAAAAGTCTGTTCTGTATTTCTGTGTCTCTTTTTCTGTTTTGCATATAGGGTTATCGCCACCATCTATCTAAATTCCGTATATATGTGTTAGTATACTGTAATGTTCTTTATCTTTCTGACTTACTTCACTCTGTATAATGGGCTCCAGTTTCATCCATCTCATTAGAACTGATTCAAATGAATTCTTTTTAACGGCTGAGTAATATTCCATGGTGTATATGTACCACAGCTTCCTTATCCATTCATCTGCTGATGGGCATCTAGGTTGCTTCCATGTCCTGGCTATTATAAACAGTGCTGCGATGAACATTGGGGTGCACGTGTCTCTTTCAGATCTGGATTCCTCAGTGTGTATGCCCAGAAGTGGTATTGCTGGGTCATATGGCAGTTCTATTTCCAGTTTTTTAAGAAATCTCCACACTGTTTTCCATAGTGGCTGTACTAGTTTGCATTCCCACCAACAGTGTAAGAGGGTTCCCTTTTCTCCACACCCTCTCCAGCATTTATTGCTTGTAGACTTTTGGATAGCAGCCATCCTGACTGGCGTGTAATGGTACCTCATTGTGGTTTTGATTTGCATTTCTCTGATGATGAGTGATGTTGAGCATCTTTTCATGTGTTTGTTAGCCATCTGTATGTCTTCTTTGGAGAAATGTCTGTTTAGTTCTTTGGCCCATTTTTTGATTGGGTCGTTTATTTTTCTGGAATTGAGCTTCAGGAGTTGCTTGTATATTTTTGAGATTAATCCTTTGTCTGTTTCCTCATTTGTTATTATTTTCTCCCAATCTGAGGGCTGTCTTTTCACCTTACTTATAGTTTCCTTTGTTGTGCAAAAGCTTTTAATTTTCATTAAGTCCCATTTGTTTATTTTTGCTTTTATTTCCAATATTCTGGGAGGTGGGTCATAGAAGATCTTGCTGTGATTTATGTCGGAGAGTGTTTTGCCTATGTTCTCCTCTAGGAGTTTTATAGTTTCTGGTCTTACATTTAGATCTTTAATCCATTTTGAGTTTATTTTTGTGTATGGTGTTAGGAAGTGTTCTAGTTTCATTCTTTTACAAGTGGTTAACCAGTTTTCCCAGCACCACTTGTTAAAGAGATTGTCTTTTTTCCATTGTATATCCTTGCCTCCTTTGTCAAAGATAAGCTGTCCATAGGTTCGTGGATTTATCTCTGGGCTTTCTATTCTGTTCCATTGATCTATATTTCTGTCTTTGTGCCAGTACCATACTGTCTTGATGACTGTGGCTTTGTAGTAGAGTCTGAAGTCAGGCAGGTTGATTCCTCCAGTTCCATTCTTCTTTCTCAAGATTACTTTGGCTATTCGAGGTTTTTTGTATTTCCATACAAATTGTGAAATTATTTGTTCTAATTCTGTGAAAAATACCGTTGGTAGCTTGATAGGGATTGCATTGAATCTATAGATTGCTTTGGGTAGAATAGCCATTTTGACAATATTGATTCTTCCAATCCATGAACACGGTATGTTTCTCCAACTGTTTGTGTCCTCTTTGATTTCTTTCATCAGTGTTTTATAGTTTTCTATGTATAGGTCTTTTGTTTCTTTAGGTAGATATACTCCTAAGTATTTTATTCTTTTTGTTGCAATGGTGAATGGTATTGTTTCCTTAATTTCTCTTTCTGTTTTTTCATTGTTAGTGTATAGGAATGCAAGGGATTTCTGTGTGTTAATTTTATATCCTGCAACTTTACTATAAATTGCAGAAGAAGGTAAACTTCCAAACTCATTCTATGAGGCCACCATCACCCTAATTCCAAAACCAGACAAAGATGCCACAAAAAAAGAAAACTACAGGCCAATATCACTGATGAACATAGATGCAAAAATCCTTAACAAAATTCTAGCAAACAGAATCCAACAACATATTAAAAAAATCATACACCATGACCAAGTGGGCTTTATCCCAGGAATGCAAGGATTCTTTAATATCCGCAAATCGATCAACGTAATACACCACATTAACAAATTGAAAGATAAAAAACATATGATTATCTCAATAGATGCAGAGAAAGCCTTTGACAAAATTCAACACTCATTTATGATTAAAACTCTCCAGAAAGCAGGAATAGAAGGAACATACCTCAACATAATAAAAGCTATATATGACAAACCCACAGCAAGCATCACCCTCAATGGTGAAAAATTGAAAGCATTTCCTCTGAAATCAGGAACAAGACAAGGATGCCCACTCTCACCACTACTATTCAACATAGTGTTGGAAGTTTTGGCCACAGCAATCAGAGCAGAAAAAGACATAAAAGGAATCCAGATAGGAAAAGAAGAAGTGAAACTCTCGCTGTTTGCAGATGACATGATCCTCTACATAGAAAACCCTAAAGACTCTACCAGAAAATTACTAGAGCTAATTAATGAATATAGTAAAGTTGCAGGATCTATTTGATTACTTCTTACACACTGGAGGATAAACCTTCTCTGAGTGGAAAGGGAGGTGGAAATTTCCACGGGCTAGTGGCAGCCCTTACATTTGGGTTCTTATTCCAATTTCTTATAAACTTTAGAAAATTACCTTTTGAGCCTGAGTTACCTCATTTGTAAAAATGCAGACAGTATTATTTATTAGACTTAGACTTGAGATAAGGATTAAGTGAATTAGCAATGGAGGGAGATTCCCTCCCCAGCATTTGATGCATAGAAATAGGCATTTAAATATTAGTTTATTTGTTGTTTATTTATTTAATTGCATCAAATCTTGGTTGTGGCATGCAGGCTCTTTAGTTGCAGCATGTGGGATATAGTTCCTCAACCGGATTTGGAACCTAGGCCCCTGCATTGGGAACATGGAGTCTTAGCCACTGGACCACCAAGGAGGTTCCTTAATATGCAAACAATTCTAAATTTTCTCCTCATGTTGGTGGTGTGGATGAAAGAATCAAATGCAGACTGGGGAGTCTGTAAGCCCAGATTATAGTAATAACTGCTAAATTGATCAGTTGTGACACTGGAAGAGCCAGATAGACTCTCTAGTCTAGATTTCTTGTATAAAAATAAGAGGTGTTCTTTTTGACGATGGCCATTCTGACAGGTGTGAAGTGAGCTCTCACCGTGGTTTTGATTTGCATTTCTCTGTTAATTAGCCACGTTGAGCATCTTTTCATGTACCTGTCGGGCATCTGCATTTCCTCCTTGAAAAATTATCTGTTCGGTTCTCCTGCCCATGCTTTAACTGGGTTGATTGTTTGTTTAGATGCTGAGTTGTATGCGCTGTTTATGTGTGTTGGATATTAATCCCTTATTGTCATGTCATTTGCAAATATCGTCTCCTTTTCAGCAGGTTGTCTTTTCACTCTATTGATGGTTTCCTTTGCTGTGCAAAAGGTTTTAAGTTTAATTTGGTCTCATTAAAAAATTTTTGCTTTTATTTCTTTTGCTTTGGGAGTCGTATTCAAAGAAACATTGCTGTGATTTGTAGCAAAGAGTGTTCTGCTTATGTTTCCCTCTGGGAGTTTTATGGTTTCTGGTCTTATATTTAATCTAATCTTTAACCCGTTTTGAGTTTACAAATGTTGGTGAGGATGTGGAAAAAAGAAAGCTGTTGTACTCTGTTGGTGGGAAGGTAAATTGGTGCAGACACTGTGGAAAATAGTATGAAATTTTCTCCAAAAACTAAAAACAGAACTGTCATATGACTTAGGAACCCATTTCTAAGTATATATCCACCCCCCCCCCCAAAATACTAGTTTGAAAAGATATATATGCACCCTAGTGTTCACAGCAGCATCATTTATAATCATCAAGATATGGAAGCAACCTAAGTACCCATCAATAGATGAATGGGTAAAGACGATGGGGTACATTACACAAAGGAATATTACTCAGCCATAGAAAGAATGAAATTTTGCCATCTGTAGCAACATGGATGAACTTGGAGGATATTAAGTGAGATAAGCCACAGACAGACAAATACCATATGATATCACCTATGTACAGACTCTAAAAACTACAACTAATGAATGAATGACAGGAAAGAAGCAAATTTATAGAGATAGAGAAACAACTAGTGTTTGCCAGGAGGGAGAAGGGAAGGGAGGAGGGACAACACGGGGGTAGGAGAGTAAGAGGTATGGACTAGTGTGTGTAAAATAAGCCACAAGGATATATTGAACAACGTGGGGAATCTAGCCAATATTTTATAATAACTGTAAATGGAGTATAACCTTTAAAACTTGAATCACTATATTGTACACCCATAACTTATATAAAGAATCTGCCTACAATGCTAGACACCTGGGTTTGATCCTTGGGTCAGGAAGATCCCCTAGAGAAGGAAATGACAGCCCACTCCAGTATTTTTGTTTGGGAAGCCCCATGGACAGAGGAGCCTGGTGGGCTACAGTCTATGATGTCACAAAGAGTTGGATATGACAAAGCACACACACAAGATGAGAATATACTTCAATTAAAAACATAAAGGTTTGACAGAAAACAACAAAATTCTATAAAGCAATTATACTTCAATTAAAAATAAATTAATTTAAAAAATTCAAAACAAACAAATAAATAAATAAAATAAGAGTTTCCTGGTGGCTTAGCAGTACAGGCCTGCAATGCAGGAAATGTGGATTCGATCCCTGTGTATGGAGGATCCCCTGGAGAAGGAAACGGCAACCCACTCCAGTATTCTTGCCTGAAGAATCCCATGGACAGAAGAGTCTGGCGGGCTATAGTCCATGGGGTCTCAAGGAGTCAGACTCAACTTAGTGACTAAACAACAACAGCAAACGTACTTCAAGAAAAAAAATAAAACGAGAGGTGGTATCGTCTCTGAGGTTTCTTCTAGCTTGGTGGACTTATGATTACTGGCACTTTTTTTTTTTGTGTGTGAATCAATTGTGAAGTTAAATTTAGCACAACAATGTCTTTGTTACCCAAGGGGTACTGCCTTTCACGTGGTGTTTGCATCCGTACTTCATGGCAGTCTTGTATGGGAGAGGTAGTCAGCGAGTTCCTGGGATCTGCTCTCTGTCCCTTGGAAGAACAGATGGCGACCCTGGTGGTAACTCTTTAGAAGTCTCTCTACTCCCATGTCAGAGGGTTACAGCACCCTTTAATTGCGAGGAGAATCTTATCCCTTTGAGCATGCCCTAAGCTTCCCAGCTCCGGGCTGCAGGACCAGTCCACAAGGATCTGGGTTTGCTGCTTACACCTCAGGGCTTCTGCGGTATTTGAAGTGCCAACCTCGAGGTGCCTACCAATGAGCCTTTGCTGTCTGTGTCCTGAAGTATTTCTCAGCCAGGTCGCTGGTGGAGGAGGTACTGAATTCAAACTGATGTGTCTGCAGACATGGGGACTTTTGAGAGAATAAATGGACATTTGTGTCCTGGGGACTTCCCCGGTGGCTCAGTGGTAAAGAATCCACCTGCAATGCAGGAGACTTTGGTTCGATCCCTGGGTTGGGAAGATACCCTGGAGAAGGAAATGCAACCCACTCCAGTACTCTCACCTGGAAAAGCCCATTCCATGGGGTCGCAAAAGAGTTGAACTTGACTGGGTGACTAAACAGCAACATCAGTCCTGTGAAGCTTTTTCACTCCCAGGGGCAGATACCATAATTTTTAAAATTTTAGAAGTTAGTGGTATGTAAAGGTGGAAAATAGAGAATGTCAGTCCTGGCTAATGATGGTGTACAAGAAATCCATTTACAATGTTCGCAACTCTACGTTTCAGAAGCCTCTGGGGACTTGTTGGAGGTCTGTCTGCAGAAGACTGGCAGGGTAAAAGTAATTGTTCCAAAACTGAAAGACAGAATGGAGGTGGATGCTGAAGTACACAGCAAAACTGCAAAATTGAATGGACTTCTGAGCTGATTGTGGGCACTACTCCAAGGAAGCACGATCTCTGGAAACCAGTGCAAATTTCCTAGAAATTAACTTTATTTTTACGGTTGACAGGCTCACATATTAGGGCCTGAGTACCTGACATATTAGGTGATGTGAAAAGACAACTCATTGGAAAAGACCCTGATGCTGGGAAAGAGTGAAGGCAAATGGGGAAGGGGCTGACAGAGGACGAGATGATTGCATAGCACCATCCATGGACTTGAGTTTGAGCAAAATGTGGGAGACAAGGGAGGACAGAGGAGCCGGGCGTGCTACAGTCCATGGGGTTGCAAAGAGTCGGACACGACTGAGCGACTGAACAATAACAAAGTTTACTCGGAGAAACTGGATATACGACCTGTCCTAACTATTTTTCTTAAAATTATTTTGGTATTTAGAATGGATGGTAAGTGTGTTCCCAGAAACAGTTCTGGGATTAATTACCTTGTAATATATTGCAAAGAGTTGGACATGACATAGCAACTGAACAACAAGAACAACGTTGTCCTAATTCCATGTATATGATTTTGATTCCTGTTTCTTTTCTGAAACCTTGCTTCATGAGAGATTAGCCAGAGCGCTTGGGAGCAATAAACATCCTGCATTGCAAACCCCATTTTGCCATCTCACAGAACCTCTCACAGAATCTCCATAAATCTCGGTTTGCAGTGAAGGCATCTCTTATTTTATCTATGAAGTGACTATTTCAAGAACATTTTTACAGCAATCATCATTATTAGTCCTTTGTCCAATTCTCCCAGTTAGGGGAAGAAGAAATTAATATGCAATGTTGATATTTCTATTTTGCATTTAGGGTTTCCCTAGTGAATCAGTCCTGGTAGGCTACAGTCCATGGGGTTGCTAAGAGTCGGACACGACTGAGCGAGTTCACTTTCACTTCTCACTTTCATGCATTGGAGAAGGAAATGGCAACCCACTCCAGTATTCTTGCCTGGAGAATCCCAGGGATGGTGGAGCCTGGTGGTCTGCCGTCTATGGGGTCACACAGAGTTGGACACGACTGAAGCGACTTAGCAGCAGCAGCAGCAGTTAATCAGTGGAAAAGAATCTGCCTGCTAATGCAAGAGACACGAGTTCGATCCCTGGGTCAGGACGATCCCTTGGAGGAGGAAATGTCAGTCCACTCCAATATTCTTGCCTGGGAAATCCCATGGACAGAGGAGCCTGGCGGGCTACGGTCCACAGGGTCCCGGAAGAATGAGACACAAATTAGCCACTGAACAGCAACTACAACCGCCTGACATATTGGGTGGAATATCTCACACCCTCCTCGTGAACAGGTTGGAGAAATTGAGTTTATAAAAAATAGAGCATTTACATGAATTGGCATGAACTTTCAAGGATTCTGGAGGACCTGGAGGATGTGAAGAATAAAATTGGAGATATTTGCCTGGAAATGAAAACAGTTTTTTTTTCCCTCCCTTTGGAAGGCTTGGCATGAATGGTTGTTCAGTTGCTCAGTTGTGTCCAAGTCTTTGCGACCCTACAGAATGCAGTACACCAGGCTCCCCATTCCTTCCCCATCTCCTGGAGCTAGCTCAAACTCATGTCCATAGAGTCAGTGATGCCATCCAACCATCTTGTCCTCTGTCATCCCCTTCTCTTCCTGCCCTCAATCTTTTCCAGCATCAGGGTCTTTTCCAGTGAGTCGACTTTTTGCATCAGGTGGTCAAAGTATTGGAGTTTCAGCATCAGTCTTTCCAGGGCATATTCAAGGTTGATTTTCTTTAGGATTGACTGGTTTGATCTCCTTGCAGTCCAAAGGGACTCTCAAGAGTCTTTTCCAACACCACAATTCAAAAGCATAAATTCTTCAGCTCTCAGCATTCTTTATGGTCCAACTCCCACACCTATACATGACAATTGGAAAAACCATAGCTTTGACTGTATGAACTTTTGTGGGCAAAGTAATGAAAACAGTATGAACAGGCTTGAATGGTAGCTGTTTGCAAATATTTGTTTAACAGGTATGTCACTGGAGAGGAATTAGATATTTCCTGTGTCTCAAGTGGGACAGTTTGGGCTGAGGGAGGTAGATTTTCCTTAATCCAAGGGAAAAGGTTTATGTCAATCAGTCTAATGGAAGGGACCGGCTTTTGAGGTAGCCAATATAATTGCTTTGATGAGTTCAAGAAGAGGCTGGTATTCTGTTTGGGACATTGTCTAGAGGCTGCATGCATTAAAGACAAGTTGGATAAAATTATTTCTTCTGATCCTTTCTAAATCTTCAGATGCTGAGATAACATTGAAGAAATGTTAGTGGTCAGAAATCAGGTGTACGTCTTTCCCTTTGTCACCACGACTAAAGGAGCGTATTATGTTTTGTCACACAGAAACGGCTTCTAAGTCCCTGCATTAGAGATAAGCCAGGAATGAGGAAACTTGCTAAAAGCCATGGATAGCAAGAATTACCTAAGAGCTAAGAGCATTATGCCTTGATGTAAGCCACCAGGAAAGGAAATTATTTCATTTGTTTCAAAAGACAAGAATATTTATCAAATATGTCCAACTAATCAGAATTGTGACTGCCAGATAATTTAAACTGTGACTATTGCATTGTCTCTCATATTCTAGCAGAAGTTTGTCTGAAAACTAGATCCCTTTTTCTAATATAAATAATTTTTCCCCTTAGAACTCAAATTTATCCATGAGATTTCCTTTTCCTTCCTACTTAGATTGTTGAAGTTCTTGAGTCCCAGTTTAGAACGTTGATAGATTTCAAACTCTTCTAACTGTATAACCTATATAAATAAATACCATTTATACATGACCCAGAATCATATATGCATTACACAAAATTACATATCTGAGACAATACCTGTACTTACGTACTGATTTAATACTCTGAAATTTGCAATTCAGTTCAATTAATTCATTGTTAAATACTATTCACACCACCCTAATTTCACATGATTTATAGGTTGAAAAATACCTACCACTGTAATCTCTAGTTGGAGAAGACTCCAATAATGGTAGAATCAATGAGAGAATTCAGATCTTGTCATTTAGGACGTTTGATCCACTTGTGCAGAAGATAAGCTTTGCATATATATTATCAGAAAGGTTTTGGAATTTGAAATGCATTTCCATCTTACTCTTCAGTTCCTTTCTTCCTGACTCTTTTGCCTGTTTCCCCCCGCCCCTAACCCCAGTAAATCCTCACAGTAACCAGCTGAAAACATGAAAGACTTGAGAGATGTGTAGATAGACCACGTTTCTGCTGTGTGTCTTAAAGCTTTCACATCTAGAGAAGTGAGTGTTTGCCGAAAGCATATCTGTTTATTCATACATTCACTTGGCCGCCGAGATAATGGGATTGCAGACACACTGCTCAGAGCTGCATGGATAACTAAGCATTTACTTATTATCAGGAAGGCAAGTGCAGTTTCCAAGATCAAAGTGGACACTTCCTAGAAACTACGCTTATTGCAAAAGGCTGAAGTGCCCGCCTTCCCAGGAATCAAAGGGACTTCAAGCAGAAAGGCAGGCTTACATTTGACAGGATCCCGTTTTTGACAGGATGGCAACCATCTAAGTAGGTGACAGGATCGAGAGTTATTTAATTCCAAAAGTTAGCAACACTGCCAGCTCTAGGGTTAAGCAACAGGCCTGATACTGTGATGGCCACAGCTGGGGTCTGCCTGACAAAATTTTAACTGTAAGTGTAAGGACTGAGGATAATTTTAGAATTTTCACGAATTGAAATTACTTTGGTAGTATCTTGATCCCATGCCTGCAGAAAGCAGGCTATTTCAGAGGAAGTAAAGTATTAATGAAATACATTATAACCCAACCATGATTACAGTATCTATTGGAAGAGTCATCTTGGATGAATCCTTGCCCTGAAACACAGCAACCTTGAGTGGCAGCAACTAGACCATGGCTAGTCTACCGTCAGTTGCCATCTACGAAGAGTTCCACTGTGTTTGTAGTTGTTGCTGCTCAGTCAGAAAGTCATGTCTGACTCTGCGACCCCATGGACTGCAGCACACCAGGCTTCCCTGTCCTTCACTATCTCCCAGAGTCAGTTGAAACTCGTATCCATTGAGTCAGTGATGCCATCCAACTACCCAAACACCTTATCCTCTGTCACCCCTTTCTCCTCCTGTCCTTGATCTTTCCCAGCATCAGAGCCTTTTCCAATGAGTCCGTTCTTTGCATCAGATGGCCAAAGTATTGGAGCTTCAGCTTTAGCATCAGTTCTTCCAATGAATATTCAGGGTTGATTTCCTTTAGGATTGACTTTTTTGATCTCTTTGCAGTCCAAGGGATTCTCAAGAGTTTTCTCCAGCACAGTTTGAAAGCATCAATTCTTCCTGGATCAGCTTTCTTTATGGTTCAACTCTCACATCTATACATGACCACTGGAAAAACCATAGCTTTGACTGTTTGGATCTTTGCTGGCAAAATGATGCCTCTGCTTTTTAATATGCAGTCTAGGTTTGTCATAGCTTTTCTTCTAAGGAGCAAGAGTCTTTTAGCATCCACTGTGTTAAGAGGTTGTTTTTTTTTTTTTTTGGTATCCTCCCACACCCACTTGGCTTTGAAACCCAACCTAAGTCCCATTGCTAAGACTTTTAGATGGTTACCTTCATGGACTTGTGAAGATCATCTCCTAGAAACTCCTTCTCTTGGATTACTGAAAAACTTCCCTGGTAGTTTTCAATATCCTTGAAATATTGGCTGGAATATTTGGAAGAGTAACAAAGGGCTTCATTATTTCTTCTCCAAAACTGTCTAATAATTTAGGAGTCTGAAGTGGCATCTTTCAGAAATTCTGGGTACTTAATTAATGACTGTGCTTTGTAGACATTACATTTTTATTACAATAGAATAGCTATTTTTTATAATAAAATTTTTTGTCTATAATAGAATTAGCTTTTTTCAGGCTAGTGTCTTCTGAGATCCCTCTTGTCCTCCCAAGAGCTTATCTTTCTGGAGACTGTTAGAATCGGAGGAACCATTTTCCAGATATTTATCAAATGTTTACTGTAATTTAAAGCTTGAGTGTCACAGAAGTCAGTTTTGCACTTGCGAGTTTCTCTACTGCAAATGTTTATAGCCCATGTTTTGATGAAAAGACAGTATTGATTTTTTTGATGTTAAATTGTGTGAGCTGTTTATATATTTTGGATATTAACCCCTTACTGGTCATATCACCTGCAAATATTTTATCCCATTCTGTTGGTTGTCTTGTCATTTTGTTGATGGTTTCTTTTGCTGTGCAGAAAAGCTTTTAAGTTTAAGTAGTTCCCACCTGTTTATCTTTGCTTTTATTTCCTTTGCTTTAGGAAATGGATCTAAAAAAATATTACTGTGATTTATATCAAAGGGTGTTCTGCCTATGCTTTCCTATAGGAATTTTATAGTCTACAGTTTTATAGTCTTACATTTAGGTTTTTAATCCATTTTGAGATATTTATTTGTTTGATACGGGCCATGTCCATCTCTTATTATTAGCACTTACAAGCAGTGTGAAAAGTGATCGTAACAAGTAAGTGAGATTTACCACATTAATCGTATTGCTTGCCTCAGGTATTACTAAGTATTTGGTTGTGAAGCTGGGCACTATGGGTTCTTTACTTTGGCATTTATTGAGTTTATTTTTGTATATTGTTTTAGAGACTCATACAAATCAACATAAAAAAACCAAAAAAACTAACTTAAAAAAGTGGGCAGAAGACCCTAATAAACATTTCTCCACAGAGGAAATACAGATGGCCAACATGCATATGAAAAGATGCTCAACATCACTAATTGTCAGGGAAATGCAAATTAAAACCACAATGAGACATCACTTCACGTCTGTCAGAGTGGCCATAATCAACAAGACCACAGTTAACGAATGCTGACAGAGGTGTGGAGAAAAGGAGGCACTTGCTTGCGCACCATTGGTGGGAATGTGAATTGGCACAGTCACTGCAGAGAACCCGGGTGGGGGGGTTTCTCAAAAAACTAAGAATAGAACCACCACATGAACCGGCAGTTCCGCTCCTGGGTGTATGTCAAAAACAAACAAACAAAGAAAAACACCAGTTGTCCAATGTTACAGCAGCATTATGTATAGTAGCCAAGATATGGAAGCAACCTGTGTCCATCAGTAGATAAGTGGATCAAGAAGATGTCTCCATGGTATGTGTATGTATATACACAGTATATGATCTACTCCGGGTCTGTCATTTGGATTGAATTCCCCAAGTTTAAGTTCTGGGAGCGGCTGCTCAGAAACACGACCTTCCTTTATACAGAAGCAGTTCCCAGCAGAGATGGAAAAAAGTGAAAGTGATAGTCACTGAGTCATATCTGACTCTTTGCCAACCCTGGATGGTGGCCCACCAGGCTCCTCTGTCCATGGGATTTTTTTTTCCAGGGAAGAGTACTGGAGTGGATTGTCATTTCCTTCTCCAAGGGATCTTCAGGACCCAGGGATAGAACCTGAGTCTCCTGCATTGCAGGCAGATCTTTACCATCTGCATATTTTATATTATTCCCTCATACTGTAAACAAAAGTAGGTTAGCTCATTTAAATAATTCTTTAGGGTAGCGACCCCCAAGCTTTTTGGAACCATGGATTCATTTCATGAGAAACAACTTTTCCACAGACCTGGAAAAGGATAGTTTTGGGATGATTCAAGTGCTTTACATTTATTGTGGACTTTATTTCTATTATTGTTGTGATATATAATGAGATAATTATACAACTCACCATAATGCAGAATCAGTGGGGACGTTGAGCTTGTTTTCCTGCAACTAGACGGCCCCATCTGGGGGTGACAGGAGACAGTGAGAGATGAAGTATATTGCTTATGTCCAGTCTACTCCGAATTGTCATTTTGGTTGCTGTCCCTGCAGAAACCCTGCTTCACAAAGATAGGATTTTGGAAATGGAAGCAGGCTTTTTGGTGCTTTTGTGGCAATCTAGAATAT
Organism: Muntiacus reevesi; assembly: GCF_963930625.1. NCBI lineage: Eukaryota > Metazoa > Chordata > Mammalia > Artiodactyla > Cervidae > Muntiacus > Muntiacus reevesi. The sequence continues at coordinate 4,873,212 of NC_089265.1, read as the reverse complement.
TCCACCTAGACTTTAAACCAGAAAGTATTTTGATCTGAAGTGGTGTCAAACATAGTTTTAAGGCCACCATCATTTGTGATCTCAGGTGGCAAAATGCTAGCGATGAGGAGCAGCTGTAAATACAGATGAAGCCTCCCTCACCTGCCCACTGCTCACCTCCTGCTGTGTGACCCAGTTCCTACCAGATCATGAACCAGTATTTGTTCCTGGCCCAGGGGTTGGGGACTCTTGCTTTAGGGAAAAGCACAATGAACAGAAGAGTTGATGCTTTCAAATTGTGTTGGAGAAGACTCCTGAGAGTTTTTTGAACTGCAAGAAGATCAAAGTAGTCAATCCAGAGGAAATCAACCCTGAATACTCATTGGAAGGATTGATGCTGAAGCTCCAATACTTTGGCTACCAAATGCGAACAGCCAACTCCCTGGAAAAGACCCTGATGCCGGGAAAGATTGAGGGCAGGAGGAGAAGGGGGCAGCAGAGAATGAGACGATTGGATGGCATCACCAACTCGATGGACACGAGTTTGAGCAAACTCTGGGAGATAATGCAGGACAGAGGAGCCTGGTGTGCTGCAGTCCCTGGGGTCACAGAGTCTGGACAAGACTTAGTGACTAAACAACAACAACAGGAAAGAACAGAGGGAACTGAAATGAAGAGAGAAGCTCTAAGAGAATACCTGAAAGGGGCTATGCCTCCCTTCTCTTTGCATTTGCTGTGAACTCTTCTTCTTCCTCATTCCACATTGTACATGCCCTCTCATGCTTAGAAAGTTGGAGAATGTACTCTGGCCACCTTATGATTTTGTATACCTTGTAGGTCTGACCTTTCCCCAATGTCTTGTATACTTTTGCCACCGGTTTTATTCCATTTCATTAGAGATAATTGTCCTGGTGGGCCTCCAGTTGACACACACATGCCCCAGTCACCTACCCCCTCCCCCTTAGCTCCCCAGGCTGCTACTCACTCGAAAGGGTCACTGGGGTCCGCCCTCTGCAGCTCTGGCGGGATGGGGATCCTCTTGTAGTACATTTCCCAGTCGAAGGCGCCACGCATGGCATCCCCGGCTTGCGCCTCGTACCCAAAGTGATTGTGGTCGATGACGTCGATCATGGGGCAAACAATGGTCTTGTGGTTTAGTGCAATTTGGTCTGAAAAGTGGAAGCACAGAGTAGGAAGTGATATGCCTGCCTAGGTCGTCCCTCACTTTTCTGCAAAGAGAAGCTCTTCCTCACCCATCGCCCTTAAAGCCTGGTTCCCTGTTGTCTTCAGAGCACTTTGCAGTATCTCTGAATGCTGGGCTTGACGTGCTGGGACCTTGATCAGGTGCAATTAGGGTTGTGGTGTTTACTTTTAAGAAAGTGATGTCCCAGAGAGACCTGGAGAAGTCCATTTAACTCTACCTCTGTCACATTTCTGCTCTGACCTGTCCCCAATCTGTCATTTTACAGTGCCTCCAACATGCATGAAATATAAACACTCCCTGTGTTCCTTTAAGTATGCAGCTAGAGCCTGCTGAGAGAATACTGTCCTGTTTTCTGGAGTGTCCAAAGTGTAAATATTTATAACTTCATGGTTTTTTATCGTCTAATCTTACAGTGACCCTGATGGCTGTTCCTCTCCTGTCCCCCCAAATGCTGGGAAATGGCACATAGAATTTTTTGCTCTCAGGCTTGTCTGAGATTTCACCAAGTCCTAGTTTTGTTCTGTTGTTGTTGTTGCTACTGTTCTTTAATATAGGCTTTGTTCATCAAAGCTATACATTTTTTAGTTAATAAATTTATTTATTTTTAGCTATAGGATAGTTGCTTTATATTATGTTGGTTTATGCCATAGGTCAGCATGAATAACTATCTAGGAATACATATGCCTCTCCCTCCCACCTTCTACTCTGATCCAGCCCTCTAGGTTGTCACAGAGCATGCGTTTGAGCGCCCTGCATCATATAACAAATTCTACCTGGCTGTCTATTTTACGAATAGTGATGTATGTTTCAGTGCTACTCTCAATTCTTGCCGCCTGCTCCTTCTCCACTGTGTTCATAAGTTCACGCTTCTCTCATCATATCCAAAAATATATTATCATATCACTGCTGCTACTATTAAATTCTTGAACAACTACTAATATGCTGTTTCTGTTCCTTTTTTAAATTGGAGAATAATTGCGTTACAGAGTTGCATTGGTTTCTGCAGTACAACTAGGTGGACCAGCACTCTCTCTATACATATATTCTCACCCTCTTGAACTCCCTCCCACCTCCCCATCCCACCCCCCAGGTCATCACGGAGCACACCGCTGAGCGCCCTGTGCCGTCCTGCCGCTCCCCACCAGCTGTCTGTCCTACAGATACATGTGTGCTCAGTTGTGTCTGCCTCATCGCAACTCCACGGACTATAGCCTGCCTGTCTCCTCTGTCCATGGGATTTTCCAGGCAGGAATACTGGAATGGATTGCCATTTCCTCCTCCGGGGGTCTTTTCAACCCCAGGAACTGGACTGGTGTCTCCTACATCACACGCACATCCTTTAACACTGAGCCACCACATGATAGCGTATATGTGTCAGTGCTACCCATGGCTGTTTCTAACCCTCCTAGCAACCCTGTGAAGTGGCTCTAATTATCATTCCCAATTTACATATGAAGAAACTGGGTGCAAAGAAGTTAAGTAACTTGTGCAAGTTTTCTTGTGTTTTGAGAACACTCCCTAGGGCGCAACCCCCGCTTAATGGTCCAGTCCTAAAGCCTGGGGTCCGTCCAGTTGGCCGTGGTGCTTCTCTGAGGCAGAAAGGAGACTTATTCTCCAGTTTCAGCCCCAGATCCTCCCTGGTAATTGTTATTATGCCAGATGTGAACAGCCAGCACTGGAAACGGCACACATGTGTACTCTGGTTCACCTATAAGAGCTACATGTGAAGTATTATCTTCTCCACAATGTGTATTTCTTCAATATTTATTATAACAAGCTAATACTGTCAGAGAGATTGAGCTTTTAAGTGTTAACACCAGCTTTCTGGTTCTTTGGAAGACCTTTGGATGTGGCATGTGGAATAAAACACACTTAAATATCTTTAAAAGAGAAAGGACATCGTGGAGAAATAATGAAGTCTGACAGTTTCCACATCATTATGACATATAATGACAGGATAACATTATTACTGTTATCCTGATGACAATAATGAGGAGGACATGGGGACCACAGAATCCTGTGGAAAACCTCCCCTCCAGATCTACCTGCCTTCCATTCACTCATTGATTTGTCCATTCATTCATTCATAGTTTAGTAGTTATTCAATGAGTAGAAGCTACATGCCTGTCACGCTGCGTGGTTCTGGGGAAGCCAGCAGTGAGCCGCAACCACAAAAACCCCTGTGTTCATGAATGGGGCAACGAGAATCCACACGCAAGTAGATAACTAAATTACATAGTGTGCTGTGCTCTGCTTCATCGATCGGTCTTGTCCGACTCTTTGCGACCTCATGGACTGGAGCCCACCAGGCTCCTCTGTCCATGGAATTCTCCAGGCAGGAATACTGGAGTGGGTAGCCATTTGCTTCTTTAGTGGACCTTCTCATCTCAGGGATCAAACCCGAATCTCCTGCATTGGCAGGCAGATTCTTTGCCGTTTGAGACACTAGAGAAGCCTCATATAGTATGCTAGATGGTCATCAATGTGATGGAAAGAAAACAAAACAGGGTAAGGTGAGTGTGGCATGTGGAGAGGGGTGTGATTTTATTTTATTTTTGATTCTTTTAGCTTATTATGTTTGGGTCCTTGTCTTTATTTATTTATTTGCTAGACAAGGGGTTACAGTCTTAGCTAGTGTGGTCCCAGGAGGCCTCAGTGAGCCTAAGGTCACCTTCATCTTATTTAGTTATTTAGTAGGCAGAGAGACCCCGCCTCCCACCCCCAACACCTTCAGATCAGTCCCCACCAAGGGCTCTCTATGCACCCTTTTTCACCTGGGAAAGTCTTACAGTGGCTTTTCTCTTTCACTAAGTGGTATTTCCCCATAGATGTCTTTGACAGAGGAGACCTTTGCTGCTGTGTCCAAAATATTTCTTCTATCAGCTCTGCTGCTACATGAGTATTAAGGTTTCAGTGATGTTCTTCAATCCAATTCAGAATCAGGTTGACTTACAAGTTCCTTGACCAACAAGGAGTCCCAAGGTGACCCAAAGAGAATGAGTCTGTTAAATTAACTGTCAGCTTTCCTGTCAAATTTCCTCTCAACTCTCATCTGGCCGCTCTAGCTCACATTGAAGGCAGTTTGACTACTTTTTTCTAAGGATTGTGCCTACATTTCAATTTCCTGGGATCAAACAAACAGACTCTTAATGGGAAATTGAAATTCAGGTATAATCCCAGGGTGAGAAATGAACCAAGAAACCGTGTGATTCCACCTGTTTTTTTTAAAATATTTTTCATTTTGAAAGATGTATCAAGACAGTGATAGAGGAAAATAAAAAAGATAGCAATCCTGAGCTCAAATCATGTCTTAACCATCAGGCCTATAGGAAATGAAATGCTTTAAAGGGAAAAAATGAGTTTCTCTTTATTTTCTGTCTTTTCGCTTTCCCCTCCTCTTTTTAGATGCATAGGAACAATCAGAGCCTTGATAATTGGCTTTTAGGCATTGCTTTGGTTCATAAATAATTAGGCCTTGTGCTGATTTCCTTTCCTATTCAACATCTTATAGGTCAAATTCAGTTTAAGGGAAGCTCATGGCTGGCTACTGATGAAACTTTAAATTGCTATGTCCTTGGACAAGGTACTTTTAATTAAAGGCTCAGAGGATTCTCTGACCATTAGGAGCATAGATACATCCCTGTGGATTAGGGTGGCCAGGCGGTTGTTTGTCAGATAGGGGGTGGATCTGAGATATGGTGGGGCCTTACTTGCTGATCATTTCCTGTTTCAAATCCAACACAGTTTCAATTGATTTCCACCCCACCTGCATCTTTTACTAATGGAGCTTTCCCAGTTCTGCTTGAAATCCTGCACAATTGTCGATAGCAAGTGATTCTTTCTGAGGCAGCTATTGTGAAGGCGGTTGTTACTTGCTTTAGCTCCAAGACCAGGGATATATTTACAATAAAAGTTGATTTAGTGAAATCTGGAGGCACATAAAAGAACACAACGTGCAGACCAAGAACTTCTTAGAAACACATTTTTCTCATTTTACAATTTATTCCTTAGCTACGACTGGGCTTTATCTCTGTCTCCATTGTGAAATTAAAGAAATATTAATAGTAACGCTTGGACTCAGCTTTACATAGGTTTTCTAGTTTGAATGCATTTCAGGACTTTGGTGTTTTTAACAGTTCAAGTGTCTGAGAGTCTTCTCGTGATCATTTAAGATGTATCACCTGGGGGCAGCTCTGTGTGTTTGAGGGGTTCTATGTGAATGTAAGGGGTCATATATTTAGGCAGCTAGGCTGGAGCCAGAGTGGAAAGGAGAATAGCCTTGTAAATCCTGAGAAAATGTCAGAGTGATTACACTGTGACTGTATTCTGGGGGCTGAATGCTTTTTTCATTGCAGCATCAAAGCAAGTGTCAGTTCAGAGATGCTCTCAAGAATTGCAGGAGGGCCGAGACAAAGTTGGTGACCTGTGAACTTATTAATGATGTGGAGCTTTACATGACGGTAGTGAATGATGAGGTTTGTTTTTCTCTTAGGAAAATGAGCAGCTCTCATCTCTTAACAATCCTGTAATAACTGGTAAACATTATGTGTGTGTATGTGTGTGTGCGTGCGCATTTTAACCATACTGTGCTTATGTGTGCTAAGTTGCTTTGGTCGTATTCAACTCACTGCAACCCTGTAGACTGCAGCCTGCCAGGCTCCTCTGTCCATGGGATTTTCCAGGCAAGAATACTGGAGTGGGTTGTCATGGCCTCCTCCAGGGGATCTTCCCGACCCAGGGATCAAACCTGCATCTCTTCCATCACCTGCTTTGGCAGGTGAGTTCTTTAGCAGCAGTGCCACCTGGTAAGCCCACTGTACTTGTGGGTAGTATAATAAACACTTTTTCCTTTTGGTGTTTACTCAGTGAATGTCTAAGATAAGAAATCAAACCTTTTCAAACCAAAGTTAGATTGCATTATCTAAAATGGCAATTTCAATTGTAGTTTTCTAGTTACCTGAAGTTCCCAGCAATGGTTAGTAAGATAGCGTTCAGGGCTCCCGCTGCAAACCCCATCGAAGGGGTCTCCAGCCTCCATCAATGGCAGACTATGTAGATGCAAACCGCCCCCCCCCACCCCCCGCCCCCGCCTGGGCCCAGGAGGCTGAGGGCACTCACCGAGGAGCGGGGGCAGCCAGTTGACGTTGACCTCACAGTGGGAGTCGAGGAACGTCAGGACCTCGCCTCTGGCCATGGACGCCCCCAGGAGTCGGGTCCGGATCAGCCCTTCCCTTTTCCTGGTGCGGACGATCCTCACTTTGGAAAACCGAGCCATGTACTCTTCCAGCTTCTCCTTCAAGTGTTCTGGGAAAGAAGACAGACACAGTAGGACATGGAACATTAGCTACAGCAGACCGACTCCAGGGCATCTGTGCAGAGAGCATGCTTGCAGAAAGCCGGCTGAAGTCCTCTCTCTCCTCCTTTCATCCCGAGGGGAGAGACTCGGAAGATCCCTTGCCTGAGGTCTCTATACTTTACAAGTTCCAGTTGCTGTTGTTGTTTAGTTGCTCAGTCGTGTCCGGCTCTTTGCGACCCCATGGACTGTAGCCCACCAGGCTCCTCTGTCCATGGGATTCTCCAGGCAAGAATGCTGGAGTGGGTTGCCGTTTCCTCTTCCAGGGGACCTTCCCAACCCAGGAGTAGAACCTGCATGTCCTGCATCGGCAGGTGGATTCTTTACCGCTGAGCCCCCAGGGAAGCCCACGGGTTCCAGAATGCTCCATAAGATGCAACTACTGCCTTTTGTGTGGACAAGGACCAGCCAGCACTCCACCCCAAAGTTGTTGTGGGTCTGGGACCCCCAGGGCTGTAGCCTGGCCAGCCTGCACCGAGGTGGGAATCAGCCCTGGGTCCCTGCTGGCCGGGTCAGGTGACCATTCCAGCACATGGGCTTTTGCCAACAAGAGGGCCCTTGCAGCAAGACTTTGCATAGCGTTCTCTGTATTGAAAATAGTGCATATAAAACCACAGGAAAGAAAAGTATACCTCAAACCAACAGAAGGGCTGCCCTGGTGGGTCTAGTGGTAAAGAACCCGGCTGCCAAAGCAGGAGACATAAGACACGTGGGTTCAGTTCCTGGGTCCGGAAGATCCCCTGGAGGAGGGCGTGGTAACCCACTCCAGTATTCTTGCCTGGAGAATCCCCATGGACAGAGGAACCTGGTGGGCTACAGTCCATGAGATCACAAAGAGTTGGACACAACTGAATTGACTTAGCACAAATAACAGGAAGCAGATTTCCTCCCCCCTGCCAGGTAATAGCAAACTGGCAAGCAACTTCAGCTCCTGAATTTGGATTTGAAGTGGAAAGTGACTGATTTACTGTGAAAATTCGATATGGAGAGGGACAAGCAGATGAGATGCTACATAATCATTTTGGACTTGGCTAAGATTTGGAAAAAAAAATTGGAAAGGTTTCTTTGCCTAATTAAAAAAATGTAAACAAAACGAAATGAGATAACTTATTTATGGAATAAAACATTTCCTACTGGCTGTGATAAAGTACAATTATCTCTCAGTTCTTTTGTATGCCAAAGAAGTGTATTTTGGTAGCTTTCTGTGGGATGTGTGCTCATGTGATTGACATCATCCGCTCTCAACCTCCCACATGTAAACCCTTAGGAGGCCTTTCCTGGAGTTTGTAACAAGTAGAGTCTAATATTCATTGAAATAGAATCTTAGCATGCTGTGTGTTCTGTAGGTTTCGCTTTCAAACTGTCTCTGCTTGTTTGCAATCAAAGGCAATATTATTATTAAGTCTCCTTCTGTGATTTCTAACAATAGCGGTTCATGGAAGGATTTATGATCTTGCTTTTTTGTTTTTTTTTTTTTTTCTTTTTGGAGTATTGGCTCAGTGGTAGAGAATTTGCCTACCAATGCAGGAAATTTGGGTTCAGTTCCTGGGTAAGGAAGATCCCCTGGAGAAGGAAATGGCAACCCACTACAGTATTCTTGCCCGGAGAATCCCATGGACAGAGGAGCCTGGTGGGCTACACTCTGTGGGGTTGCAGAGAGTCAGACATGACTGAGTGACTGAGCATGCAGGCATGGTTGCTTTACAATGTTGTGTTAACTTCTGCTGTGGAGCAAAATGAATCAGTCGCAAGTATACATATATCCCCTTTTTTGAATTTCCTTCCCATTTAGGTCTTCACAGAGCCCTGGGTAGAGTTCCTTGTGCTATACAGTAAGTTCTCAGTAGTTTCCTATTGTATACAAAGGATCAATAGTGTATATTGGTCAACCCCAATCTCCCAGTTCATCCCACCCCAACCTCCATCACCTGCTTGGTGTCCATAGGTTTGTTCTCTACATCTGTGTCTCTATTCCTACCCAGCAAATAGGTTCATGAGTACCGTTTTTCTTGATTCCAAATGTATGAGTTAATATATGGTACTTCTTTTTCTCTGACTTACTTCACTCTGTATGACAGCCTCTAGGTCTGTCCACATCTCTGCAAACCTCCCTGCTCTTCTATCGATTGTACCACTGTGGGTATCATCTTGACACTCTGACTGCCTTTTCTGCTTGACTCTCTGACCCCCAAGGACTAAAGCAGTCTTTTTTCTAGGGAGAGAGGATTAATTCTTTGTAGCTGCCTATGAGAAAGCACTTCTTTCTAGAAGAGATTAGCCTCCCACATGTCCCAAGGCAGAGGGTTGTTAGAAGCAGAGGGTTGTTGGTCACCTGCTAAGGACTGTCCCCACTTGGGCTTGACGCTTCCAAACTTTCTAGTTTATCGGGGACTCTCTGAACCCAGTGGGAGCATCTCTACATGTTGCCTTTCCCTCTCTGTATGTTTTCTGATTCTGTGTATTTTTCATCAAAGTCTATTTTAATACACTAAGAAGACTGTCAGGTATGAATGCACTAATCTCAAGGAGTTTGACCCCACAGGGAGTCCACTAAATGTTCAAGTCAATTCCTCTAATTTGAACTTTGTGGTAATAATTAGGTTGCCTTGCCTCCGAGTAATGACCTGGTTGACTGCCCCTTGGAGGGGTCTGTTTTTTCTTAGTAGTTCAGTTATAGCATTTAATTAACCATAGCTCACCGTGAAGAAGATATTATCCATCTGATTAGCAAATTAGACTCTCATACAAGGAAATTCCTGCGGATGGTGGAGATGCCTTTAATTAAAAACATTTTTCATTTCTTTTGTATGAACAGTTTTGAGATTCATTTCAAAATCTTACTCAAATGATTTTAAACATGCTTTGGTATTACTTAAACACAGCATCTTTGAAGATCCCTTTTGAATTCATTTAATTTAAAGAAAGACAGGAGAATTTATGGTATCTTTATAAAAGAGACATTTCTTTTTTGACTAGGAAACAGTTGTAGAACCATTAACTTTTTTTTTCTGATTGGTGACCCTAGACTAGCAGCGGAAATATTACTGTTAAAATCCACTAAGTGGTACCCTGATACTTGGAAAAGTAATATAATTTCAAATATACCAATTTTTGCCCAAGGTTTATGATATCACTGGGAGGCAGTAATGAAATGTTGAGTTATACTCAAGTGACATTTTGGTGTCTTGCTACTGTCGATATTAAGTACAGCAGTTTTCTGAATGTATTTTCCCATTTTTACTAGAGATTTCAGTATGCCCCACAAACTTACACATTCATTAGTGTATTTATCATTCAGGATAGCAACTAAGTGCTAAAAAAGTTGCCTTCAATGATTTGCAGTCGAGAATCATGGACATGAGTTCTAGATCTATTACTCACTGGACCTATATCTTCAGTTAAGTCATTTCAGTTTTCCTCACCTGTGGAATGTGATGTGTGTATGTGTGTTCAGTATCCAAGTCTTTGCGACCCCAAGGACTGTAGCCCACCAGGCTCCTCTGTCCATGGAATTTCCCAGGTGAGAATACTGGAGTGGGTTGCCGTTCTCTTCTGCAGGAGATCTTCCCAACCCGGGGATCGAATCCACATCTCCTACTTGGCAGGCAGATTCTTTACCACTGAGCTACCTGGGTAACCATGGAATGTGACGAAAGTGAAAGTGAAGTCGCATCTGACTCTTTGCGACTCCATGGACTGTAGCCCGCCAGGCTCCTCCGTCTATGGAATTTTCCAGGCAAGAATACTGGAGTGGGTTGCCATTTCCTTCTCTAGGAAATCTTCCCAATCCAGGGATTGAACCCAGGTCTCCCACATTGTAGGCAGATGGTTCACTATCTGAGCCACCAGGGAAGGCATGGAATGTGATGAGTTGATCTTAAATATTCCTTCCAATTCTATGATTCTGTGATTTCCCTAGTCATGTTTTACTTATGCTATAGATCTAGTCTATCAAGTATTTCATTTTTCCTAAAACGCATCCTAGAGATTGGCCTTCCAGTGTTTCTTTGGGTCACATGTCACGTTGAAAAGCAAGAATCAACTCAAGATAAAGCTGACATGTATCAGAGGTTTAGTCAAAAAGCAAATGCCATGTCTTGTCTTTGGTCAACACAGTATCTGTCTGGTCTCCCCCAGCTCCCTGTCTTCAAGACTGTCACTGGTGTCAAAAATCATGACTTTGAAGCACTCTAAGTTCATCAAAGATTTAGGTCTGTTCAATAAATTAAAGTGAAAGTTGCTCAGTCATGTCTGACTCTTTGCGACCCCATAGACTATATAGTTCATGAAATTCTCCAGGCAAGAATACTGGAGTGGGTATTATGCTTATTATGTTGGGAAAATATAGTAGCAGAGTTTAGACAGCTTTCTGGTCTACCTTTGAGCGATTGTCCCCAAGGTGTAGGGAATCTTAGTGACCAGAAGTGTTACAGAGCAAGGTCTGAGTTTCCTGAGTGGAGAACTCACCAGAGGCTGGACAAACAGCTGCCCTGGGCTCAGCAGGTTCCTTCTCCTTTGAATCCCCTAATTTAATCTCAAGGAGAGAGCAGGAGGGGTAGGAGACCCAAGTGACCTGGAGATATGAATTCTATGTCTAAATATATACTATGAAGCTGACATTTCTTTGATGTTTATACTTTGGTGTTGGTAGAGTATAGCAGCATGCGTTTGTGCCTGCTAAGTTGCTTCAGTCACGTCCTACTCTTAGTGACCCGAAGGATTATAGCTCACCCAGCTCCTCTGTCCATGGGATTCTCCAGGCAAGAATACTGGAGTGGGTTGCCATGGCCTCATCCAGGGGATCTTCCCAATCCAGGAATCAAACCCACATCTCTTATGTCTCCTGCATTGGCAGGCAAGTTCTTTACTACTAGCACCACCTGAGAAGCCTTAGTGTATAGCAGAATATAACCTTAAGAGCACATACAGAATAAATGCTAGTTATTGAGTGTGTGTGCTAAATTGCTTCAGTCATGTCCAGCTCTTTGTGACTCTATGGACTGTAGCCCCCCAGGCTCCTCTGTCCATGGGATTCTCCAGGCAAGAATATGGAGTGGGTTGCCATTTCCTCCTCCAGGAGATATTCCCGACCCAGGGATTGAAATAGAGTCTCCTGTGTCTCCTGCATTGGCAGGTGGGTTGTTTATCACTAGCGCCATCTGGGAAGCCCACTAGTTATTTTGGATGATGACTAGTGATAAATTCTGAACTGGCATGTATCATAAACCCATAGAAATATACATACCTTTCTGGTTCCTTCTTTCACCACAAGACTATACTTTTAAGTCTTTTGGATAATCTGAGGTCTTATCACAGTGACAAGAAGTACTTCACAATTAGAGACTAGAGGATATCCTTCCTCTTCTCAATATACTTGACACATGTTGTGTGTATATTTTAACCCAAAGTGACAGTGTTAAGGATAACTGTCTACTTAGCATATAGAAACTTTCCCTATATTCTTTAGGCAAGAGAAATGTACAGATTTTATGTCTCCAGTTAACTCCAGAAAGCTGTCAATCTCTTGACGTCCTGGTGGACCACACTAAATATGTCCCCTTTTATAGCATTCACGTACAGACACTTCATATTATCTCTGGAGCACAAAAAATTCAACCAAGAACTTGAAAGAATTGCTGAAACTGTATCCAATTCCTTCTTTTATGATTTTGACTGAGTTCTGTCTCCGGATGTCTTATTTTCTATTCTTTTAATATGCAAGTCACCTGGGAAATAGCTGTTGTTGTGGTTTAGTCACTAAGTCATGTCTGACTCTTTGTGACCCCATGGACTGCAGCACGCCAGGCTCCTCTGCCCGTGGGATTTTCCAGGCAAGAACACTGGAGTGGGTTCCATCTCTCAATGTCTTATTTTCTATTCTTTTAATATACATAGCATCTTCAGTCACTTGGGAAATAGCTGGGGACACTGAAATGAATAGACCACATATATTCCAGCTACTGTTAAAAAAAAAGAGAATTAGAAAGTTACCCTTTACAACCTCTAACAAACTAATGGACCCAACTAACATCACAGAAGGAACCAGATAACTTGTTCTGTGCTTCCTGATGAGGAAACATGTCACTGGCAAAGTACTTTCTTGGCAAAGTACTGAATCTGAGTTTGATCATGCCTTTAGATCTAACTATCAGCTTATAGGAACTAAAAGATTGATGAATTTGTGAAATAGCACATCTGGGAGATAACTAGCAAAATCGAAATTTCTAGAAATTTCTCCAAGACAAATGGCTTGACTTCTTCAACAAATAGATTAGAAGAAGGAAAGAAATGGAAAGAGAACCCTAAAGATTGTATGTATATGTGTATGACTCTTGGGACCCCAAAGACTGTAGCCTGCCAGGTTCCTCTTTCCATGGAGTTTTCCAGGCAAGAAGACTGGTGTGGGTTGTCATTTCCTCCTCCAGGGGATATTCCCAACCCAGCGATTGAAACTGCATCTCTTTTGTCTCTTGCTTTGGCAGATGGGCTCTTTTCCACTAGCGCTACCACCATTGCCACTTGGGAAACTCCCTAAAGATTAAAATATACTTCAGAAATAGAATGGAGGTTCCAGAGGGAGGGGATATGTATGTATACATATATATATATATATATATATATATATATATAATTATGACTGATTTGTGTTGTTGTATGGCAGAAACCAACACAACATTGTAAAGTAATTTTCCACCAATTAAAAAAAATTAGCAGAAAAAAAAAAGAAATATATCAAAGGAGAGGACCCAATGTGGATCCTGATTCAATGATACAGTTGAGAAAGAAAATATCAGCCCATCCCCCCAGGTCTGGGCAGTGGTCTGACCCTCACGGCCAGCCCGTCATCTGGTTCTGCTGGACATAACCATCTTGGTGACTGTCAGCGTGCAGTGAGGTCGGTCTGAGACCGTGATAAAGTAAGACAGAAATAAGATCACTGTGAAACCCACAGATACCAAATGTTTCCGTTTCAGCTAAAATGTGTGGTTTCTAATTTTTTGTTGTTGTTGTGGAATGGATTTGAGATTCTGCCCCCATGAGAATCCTTGTTGTTGTAGTTTAGCCGCTCAGTTGTGTCCGACTCTTTGTGACCACATGGACTGCAGCATGCCAGGATTCCTTGCCCTCCACCATCTCCTGGAGTTTGCTCAAACTCGTGTCCATTGAGTCGAAGATGGCAACCAACCATCTCATCCTCTGTCGTCCCTTTCTCCTCCTACCCTCAATCTTTCCCAGCATCAGGATACTTCCAGTGAGTCAGCTCTTTACATCATGTGGCCAAAGTTTTGGAACTTCAGCTTTAGCATCAGTCCTTCCAATGAATGTTCAGGGTTGATTTCCTTAAGGATTGACTGGTTTGATCTCTTGAGAGTCCTTGATTTCACACAATCATGGGAGGATAGAGTTGGAGACTCTATCCTTTATGTTTCTGCATCTTTTGTGAATAAGGTCTACCATTTGTTCTGGGCTATCTTTTCAAGGGTGTTTATACAGTGAACAGATAGGGAACACAGAGATCTGCATTTCTCTCAGGAACAAAATGCTGTTTTATTTATAGCCCCAGAAGGAGGAGATAGTTGTTCCCCTTGCTTGCCTGCTGCCCATTATACAAGATTTCAGTTCCATCGGTTTGGAGAGGAGGGAAGGCCACCGATGAAGGACTTGTAACCTCACATGAAAGTTTTGGAGTTTCTGACCAGGAAACTCCTTCTGTAGAGAGGAGTCTAGCAGAGCACAAGTTGGTAATTACACATGCCTGGCTGTCCTGTTCTTACCTGTGGAACCGCCCACCTCTGGCTCCACTGAGCTCCACCCCACCACTCACTGATCTCTTATGAGTCTCTCCTCTTTTTAATTCCTTTTTGTGCCTGAAAATATAACATCTCTGACATCACACGCACATTTCATAGTGGGAAACAGTGAGCTGTGTTTACCTGGAGAATTCTGATAATCGTCTGTGACCTTCCCTTAGGCCCTACATTCCCACATAGAGAACAGGAATGAGGCGGCTTCCCTGGCGGTCCTGTGGTTAAGACATTCCCTTCCAGTGCAGGGGATGTGGGTTCAATCCCCAGTCAAGGAACTAAGATCATACATGCCTTGCAGGTCAAAAAACCAAAACATAAAGCAGAAGCAATTTTGTAACAAGCTCAAGAAAGATTTTAAAAATGCTCCACATGAAATAATATCTTAAAAATAAAAAGAGGAATGAAATACCTTTCAGCTTAGGATCTCCTCTTGGGAAGTCAGGTAATCTGGACACCTCACAGCTTCCTTGGGGTCCTTTTTCTGTCCCAATTTCTCTCTCTCTCTCTCTTCCTCTCTCTCTTTCATCATTTGTTTAATGAGCAACTGAATTATGTATTTTCAGGATAGCTTTAAATGTGTGATGTACTCAGAGTAACACAAAAGAAATGCCACAACATCTGTTCTTGCACCCAGGGCATTGCCACAGTGGAGTAGTTACAGCGGTAGACTCACTACCCAGAATTAATTATTCACAGAGAGCATCCTTCTCCATGGTTAGGACTATAAATGGCTTTACAATCTTCTCTCTGGGAAATGCTCAAAGACTGTGTGTCTAATACCTTAGGAATCAAGGCCCCCAAAGTGAAAAATACTTTGGGTGTCACATACATAAAAGGATTAAGGACATTTTCAGAAAAAGCACAATGTGTAAAAGGAAGAGAGAGGGGGAAAAAAGAGAAATTCATAGTTAAAATATTTACTTTCTTCATTTTTAAAATTTTAGAGTATGTTCTCTTAGAATGGTTTTTGCAGGATGGTGAGAAATAGATTTTCAGGTGGCTCAGTGGTAAAAAATCCACCTGCCAATGCAGGAGATGCAGGTTCCATCTCTGGGTTGGGAAGATCCCCTGGAGGAGGAAATGGCAATCCACTCCAGTATTCTTGCCTGGAAAATCCCATGGACAGAGGAGCCTGGCGGGCTCCAGTCTATGGGGTCGCAGAGTTAGACATTAATGAGGGACAGCACAAATAATAGACTACTCCATACAAAATATTTTGGCATTGGGTAATAGCCTGAAAACTGCCTGTCCCAATGTGTACTTGCATGAATACAAATGTTGCATATAGTTGTGTTGCAGCTTTTATTTCAGTTCATTTGTCACACATTTGATTTGTACATTCATTGCTTATTCCAGTTTTGAATAATGTTAACTAATGTATATTTGGTTATAGCAGAAATATTTGTATTCTCTTTTTCCTTTTCCACAGTATTTTCCTTAGGACTGTTTAAAAACTGGTCTTGTCTGATGTTTCAAGTATTTCTTAACTAATAGTTAGATTATATATTTTTCTAAGCATTTTATTTTATTTTAATTTTTATTGGAGTGTAGTTGATTTACAATGTTGTATTAGTTTTGGGTGAACAGCAAAGTGAATCAGTTTATTCATATATCCACTCTTTTTTAGATTCTTTTTGCATATAGTCAATTACAGAGTGCTGAGCAGAGTTCCTCGGGCTGTACAGTAGGCCCTTGTTAGTTATGTATTTTATGTATGGCAGTGTATATATATCAATCCCAATCTCCCAATTTATTATCCCCCCCATTCCCTGATAACCAGCCATATTTGTTTTTTACATCCGTGACTCTATTTCTGATTTGTAAACAAGTTCATTTGTACCCTCCCATTCCTTTTCAGATACCTCATATACACAATATCATGTGATATTTGTCTTTCTCTGCCTGACTTACTTCAGTATGATAATGTCTATGCTCATCTATTCTAAGCATTTTATAGTTTTCGAAAGTCATTGCAATTAAAGGGCTTCTGTGAGTGAATACATATGACATAATCTGAATCTAAAATTTATAGTTAGTAACTGTTCTGTTTTTATGAACCTAGAATGAGAACTGTATTTTCTCTACATCAGGCAATATAAAATTTACTGAAATCCAAGATTATTTTCCTTATATGATTAATTCTAATATTGTAACTTTGGCCTCAAATAAAAACAATGTGAATGGAAACTGGGTAAAATTCAGGTCTTTCTATGAAATATTTTTGCTGAGTATTTTGAACTCCCACAAATTGATGCATTTTAATGCAGTATAAAAATTTCTGCTGTTTAATACTTCAGTAGTTTTACTTCATTTTAAACATCCTATATATTGTAAGGAATAGTTTATATAGTTGATAAGTTTTCATTTGTACCAAGTACGTGATAATTCAGTCTAAATGCACAAATGTAAAAGTGCATTACTGTCAGTATTACAAAAAGTCTTTGGTTCAGTGTTGTACTCTTTAGCCTGCAAATATTTAAGAATTTTGCCAAAAATAGTGTTAGGCTTTAGTCTGTAAATATTATAGAATGGTTTAATCCTAGAAGAAACATTACACACAATGCACTGTTTTAAATAAAAACCCTATATAAATATAATTTGAATTATCATTATTGACACAGGAGAAAAAAAATCTCTAAGCTCATCTAGATCATTTCTTCTTTTCACTTATTTAGTGTTTTAAAAAACTGTGGTGAGATGGACATAACATAAAATTTACCATCTTAACAATTTTTAGTGTACAGTTGAGTCCAGTAGGGTTAAGTATATTCAAAATGCTTGTCCAGTTCAGCCACAGATCGTTTGATGTTGCAAACTAAAACTCTATATCCATTAAATAGGAGAGCTCCCTATTTCCCCGTCTCCCCAGCCCTTGGAAACTACAAGTCTACTCTCTGTTCCTATGTGTGTGATGACTCTAAATGCCTAATATAACTGGAACTTACAGTATTTGCCATTTTGTTACTGGCTTATTTTATTCAGTATAATGTTCTCAAGGTTTACCTGTGTTGTAGCCAGGTCAGAAGTTCTTTCTTTTCTAAGGCTGAGTAACACTGAATTGTATGTATTAGACCCCATTTTCTTTATCCTTTCTTTTGTTAATGGGCATTGGGTGGTTTCTACCTTTGGTCTAAAGTGAATAATGCAGCTATGGACCTGCCTGTCTGCTGAGTTGCTCAGTAAGTCAGACTCTGTGACCCCGGTGGACTGTAGCCCGCCAGGCTCCTCTGTCCATGGGGATTCTCCAGGAAAGACTACTGGAGTGGGTTGCCATGACCTCCTCCAGGGATCTTTCCCACCTTCCCAGCCCAGGGATAGCACCCGGGTCGCCTGCACTGCAAGCGGGTTCCTTAAGGTCTGAACCACCTGGGAGCTGATTTACATGAATCTCTGCAACAAATTCTGCAACAAATTCTCTCTGCAATAGCCAGCTTCTTCTAGTCTTAGGCTTGAGGCCTGAAGGCTGAATCCAGGGACCCCCAGGCCTCTGCCCTCTCTCAGCCTAAGCTAACAGTTCTATCAGGGAGCTAAAGACCACTTAGTATTTAACCATCTTAGTTGATTAGTTTCCTCATATTTATCAGTATGTCTTTTATGTATCTTCTCCTTCTTCCAAAAAAGCTCAATACTTAGCTGTCAATGATTCCCTTAATCTTGAACCTGTCAAAAATGCACATTTTATAAGATAATTTGTCTCGAGACATGAAACTTTAAAAAATAAATGTAGCCAAGAAAAAAAAATCAAGAGCACCAGTGTATTTATACTTTTTGTTTCAAAAGTCCTTAAGGTAAAAGTCCCATTCATGAATTTCACACTTTTTCAGCCACATCAATGACTTCTTAATACATTTTGCAGAATGCCAGGTTATGTGACATTAAGTTGATCATTTTCTATTCCAACATTAATGCTAATTAATGATTTATTTGCACTCTCATATGCATTCATTGGATAAGCACCTGTTCTGTGAGCTGTTGACTCCTAATGACAATCTTTAAAAATTGGGACTAAGTGATTTTGTCATCAAAATAATGATTTCCTGTAATGTGTATTCTTAATACAAAAATCAGGATGAGAAATAAAAACTCTGGGCATTTAAATGATTCTCAGGTAATGTGAGCCCATCAACAAGGCTGGTAATAGAGGGACATCACCGTCTTCCAAGGAAATCAGATGCCATGAGCATCAAATCAGCAGGCTACATGAAATCACCTCTGAATCCAAGGGGTTTCAAATTCATTGAGGCAATTTTTAAGAAAACTCAAAGTTATATTAATAAATAACGAACAAAGCCAAAGCCAGGATGCTTGAAAAAGGGAGAAACTAATCTTTAGCTAGTGAAAAAGCATAAAATTCGGGAAATGTGTGTGTTCAGTTGCTCAGTCATGCCCAACTCTTTCAACCCCGTGGTTTGTAGCCCCCCAGGCTCCTCTGTCGATGGGAGTCTCCAGGTAAGAATACTGGGGAGAGTTGCCATGTTCTCCTGCAGGGGATCTTCCCGGACCAGGGTTCGAACCCATATCTTCTGTGTCTCCTGCGTTGTCAGGTGGATTCTCACCACTAGCACCACCTGGGAAGCCCAGAATTCAGGTAGGACAAGAAACAAAAGAAAGACAAACCTTAAGATCCCACATAGCAGCACAGATATTAAATCCGAGGAATAAAATCTCCACCCTTTTGAAAGCACTTTAAAAAAATTTTTTAAGAAAAATTTTGTTATTTTTGGCTGTGCTGGGTCTGTGTTGCTGTGTGCAGGCTTTCTCTTGCTGCAGAGAGTGGGAGCTGCCCTTCACTGAGGCGCACCGGCTCCAGGCATTTGGGCTCCAGTGGTTGTGGCCCATGGGCTTAGTTGCCCTGCAGCATGTGGAATCTTCCTAGACCAGGGGTCCAACCCTTGTCCCCTGAATTGGCAGGAGGATTCCTAACCACTGGATCACCAGGGAAGTCCCTGGAAGCACTCTCAGTTCTGCATTTCTTTGAGAGAAACCTGGTGTAATTCACACATACATACTACAGACCATTGTGTTCTTTAGTTCCTCTGAAGCATCTCTTGGCATTACTGGGTAGCAATATTATATGGGTTGAGTTATAGGGACCTGTAATCTCAAATTATCCTGTGTGTGAGTAATTGAATAATGTCACCCGATAACTGTCAAAGCATCCGTAAAAACCTGTGGGGTTTGGCTTGACTTCACCACAGATGAAGACAAATTGGATAGAATCCCTCTCAATAGTTAGGGTGAGAAAAATGTAATGTCAAAATTTCAATTTAGATGAGACCAGAGCTAAATTAAATATCTGGGAATTGGTGCTGTTCCCAAGGCTCACAAGACCCTCAGTTCCTAACAATATTCTTGTTCTGCAATATAGGAGGAGGCGTGCAGGAAACGAGCTGTCTGCCCTTGTTGAGGAAAATTGACCTGCTCAAGGTATGTCCTCCCAAGGAATTGCTTCATTTCTTGATAATACTATTACAGAATGAAAAGGAGAGGGACCATATGAAATACTGTCTTGGCTAGAACTGAAAAAAAGAAAATATGAAGAGGACCAAAAATGTGTCTCATGTCCTTGAATGAAAAGAACCAGTAGAATAAGTAGCAAAATATGACAAGTTAAATGTATGGAAATGTATAGTAATAGTATATACATTTATTGAGTGCTTATCATTTCTATTCTGAGATATATTCATGTGTTAATTTATTAAATCCTCATTTTTTGCTGATGAGAACAATGATACTCATAGGTCAGAAAGGTTAAAAAATTTGCCCAAGATCATACATTAAAGGGAATCTGAAATATTGTAAGAACTCAATAAATGTCTGTGATTATATGTCAAAAGTGAAAACTGAAAGTGAAAGTTCCTCAATTGTGTCTGACTCTTTGTGACCCCTTGGACTATAGAGTCCATGGAATTCTCCAGGCCAGAATACAAGAGTGGATAGCTTTTCCCTTCTCCAGGGGATCTTCCCAACTCAGGGATCGAACCCAGGTCTCCCACTCTGCAGGTGGATTCTTTACCAGCTGAGTCACAAGGGAAGTCTGATTATATGGCAAGAGGAAAAGAAAAAGTTGAACCCAAATGTATCCAGTAGGAATCTTTTACATACAAGGGAATTTAATGCAGGGAATTGGATGTTTATAGTAATATGTAGGATTATTATAGAAGACCTGTAAAATTGAGAAAAGTGGAAAGAAGCGGAGAAAATCAATAAAAATATACCACTCAGTCACTGTTTCTTTTTTTTTTTAATAGCTCCCCTGCTTTATTTGTTTATTTTTAAGTAGGGATACAGCTGCTTAATAATATTTTATTGATTTCTGTTGTACAACGAAGATTATCAGCTATATATACATGTTTCCTCTCCCTCTTGGGCCTCCCTCCCAACCCCACGCTCATCAATCACTGCCAGTAAGCCAGACAGAGAAAGCCAAATAATGGGTGATATTAAAGCTGAATGTGGCCTGAGGATCTAATATAGAACACGGTGACTGTGGTTGACAACACTGTTGTATAACTGAAATGCGCTAAGACAGTAGAATGTAAATATTCTCACCAAATACCTACACGTTGATGGATATATTAAGTCAGCATTCAAGTACATCAAATCACCAACTTTTATACTTTAAATGTCTTACAGTTTTATTTGTCAATTATACCGACTCAGTGGACATAAGCTTCGTTAGTAGCTCAGCTGGTAAAGAATCCACCTACAATGCAGGAGACCTGGGTTCAATTCCTGGTTTGGGAAGATCTGCTGAAAAAGAGATAGGCTACCCACTACAGTATTCTTGGGCTTCCCCGGTGGCTCAGCTGGTAAAGAATCCACCTGCAATGTGGGAGACCTGGGTTCGATCCTTGAGTTGGGAAGATTCCCTGGAGAAGGGACTGGCTAGACTGGCTACCCCCTCCAGTATTCTGGCCTGGAGAATTCCATGGACTGTATAGTCCATGGGGTTCCAAAGAGTCGGACATGACTGAGTGACTTTCAGTTGCACTTTCAATGGACGTGAATTTGAACAAACTCTGGGAGATAGTGAAGGATAGTGAAGGGGAACCTGGCGTGCTGCAGTCCACGGGGGTCACAAAGAGTCAGACACTGCTTAGCAACCGAACAACAACAACGGCAGTAAAGCTGAGGAAAAAAAAAAATCCTGGCTCACATTTCCCTTTATCTTTTGTGCTTCTATTTAGAGCCTACATGTTCTGAATCTAACACTGAAATTTTCCACTTTCTTACCTTGAAATATTGTTTTAAATATGCAGTCACTTTCCCATATTGTTGGTTTACATGATTACAGGTGTGACTATAATAAATAATATATAATGAATATTTTGTGAATAAGTGTATTCTGAAGCTACAGTTTTCTTTAGAAGAAATTCCAAGACCTGAAACCAGTACTTCACAGGGTAGGAGCCTGTTGAAGTGAAAGGCTGTGTAAATTTATCTCATTAGAATAGACAGAAAATCTGTCTTCATCGGCTGTGGAAGCCGAAGCATTTGGAGGAGCCACGGGGACTTGAATGGCCGTAAAATTCGTTCTCTTCTTTGTTGAAGATCTCCAAACTGCCAGCACCTCCCCCTTTTCTCCTGATAAGGAGAACTAACTATATGGGCATGCATGTCAGGCCAGCCTCTCCCCTCGGGCCCTGATACTGTCCTCCCACCTCTGCTCACAAGCGTGGCTCTGTAGCCATCCCGTCTCCTCCTTGCACCTTCATCTTTGGTCCTTTACTAAGTCATTCAATCTTGAAGCCAAAAGCATTACGATACCCCTTTTTAAAATTGCAGTATAGCCAATTAACAACAGCGTGGAAAAGTGGAAGCAGTGACAGATTTTATTTTCTTGGGCTCCAAAATCACTGTGGATGGTGACTGCAGTCATAAAATTAAAAGATGCTTGTTCCTTGGGAGGAAAGCAATGACAAACCTAGATAGCATATTAAAAAGCAGAGACATTACTTTGCTGACAAATGTCTGTCTAGTCAAAGCTATGGTTTTTCCAGTAGTCATGTATGGATGTGAGAGTTGGACCATAAAGAAGGCTGAGCACTGAAGAATTGATGCTTTTGAATTGCGGTGCGGGAGGAGGCTCCTGAGAGTCTTGGAGATCAAACCAGTCAATTCCAAAGAAAATCCACCCTGAATATTCATTGGAAGAACTGATGCTAAAGCTGAAGTTCTAATACTTTGGTCACCTGATGCAAAGAGCCAACTCACTGGAAAAGACCCTGATGCTGGGAAAGATTGAGGGCAGGAGGAGAAGGGGGTGACAGAAGATGAGATGGTTGTGTGGCATCACCGACTCAGTGGACATGAATTTGAGCAAACTCCAGGAGATAGTGAAGGATGGGAGAGCCTGGTGTGTCCATGGGGGGTAGCAACTGAACAGCAACTTAGCAACTGAATAACAACAACAAATATTGTGATGGTTACAGGTGGACAGCAAAGGGATTCAGCCACGCATATACATGTATCCATTCTCCCCCATTCTTCTCCCCATGGAGAAGGCGATGGCAACCCACTCCAGTGTTCTTGCCTGGAGAATCCCATGGATGGAGGAGCCTGGTGGGCTGCTGTCTATGGGGTTGCACAGAGTCGGACACGACTGAAGCCACTTAGCGGCAGCAGCAGCATTCTCCCCCAAACTGCCCTCCCACCCAGGCTGCCACATAACATTGAGGAGAGTTCCCTGTGCTATACACTAGGTCCTTGTTGTTTATCCATTTTAAATATGGCAGTGTGTACATGTCAATCCCAAACTCCCTAAATATCCCTCCTCCCCATCCCCACCCCCAACCACACATTTCTTCTCTAAGTCTGTGAGTCATAAGTTCATTTGTATAATTTATTTTTTATTTTTGCCACTTTATTTTTTTAATTGAAGGATATTTGCCTTATAGAATTTTGTGATTTTCTGTCATACATCAATAAGAATCAGCCATAGGTACACCCATGTCCCCTTCCTCACATCTCTCTCCCCATCCCACCCTTCTAGATTGTCACAGAGCCCCTGTTTGAGTTCCCTGAGTCATACAACGAATTCCCATTGGCTATATTTTACATATGGTGTTGTAAATTTTCATGTTACTCTCTCCATACAGCTCACCCTCTTCCTCCTCTCCTATCCCCCGAAAAAGCTGTGGTACATATACACAATGTATCATTTCTTTTTAGACTCCTTGTATAAGGGATGTCATACAGTATTTCTTTCTCTAATATCCCTTTTCTTAAAAAGCAAAACTTCTTTTGCACCCTCCTCCAGCTTCTGTCTGCTGACTAACCCTATGTTTTGGCAGGATTTGACGATGGAGTTGTCTAGATTTGTGTCTCCATCTTCTCTCATCTTTTCTAAATGCACGTTTTCTGTTCCTTCATTCAGGGTAGTCCTAGGGATCTGTATGCAAAGCATTATGCTAGAGCGCATGCTCTTTTACCTTTTGAAACAGACAGGAATTCTGTTTGAGAGAGATTCTTCTGTTAGGACACAGACTCGGATGTTGGCAAAGTGATGTCTCCACTTTTTAATAGGTCGTCTAGGTTTATCATAGCTTTTCTTCCAAGGAGCAAGCATCTTTTAATTTTGTGACTAGCAGTCACTTTCTGCAATGATTTTGGAGCCCAAGAAAATAAAATCTGTCCCCAGGGCATAATTTTGAAGTACACTGATAGAGAAGAGGAAGTGGGTTCCGAGACAGACAGGTCTGATGGTGAGCAGAAAGCATTGTCCGTGCACACTTGGAAGGTTATTTCTAAGATTCTTACTTTGCTGATAACAGCCAAGAAGGTGGGGCTCATGAGAAAAGATCTGGATCTTGTCTGAAGTGATGAGAGCCCTTTGCTTGAATGGGAAACTGGATGGAGCCCTGAGATATCACGCAGCAGTCCTCTTGGGGGAATGGGGAAATGATCCAATAGGTCTTTTCTATCTTCGCTTTCCATGGCCTCTGGCTGCTAACATCTCTTTTTCTCGTTATGTCAGAATGAACTGCCTATTTACCACTGAACTCTAGACAGGATTTTTTCTCCCTCAGCAAGACAACAACCTAGCATTTGCGACAGACAGTTCATTTCAACTTAATGTTCTAAGGTATCATTTTAAAGTGGGTAATAGTATTTCCAGGATATTTTGCTTACTTGCTGGATATATAGTCCCCTCTCCTGTCAAGCTAGAGCTCCCCCCAATTTTAGAAGACATTCCCAGGATAATGTAAGATACATTTGCAAACTGGGAAGTCAAATGAAGCCATCTGGCCTATAGATTACCAACAACTTCCAGAACAAGGTCATTTTTTAGTGTTAGAATCTTTTCAGGTTTTTTTTTTCATTACAGTGAAAACTGAAAAACAGTGGATGACTGCATTTATATTCTGCAGAATTTCATGCATTTCTCTTTCTCAGGCAGAAGGAATAGAAACTGGTTTAAATTTCTTACCAAGAAATAAATAGTTTTTCTTGGAGTTTTATTTGTATATGTACACACACATGTACATACATAGATACATGAATGTATGTTTCATCCAGTACCTAAGAATAGTTGAAAGTACCTCATTTATAATTTATTTATTTTTTTTAAAAAAATCACTGTTTCCTGCACAGTCTTGATTAAATAAAGCAATAAATCATATGTCTGAAACCTGCCAAGTGTCTGCCAAGGCACATGTTGGCTCAGAAAGTGACGAGGACAGAACCGAGGTGTTTTATAGTCTGTCGTGGGCGTGACAAGTAGTGATAAAGGGCAGCATTAAGTCTTATCTACTGATAGTCTGGCCACATATTTTCTACTGTAATTCTTTTGTTTGGCCCTGTTTATCTTCATTTAAATGGGCTGCATCTCTGTGAGTGCCCTCAACAATAGATATTTTCCCTGCTAATGATGTGTCTCCCTGGTCCCAGCATTATTTTCACACTGGATGGAGTTCTTCCACGGAGGGACCACAATCAGTCAGCGTATTGCAAATGGTGCTAGACAGGATGTTGGTTTTATTTCCCCCACTCTCAGTGGACAGACAAGCCCTGCATTGCTAGAGTTATTGAGCCTCCACTCCCAGGAGAGATTTGCTTTTTCCAATGACTTTATAAAGATCATTTAGCCTGCAAATTCTGCCTGTCTCTCAAAGTCTGTGTTAGACTACATCCCTGGCTTTGAATCTGAGACTGCTCTTTATACCTGTTTCACGAAAGTGAGAATAAACTAAGGCAAATGAAACGCTATTAAGCATTAATTAGTACCACTAAAAAGTAGCAAGGTAAGGCCGGGGCTAGAAATGCTGTGCTGCTCTGGGAGCGATCCATGAACAAATGAAACGTGACTCCAAGATGGTGCAAGGCAATGATACAGTGAGTGCCGGGGACACGGCGCAGTCCTCAGAGGCTTGCAGCGCCCAGTCTCAGCAGGAGGGCGTCAGTTTTCAGATGGGAAGACACCTAATAAGTCAGCATGTTGTGGTCGTTACTTGCTAAGTCATATCTGACTCTTTGCGATCCCATGGACTGTAGCCCGCCAGGTTCCTCTGTCCATGGGATTCTCCAGGCAAGAATACTGGAGTGTGTTACCGTTTCCTCCTCTCATACATCAGAATAGGGCTCATTTATTGATGGCTTTTGGTGTAGTGATAGGAAGGTTCTGAAAAAGGCAGGATCCTGAAACTTGAATTGGATGAGTAAAATTTACAGAGATGAAGAGGACGGGAAGGCCAAGTTGTGGAATGGAGTAATACCAAGCCAGGACCTAAGTCATGCTGAGAGGCCCTTTACTACAGAAACACAACCTGAAGTGAAACAGCCGACTAACTGATCAACCAAACAGCCACAACCCTTGCATGGGAAGGTCCTTGCAGAGAAAATGCTGATCTATGCAATTATGTGACCCCCCCCCCCCCAAAGGAAGCTAAGGGCACCCAAACAAGCTATAATCTGCATTTTCCCTTTCTTTCCTGCTTTAGTAACAATAATTTCTTAAATATTTTCATTTGCATATTGATATTTTGGGGGTCTGGGGGTAATACATGCACAGGCAAAATGTTTAATACAAAGGGCTGTATTTTGTAAAATAAACCCCATCTCATACCTCTGGCACTCTATTTTTACTTACCAGCAATACCCCGTGTTACTAGTTTATCTATATTTATGGGTATGCTTTAAGTATATGGAATTATATAATATATATATGTGTGTGTTTATCTATATTGGAGAAGGAAATGGCCACCCACTTCAGTATTCTTGCCTAGGAAACCCCATGGACAGAGGAAACTCGTGGGCTACAGTACATGGACTTGCAAAGAGTAAGACATTACTGAGTTACTAACACTTTCACTTTTCATAGCTCCTCCTACTTATAAGAGGAACATCTTTTTATTTTGTCATAGTTAAGAAGTGGAAAGACACAGTGGTGTGAAAGAAGAATTTTAGAAATAATAATTAGATTAGTATTTCAATGGTGGGCCCTTCATTCATTAGGCATTAGTTTGGAAAGCTGTCTTGGGCAAGGTGGTGGTAGAGGTTGTAGTGCAAAATTACATAAGGAATTTATCTGGTGCATAATAAGAACAGCCATGAGTTCTAAGAAACGGGTTTCCTATAGTATTAGGGATAAAGAAGTGATGAAAACTTAAATCAGAGTTATAACATTTTGAAGAAATAATCAGCAAATATAATGTCAGAGAACTCCTCATCGTTTGTTAACGAGGCCCAGAGAGAACAGGAGACTTGTCTACAGTCCCATAACCAGTCACGTGTGTGTGTGCTAAGTTGCTTCAGTCACGTCCAGCTCTTTGCAACCCCATGGACTGTAGCCTGCCAGGCTCCTCTGTCCGTGGGATTCTGCAGGCAAGAATACTGAGGGTTGCCATTCCCTTCTCCAGGGGATCTTCCCAACTCAGGGATTGAACCTGGGTGTGCTGCATTATACCAGTGAAATTCTGACCCTTCATTACTTTTCACTCTTTTATACTCTTATCCTTTTATACTCTTTTCAGATGAAATATGCAGACTTAAGTCTTTTCCACATTAAGAGATTGTGCACGTCCCAGAAAACTGTGCCCTTCTAGAACACCTTACCAAAGGACCTCTCTCCACCTGCTTTTAGGTTTGCTTCTTGCTGAACCAGTCACTGAGGTTAGGGGCATGCCTGTGAGAATTTTAGAAAGCATCAGTGCCTTTGGAATGAATGTTACAGCTCTTGTGGGCAGAAGAGTTGACTGACTCAGTTTGAATCAAAACCAAGTAAAATGCAAAACAAGAACAAAATAATCTCAAGCAGATATTTACTATGCTAAAGAATCTTATAAACTAGAGGCAAGAAAATCCTTTTTCTTTGATGACATGATATCTAAATTGATTAAACATGTCCCTAAAACAGGAGGAAAGAAAAATTTTGTACTCATGGGGCCAGAAGGTGAATGGTGATGCTATATTCTACGTGAAATTGACCAAACCTTCACATTTTGCAAACCTCTACCTAAAGGGCTATAGATAAGAAAGAGAAATATTCACTCTTGAAAAATACCTTGAGCTTCCCATTTGTAAAGGATTCATGTTTTCTGAGGTCTCTTAAAGTAGCTCCTTGGTCATGGCTGGCAATAGCTAGCTGATAGAAAGCACTGAAGCTCATGTTTGTTTTTTTTTTTTTTTCCCCATTAGTGTCTCGTCTCTGGTTTGCCCTATTTTGGAGTCACTAACTTTTTCTTCCTCAAGAATTCAAGTCATGCAGTTCCCTCTCTCTGTTCAACTATGAAACTGTTAACTGGGTGAGCATGAAAGGAGGTTTCCCTTAAGCGATTCTGACATTCTTCAGAAGCAGGACCATTGATCACCTTCAATCTTAATGGATTGGAACTAATTTCTGAAGACCGAAAGTTTCCTCAACTGGAAAGGAAATAAATTGCAAGAAACACCAAGAAAAACCCACATACAGTCAACATAAGCTCTGGAGAGTGAAAGTCATGTCTTAACCAAACAGGTGATCAGAGATGATTAATGCCTTCAGCCTACATTTCTCTTTGGAAGACTATTTAGGAAAAAATTTCTTGTAGCACTCACATGAATTCAGTCTTAAAAAGGCACTCTCTTCCTATCACTGTCTGTTCGCTGTGTACTTTATTTTTCATGTTGACTCTTATGATCATCTCACATGATACACATTTTTCTTTGTGGTTATCCTTTCTCTCCACAACAGGATCTAAGTTTCAGCAGAACAGAAATTTTGTTTTTCTTTACTGCTACATGGGATAATTCTTGCTATACCTCTAGGGGGTCAATAAGTAGACATAAATGAAGAGAACCCCTAATTAGTAGGTTTATGTTCATCATTTGAAGATATAATTTCATTTCCTTCTGTGTTTGCTGTGGACCACTTCATTCTTAGCCAAATATTACTACATTACTGCTGTCAACATTGTAGGTTAATTTACTATTTTTAGAGACTGAATTACAAGTAGAACTGTACTGAAACTATTCCATTAAGAATGTTGTTTACTTATTAGAATTTCCTCAATAGCTCTCTTGGCTATTAATTCAGTTATTAAAATTACAACCCAATAAGCTTCCAGAATTTCCAACTTTCAAGATACTACCCATCTCTCCTCCACATTGATGATTTTCTTTGCTTATGATAGAAACTCATTTTCTTTTTTGCTTTCTCTTCTTTCAGTCAGATAAATCTAGTTTTAAAGATAATGAATACTGAAATATGTTGAAAAGTCTAAGGACTTCTTCAGTTTCAAGTCATCTTACAAACTTCTTTCTGACTCAGCTAACTTTTGCATATTTTTTCAATTCAATTTTTATAACCATATTATGTCTCTACTTATCATTACCTCATTTACCAGTTCTCAGAGCTCTGGTACTTTATCCTACGAGTTTCTATTCTTTACATTAGGGACTCATTTGAAAAGATCCTGATGCTGGGGAAGATTGAGGGCAGGAGGAGAAGGGGACGACAGAGGATGAGATGGATGGATGGCATCACCAACACCATGGACATGGGTTTGGGTGGACTCTGGGAGTTGGTGATGGACAGGGAGGCCTGGTGTGCTGCGGTTCATGAGGTCACAAAGAGTAGGACATGACTGAACGACTGAACTGAACTGAAGAATAATACCCACTCAGTAAAGAATCCGCCTGCAATGCAAGGGACATGGGTTCTATCCCTGGGTCTGAAAGATCCCCTAGAGAAGGGAATGGCAATCCAGTCCAGTATTCCTGCCTGGGAAATCCCATGGATAGAGGAGCCTGGAGGGCTACTGTCCCTGGGGTTGCAAGAGTCGGACACGACTTAGTGACTAAACCACCCCTGGGGTTAAGACTCTCTCTGTGTTCCACTGGGTTTTGTTTCTTCTTACAGCATTTACTTGACAATGAAGACATGTGCTAAATAGGTACTCGTGGAGATGTACCGGCATTAGCAAGAAAGTTATAAATCTGCCTATTAATTAATCACCTCAGCTTGTCTTGTTTTCAGGATGATTTCTTTTGGATTTGTGCTCGGGTTCAGAAGGAATGTGTTGGTCACTGGCATCAGATGGGCAGGGGTTGCATCCCCACTCATGCTCCTGGAAGGTTCCCATAGCAAACATCACTTTTACTTCTGTAAGAAGCAAGTAAACACTTCATCTAACTTGTGAATCAATACATTATAAACATCCTTTCTTTCCCAGTGGTTCTCAGTGGGGACATATGTGGGGAAAGGTGGTACATTTTAGAATTCCCTGGAAATTTTTTCCAACTACACAGCCCCTTCATGCATTCTTACATGACTCTTAGAGACAAGCCCATTTGGTGGGCTTATCTGTGGCAGACAGAATAATGGTCCCTCTGCATGTTCACATCTTCCTTGTCAGAATCTCTGAATATGTTACCATATGAAGCAAAAGGAAATTTGCCAAGGTGGTTAATTTAAGAAGCTTTCAACAGGGGTGGAGGGAGGTGGGATTTATCCTGGCTTATTCAGGTAGGTTCAATATAATCATTGTTGTTTAGTCGCTAAGTCGTGTCTGACTCTTTTGCAACCCCATGGATTATAGCCCACAAGGCTCCTCTGTCCATGGGATTTTCCAGGCAAGAATACTGGAGTGGGTTGCCATTTCCTACTCCACGGGACTTTCCTTACCCAGGAGTCGAACCTACATCTCCTGCATTGGCAGGAGGATTCTGTACCACTGAGCCACCAGGGAAGCCCTCAGTGTAACCAGGGGACCCTTATAAAGGAAAGGGAGCAGTAGCAGAGTCAGAGAGAGAGAGATATGTAAAGATGCCATGCACTTGGATGTGAGGATGGAGGTCAGGGTTGTGAGCTGAGGGGTTTGCAGTAGGTGTCCACAGCTGGAAAAGTCATGTAAATGTGGATTCTCTCCCATAGCCTCAGATGGAATAGAACCCTGCTGACTCATCTTGGATTTCTGCTCACCAGAACTGTAAGATGATAAAGCTGTGCTGTTTAAAGCTACTAAGTCTAGGGTGATTTGTTACAGTAGCAAGAGGAGTCTCATACAGCGGTAATTACTGACACGTGTGGTTTGGAAAAAATTTCTGATATTTCTTCTACTCTTAATGAGAATCACTGTTTTGGTATCTTCTTAAGCACTGGGCTTCCCAGTGGCTTAGACAGTAAAGAATCTGCCTGCAGTGCAGGAGACCCGGGTTTGATCCCTGGGTGAGGAATATTCCCTGGAAAAGGGACCAGCCACTCACTTCAGTATTCTGGCCTGTAGAATCCCACGGACAGAGGCCTGGCAGGCTACAGTCCATTATGTCACAAAGAGTTGGACACGACTGAGTGACTTTCACTTCACTAATTAAGCACTATGGAAACAATGTTGTGCTATTTTTATATTAAACTTAAGAATACTGATAAGGAAAAATGTCAGACTGAAGGTTTTGTTTGAAAAGAAGCTTGAAGTATGAAAAAAAATCCAGAATATGTCCCTGATGAAGTAATATGCTGAAACTTCTGTCTTCTGTACAACTCTGCTGATGATAGAATTAAACACACAACTCAAAATCCATCAATTTATTGATTGTCCCATGCATAAAATGAAAAAAGTAAACATAAGCTTATATTGCTTAAAATAAAATACTAAAAAATTATTAAAGGTAGATTTATTACAGATATTTAAAAACTTTCACTTTATGAGGCAATAATAGAGCTTTTGGACTTCCCTGGTCTGATTTGGGTTTGATCCTTGGGTCAGAAAGATCCCCTGAAGAAGGGAATGACTACCCATTCCATTATTCTTGCCTGGAGAATCTCATGACAGAGGAGCCTGGTGGGTTACAGTCCATAGGGCTGCAAAGAGTTGAAAAGGAGTGAAGCAATTTAGCACACATGCACACACGCAGTAGACCTTGCTAATCCCTCTAGTGATCTGATTTACCACAATTTTATTAACCTTCAATTTTTTTCAAAAGCACTTCCATTAATTCACAGTATATGAAGGATCATGAAAAGTAGATACTTAGACACCAAATATAATTCTTAATAGTCTATTCACTTCTCAAATAATTATGAAACAAATCCTCTCTAACATCTAAACAGACTTAGAACTGCTCAGTAAATAGACGTTGCTAAGACGTGGTTTTCAGTCAATTCCACCTCCTTTGGCATCTAATGTTCAGATGCTGTGAATGCATAGCGCTGACTCTGTAGAAACAAATTAACAAACAAACACTTGGTCTGGATGAACCAGCTCTCAAGGGAAAATAGGGTGAGCTTTATAGATCTCGCCGTAATAAAAGAGAGCAGAAATGCATCATGAGAGATGATCATTTTTATGACCAGATTCCCAGGAAAATTACTAGGGTTTTCCAAAGTCTACATACACTTTTACATGTAGTATCTTCCAATGGCAGTTTTGCCAAAAATTATGCAGAAGCATTCTTCATATAGTTTGTCCTCATTTCTGACCTCAGTAAAACCTGAGGGCATACTATTTAATCATGGTTCAGTCATTTTTATTTCCACTTAAGTAATGAGAGTCCAGCTCTGTGCACAGAGTGGGGGAACAATCCTGTTGCCATTTTTTTGTGCTTTAAAGAAATGGTGCTTTGCATACATTAATGTACATCCTTTGAACAATTTGCAAGGTAGGTTTTTATTATCTCTTTAACAGGTGAAGAAAGTGGGAGCAAAGAAGTAGATTAGCTGACCCAAAGAGGCAGAGCTGGGATTTGAACTCACATCTGTCTGGCAATAAAGCCCATGTTCCTTCTCAATTTGGTACAAGAGAATCTCTTAATGAAAAATAGAATAGTATGTTCCCTAAACTCTGCCTGTCAGATATCAACTGGTGCAATTAACTTTTTGATAAGAAGGCCTGAAGCTGAAGGTACAGGCAGATGTCTGAATGCAAGTATTTTGACAGTTGAAAAGGAGACCAAGGAAATGAGAGACCTGGGCTCTATGTATGCTACTCTATGCAGAAATGTGGGTGATTTATTATGAAAATTCAAGACCTCGTTTTGGTATTATTGTCTCAATGCAGAATCAGTCCGTGTTTAGACAGTGAGCAGAGGGATAGGAGGACTCTATGTACTTTAGCAAACAGCTTTAGATATGTTCCAGTATTCATTGAGAATTCATATGCAGACCCAGAAACCTGCAGTGTAATGAATGAACAAAGAAGTCTTAGCCTCAAACATTTTAAGGGGAAGACATTTCCTGTCTCAGCATGGTTGCTGTTTGATATTTTTATTTAGAAAAATTTTAAAATTTATACAGTGTTTAAAGTTTATACTGCATTTATTGT
Source organism: Muntiacus reevesi (assembly GCF_963930625.1). Lineage (NCBI taxonomy): Eukaryota > Metazoa > Chordata > Mammalia > Artiodactyla > Cervidae > Muntiacus > Muntiacus reevesi. Next base: position 4,840,128 of record NC_089265.1, on the reverse strand, counting down.
TATAAAATATTGGCTATACTCCCCATATTGTACAATATATTCTTATAGCTTATTTATTTTATACCTCATAGTTTTTACCTCTTAATCCCCTACCCCATATTGCCTTCCCTTATTAATGGGATAAGGGATATATGCCTATCCCTTATTAATATTAATATTAATAATATGGGTAATATTCCCATATTACCCCACCTTCCCTGTGCCCACTGATAACCACTGGTTTTTCCTCTATGTCAATCTGCTTCTTTTTTTGTTATACTCACTACTTTGTTGTAGTTTTTATATTCCACATGTAGCTGATACAAGACCATATTTGTATTTTTCTGTCTGACTTATTTCACTTAGCATAAAACCCTCCAAGTCCATTCGTGATGCTGCATATGGCAAAATTTCATTCTTTTTTATGGCTGAGTAGTATTCCATTGTGTGTATGTGTGTGTGTGTAAGTGTATGCAAAGAACATCTTCTGAATCCGTTCATCTGTTGATGGACACTTAGGTTGCTCCCATACCTTGGCTATTTTAAGTATTGCTGCTATGAACATTGGATTGCATGTGTCTTTTCAAGTTAGTATTTTTTGTCTTTTGGATATATACCCAGGAATGGGGCTTCCCCAGTAGCTCAAACAGGAAAGAATCTGCTTGTAATATGGGAGACCTGGGTTCAATCCCTGGGTCAGGAAGATCCCCTGGAGAAGCACATGGTGACCCACTCCAGTATTCTTGCCTGGAGAATCCCATGGACAGAGGAGCCTGGTGGGCTGCAGTCCGTGGGGCTGCAAGGAGGCAGATAGGACTGAGCAACTAACACTTTCACTTTCATATGCAGGAATGGAATTGCTGGGTCACATGGTAGTTCTGTTTTTAACTTTTTGAGAAGCCTCTGTTTCCACAGTGGCTGCATCAGTTTACGTTCCACCAAGAGCGTATGAGGGTTCTGTTTTCCCTACATGCTTACTGACGTTTGTTATCTGCCGTCTCTCTGAAGAGAGCCATTCTGAGTGAGATGATGGTATGAGATGCGTGAGATGATGGTATGAGATGATTCTGAGATGAGTGAGTGAGGTGACACCTCACTGGGGCTTTGGTCTGCGTGTCTCTGGGGATTAGTGGTGTTGAGCTCCTCTCCATGTATCTCCTGGCCATCTGCATTTCCACTTTGGAAAACTTCTGTGCAGTTCTTGTGACCACTTTAAAATCAGGTTGTTTGTTTCTGATGCTGCATTGTATAAGCTGTTTATGTAGTTTGGATATTTATCCCTTTTCAGTCATATCATTTGCCAATATTAAGTGGGAGTGGGGGAGATGGTCAAGTGCAACACATTTAAAATAAAAATATGTAGATATCCAGTAGCCCCTTAACACCATCCCTTTGATAGAGGAATTAAATAAGTAATCTGGGTACAAGCCTAATTGATAATAGGCTGTTCTTTCTGGAAAAAAATTGGTCAGTCAGGTTCTCACTTATTAAAAAGAACTTCAAATGTGATGATAAAATAGAAATTCTCAATTTATTCCTCATGAAGGGAAAATGCAGCTACTTTATCTAAAATCTGATTCTTACTACCCAGATATAACTTTAAGAAGAGGTTGGAAATGCATAGTTCCTTGTCAATTAGACTGAAAATTTCATCTGCCAAAAGTCCATTCCTCTGATTCTTGGAGAAGTATTTAAAACTTGATCTGAAAGACAAGGACTTTGCAACATAATTAGGAATTGTAACTATATTTTGATGGTTTACTGCAGCATCAGTCCCAAAGTTTTTGGCACCAGGGACCAGTTTCTTGGAAGACAATTTTTCCATAGACCAGGGGGGCAGGGGAATGGCTTGGGGATGATTCAAATGCTTTAAATTTACTGTGCAATTTATTTCTAGTATTATTATATCAGATGCATCTCAGATCATCAGGCATTAGATCCTAGGGGTTGGGAAGCCCTGGTTTACAAGTGATAACATTAACTAACTGGTGGGAAAACATTATTAGTTTTTACTTAGATGATTAAATATATACAATTTCAGCAAGTATAGTGTATGCTCTAATTAACCCTGAACTTTGCATATTTCTCCATGAGAGTCATGACATCTGTGACTAACCTTGATTTTTTTTAAAATGCCCTGATGGAGTTATAGCTTTTTGATGAAGAAGTAGGACAAGATGGTGGAGTAGAAGGATGGCTTATCTTCTGTGAGAACTCCAAAATTACAACTTGCTGCTGCTAAACACTCATCTACAGGAGAATGTTGGATCTCACCAAAAAACATGCTCTGTGTCCAAGGGCAAAAGAGAAGCCCCAGAAAGATGGTAGGAGGAGTGAAATTGCATTTAGAATCAAACCCCATACTTGCCACCGATGCTTAGAGGGCTCAAACAAAACCTTGTGTGCAATAGGACAAGCCACAGAGACTGAGCCAGACCTGCCTTTGAGTGTCAGTGTCTCCTGCGGAAGTATGGGTCAGCAGTGGCCTGCCGCAGGCGCAGGGGCTCTGGGTGCAGCAGACCTGGGTGTGACGTAGCCCTCTTCAGGGAGTTAGCCACTATCCCCACCACAGAGCCACCAGAACTTACACCAGGACTGGGGAAACAGACTCTTAGAGGGTACAAACAAAACCTCGTGCATGCCTGGACCCAGGAGAAAAGAGCAGAGACCCAGCAAGAGACTGACCCAGACATGCCTATGAGTGTCCAGGAGTCTCTGGCAGAGGCGTGGGTTAGCGGTGACCTGCTGCAGGGTCTGGGGCAGTGAGTGCAGCAATGTGTGCATGGGGCCTTTTGAAGGAGGTCACCTTTTTCTTCATTACCTTCACCATACTTTGTTCTTATGACAAACAGCAGGGAGGGAACATAACCCCACCCCTCAACAGAAAATTGGATTAAAGAGGTTCTGAGCATGACCCCACCCACCTGGTTTCCCTCACAATCAGTCTCTCCCATCAGGAAGTTTCCATAAGCCTCTTAACCTTATCCATCAGAGACAGAATGGAAACTACAATCACAGAAAACTAATCAAACTGATCACAAGGACCACAGCCTTGTCTAACTTGATGAAAGGATGAGCCATGCCGTGTAGGGCCACCCAAGACGGATGGGTCATGGTGAGAGTTCTGACAAAACATTGTCCACTGGAGAAGGGAATGGCAAACCGCTTCAGTATTCTTGCCTTGAGAACCCCATGAACAGTGTGAAAAGGCAAAAAGATGGCACTGAAAGATGAGCTCTTTATGATGGTAGGTGCCCAATATGCTACTGGAGATCAGTGGAGAAATAACTGCAGAAAGAATGAAGAGACAGAGCCAAAGCAAAAACAATGCCCTGTTGTTGATGTGCCTGGTGATGGAAGTAAAGTCTGATGCTGTAAAGAGCAATACTGCATAGGAACCTGGAATCAAGGTAAATTAGAAGTGGTCAAACAGGAGATGGCAAGAGTGAACATCAACATTTTAGGAATCAGTGAACTAAAATGGACTGGAATGGGTGAATTAACTCAGATGACCATTATATCTACTACTGTGATATAGCTGTAGAAGAAATGGAGTAGCCCTCATATTCAACAAGACAGTTCGAAATGCAGCTCTTGGATGAAATCTCAACAATGACAGAATGATCTCTGTTCATTTCCAAGGCAAACCATTTGATATCACAGTATTCCAAATCTATGCCCCAACCAGTAAGAAGCTGAAGTTGGACGGCTCTATGAAGACCTACAAGACTTTCTATTACTAACACCCAAAAAAGATGCCCTTTTCATGATAAGGGACTGGGTTGCAAAAGTATGAAGTCAAGAGATACCTGGAGTAACAGGAAAATTTGGCCTTGGAGTACAAAACGAAGCAGGGCAAAGGCTAGCAGAGTTGTGTCAAGAGAACACACTGGTCATAGCAAGCACCCTCTTCCAACAACACAAAAGAAGACTCTATACATGGACATCACCAGAAGGTTAATACCAAAATCAGATTGATTATATTCATTGCAGCTGAAGATGGAGAAGCTCTATACAGTCAGCAAAAACAAGACTGGGAGCTGACTGTGACTTTGATCATGAACGCTTTATAGCAAAATTCAGACTTAAATTGAAAGAAGGTAGGGAAAACCTCTAGACCATTCAGGTATGACCTAAATCAAATCCCTTACAATTATACAGTGGAAGTGAGAAATAGATTCAAGGGATTAGATCTGATAGAGTGCCTGAAGAATTATTAAAGGAGGTTCGTGACATTGTGTAGGAGGCAGTGATCAACAACATCCCCCCCAAAAAGAAATGCAAAAAGGCAAAATGGTTGCCTGAAAAGGGCTTACAAATAGCTGAGAAAAGAAGAGAAGCAAAAGGCAAAGGAGAAAAGGAAAGGTGTAGCCATCTGAATGCAGAGTTCCAGAGAATAGCAGGAGAGATAAGAAAGCCTTCCTAAGTGATCAGTGCAAAGACATAAAGGAAAACAGTAGAATGCAAAAGACTAGAGATCTGTTCAGGAAAATTAGAGATACCAAGGGAACATTTCATGCAAAGATGGGCACAATACAGGACAGAACAATATGAACCTTACAGATACAGAATATATTAAGAAGAGGTGGCAAGAATACACAGAAGAACTATACAAAAATGATCTTCATGACTCAGATAACCAGGATGGTGTGATCACTCACCTAGAGCCAGACATCCTGGAATACAGTCAAGTGGACCTTAGGAAGCATCACTACAAACAAAGGTAGTAGAGGTGATGGAATTACAGTTGAGCTATTTCAAATCCTAGAAGATGCTGCTGCTGCTAAATTGCTGCACTCAATATGCGGCAAATTTGAAAAACTCAGCAGTGGCCAGAGGACTGGAACATGTCAGTTTTCATTCCAATCCCGAAGAAAGGCAATCCCCAAGAATGTTCAAACTACTGCACAATTTCACTCATCTCACACATTAGCAAAGTAATGCTCAAATTCTCCAATGCTCGAAACTCTTCAACAGTATGTGACCGTGAACTTCCAGATGTTCAAACTGGATTTAGAAAAGGCAGAGGAACCAGCGATCAACCTACCATCATCCATTGATCATAGAAAGAGTAAGAGAGTTTCAGAAAAACATCTACTTCTGCTTTATTCATTACACAAAACCTTTGACTTTGTAGATCACAACAAACTGGAAAATTCTGAAAGCTATGGGAATACCAGACTCCCTGACCTGCCTCCTGAGAAATCTGCATGCAGTTCAAGAAACAGGTTAGAACTGGACATGGAACAAAGGACAGGTTGCAAACTGGGAAAGGAGTACGTCAAGGCTGTATATTGTCACCCTGCTTATTTAACTTATATGCAGAGTACATCATGAGAAATGCTGGGATAAAGCTGGATGAAGCACAAGCTGGAATCAAGGTTGCTGGGAGAAATATCAATAACCTCAAATATGCAGATCACACCACTCTTATGGCAGAAAGTGAAGAAGAAATAAAGAGCCTCTTGAGAGAGTGAAAAAACTGGCCCAAAATTCAACATTCAGAATCATCATTCAGATCAATGCATCTAGTCCGATCACTTCATGACAAATAGACGGGGAAACAAAGGAAACAGTGTCAGACCTTATTTTGGGAGGCTCCAAAATCACTGCAGGTGGTGACTGCAGCCATAAAATTAAAAGATACTTTCTCCATGGAAGAAAAGCTATGACCAGCCTAGACAGCATATTAAAAACCAGAGACACTACTTTGCTGACAAAGGTCCATCTAGTGAAAGCTTTGGCCTTTCCAGTAGTCATGTATGGATGTGAGAGTTGGACTATAAAGAAAGCTGAGCGCTAAAGAATTGATCTTTTGAACTGTGGTGGAGAAGACTCTAGAGTCCCTTGGACTTCAACAAGATCAAACCAGTCAATCCTGAAGAAAATCAGTCCTGAACATTCATTGGAAGGACTGATGAAGCTGAAACACAATGCCTTGGACACCTGATGTGAAGAACTGACTCTTTGGAAAAAACCCTGATGCTGGGAAAGATTGAAGGCAGGAGGAGAAGGGGATGACAAAGGATGAGATGGTTGGATGGTATCAGTGACTCAGTGGACATGAGTTTGAGCAAGCTCCAGGAGTTGGTGATGGACAGGGAAGCCTGGCATGCTGCAATCCATGGGGTTGCAATGAGTTGGACATGACTGAATGAATAAACTGAAAGAAGAGGTGATAATTTGAATTCAGAAACCTAAGAGGATATACTGTCTTCATTTTCCAAAATATAACTGCACCATGTGATGGCCAAGTTTCTCTTTTCTGAAGGTTGGTATTACCATCAATGCATTTTGCTAAGCAGAAACGTGGTGATCACTCCTTGTGCTTAGGGCACCAGAGGGATTTCCTCTATGACCTTCACATGGCACTTGGATCTGCAGCCAAGCATATGTGTCTGTGAACTATGTTCCTTTCCTCCCCATTTCTAGGATTTCTTGGTCTCAGAACGGACAAACTGTAGGGTGACCACCTCCTCAACAGTTCTCATTTCCTGAGGTTCACAGCTTTGTGATATCCCCTTCTTTTGACTGTATCACAATCTAGGATTTGTTTCTAACCCATAGACTATACAGAGAAGGCAATGGCACCCACTCCAGTACTCTTTTGCCTGGAAACTCCTGTGGACGGAGGAGCCTGGTAGGTTGCAGTCCATGGGGCGCTAAGAGTCGGACACGACTGAGCGACTTCATTTTTACTTTTCACTTTTGTGCATTGGAGAAGGATATGGAAACCCACTCCAGTGCTCTTGCCTGGAGAATCCCAGGGATGGAGGAGCCTGGTGGGCTGCTGTCTATGAGGTCGCAGAGAGTCAGACTCGACTGAAGTGACTTAGCAACAGCAGAAGCAGTAGCATAGACTACAGCCACTCCAGCCAGGTTCTAACTTATTAAGGGTGGATTATCCCTGCTATGGTTAGACTACTTTATGTGAGACTTCATCTTAGTATACTTGAAAGAGATGCTTCTGGCTGGCTTCATGGAGCAATTAACCACGGTGGGGGAGCCCAGGTGCTGGGGAACTTCAGTCTCCTCTGGGGGCTGTCATTGCCTCCAGCTGGTGGCCAGCAAAAAGCTGCAGCCCTAAGTCCTGCAACTCAGGGTTCTCCATCTCCTAGGCCACAAACCATGACCAGTCTGTGAACTGTTAGGAACCATAGCAGGAGGTGAGCAACCAGCATCTGAGTGAAGCTTCATCTGTATTTACAGAAGTTTCCCATCAGCTCTCCCATCACCCCTAGATGGGCCCAACTAGTTGCAGGAAGACATGCTCAGGATTCCTACTGATTCTGCATTATGATGAGGTATGTAATTAGCAATATTTCATTATATGTCACAGTAGAATAAAAATAGAAATAAAGTGCACAGTAAATGTAATGGACTTGAATCATCCCCATACCATCCTCACCACCCCAGTCCATGGGAAAATTTTCTCTGGAACTGGTCTCTGGTGCCTAAAAGGTCACTGCTGCAGCTGTTAGGCAGTACATTCTGCCAACTACCTCAATGAGCTTCGAAGCAGATTCATCTCCAGTCACTCTGCAGATGCATATTTTTAGCCTGGGTGATACCTTGTCAGCAGCCTTGGGGGACCCTGAGCATAGGACCTAGTCAAGCTCTAGGTGGACTCCTGACTTACGGAAACTGTGACCTCGTGAATGTGTGTTGGTCCAAGATGCTCAGCTTGTGGTCATTTGTTAGGTGGTAATAGAAACAGACAGTGACAGCAGGCATGAAATTAAAAGATGCTGACTCCTTGGAAGAAAAGCTATGACAAACCTAGACAGCATATTAAAAAGCAGAGACATCACTTTGCCAATAAAGGTCCATTTAGTCAAAGCTCTGGTTTTTCCAGTAGTCATATACAGATGTGAGAGCTGGACCATAAAGAAGGCTGAGTGCCAAAGAATTGATGCTTTTGAACTGTAGTGCTGGAGAAGACTCTTGAGAGTCCCTTGAACTGCAGGAGATTCAACCAGTCCATCCTAAAGGAGATCAGTCCTGAATATTCATTGGAAGGACTGATGTGAAGCTGAAGCTCTAATACTTTGGCCACCTGATGCGAAGGGCTGACTCATTGGAAAAGACCTCTGTGCTGGGAAAAATCGAGGGTAGGAGGAGAAGGGGATGACAGAGGACGAGATGGTTTGGTGGCATCACTGCCTTAATGGACATGAGTTTGAGCAAACTCCAGGAGATAGTGAAGGACAGGGAAGCCTGGCATCCTGCAGTCCCTGGGGTTGTAAAGCGCTGGACACAACCGAGTAACTGAACAACAGCAAATAGAAACCAATGCCAGGATTCTTAAAACATGAAGCTAAATAACTGATGCTTCCACTGTCGGAGTTTGGGGAGCATCCTGGTCTTCCTACTGCTCTGTTTCTGCCATGTGATGAGGAAAGAGGCTGTCCTGGGAAGTAACCTTGGAGGTTCCTTAATTGATGCCCCCAGATAAGGATGTCAGCAGCTGCTGCCAGAGGCCTGGCATTTTTTCTAATATTTGCCACTTGAAAGACAAGTGTTGATTGTTGTGCTGCATTGACTGACTAAACAGCGTGAAACGGAACTGGATCATTAGGGCCCTGTTATCATTCATTATTAAGACCTTTTTTTTTTTAATTAAAGGCCATCTGCTTTCAGCAGTTTGACACTTTATATATTGTTGATGGGAATTTGACAGATTAATCTGAGAAAAACATTCAGTTCAATCAAGGGATATTTATAATATGTGGTGAATGTGAGCAGACAGGAATGAAAAATAAACATACGACAGAGGAATAAAGAAGAAATGTAAGGCAAGAGGGATTTCCCAGAATACCTGTTTCAGAGGTGCCTGCGAAGTGGTCTGTGCTCTATCGCGCTTGTTTGTGACAATTTCTTCTGCTGCTTTTGGGTCTGTCTAGAGGAGTGTCCTCAGATGGAAACCGCTGCTTGTCATCTGACAAATGTAGACTTATTTCCTTGTTGTCCCACCATGCTTCCTTTTCTTCCATTACACATTGTGTATTTATACTATGCATTTTCCTTATGGTGGACTGGGGTACGAATGGAAGAGAAAACTAAGAAATCTCAATTCAAAAAGGAGTAAAAATAGAAAGTGTGGAAGAAAGTGTCAGTCGCTCAGTCATGTCCGACTCTTTGTGACCCTATGGACTGTAGCCCGCTGGGTTTCTCTGTCCATGGGATTTCCCAGGCAAGAATACTGGAGTGGGTTGCTCTTCCCTCCTCTAGGGGATCTTCCCAACCCATGGATTGAACCCAAGTCTCCTGCGTTGTGGGAGGATTCTTCACCATCTGAGCCACTAGGGAAGCCCTTAAAAATAGAAATGTCCTTCCCTAATATCTGGGAATAGAGTGTATAGTCTTTATGGGCAAGGCAAATACTATGCAAAAATTGTCATTAATTTATATATATATTATTTAATTGCTATTATTATTTAATTATTACATATATTATTCTAATTGCTGAAAGGTTAGAGAAATCAAAGAATGATATGGGGAATCTATAACAACAGTGAAAAATAAAATTAATTGCACTTTAATATATACACACAAGCTATTTTTTTCTCCATGACCTGTTTGACCTTGGCTATATCACATGACAGCTCTGGGTCTTGGTCTCCTGGTCTGTAAAGTGAGGTATTGGAACCTTCTGCTGATGTGTTGAATGGTGGTCCCTCGCCCCCATGCTGTAGAGCCTGAGTTGTTTTGTGAAGGCTGCACATTGCGTCAGATCCATGCGAGCACTCAATAAGTTCATGGGGATACTTCCTTTCCTTTTCCTTTCTCCTACTTTTTGGTTTAATTTTCTGTCTATTGTTTGATAAGTGAAAAAAAAAGAAGTGAAACTGTTAGTCGTTCAGTCATGTCTGACTCTTTATGACCCCATGAACTGTATATAGCCCACCAGGCCCTTCTGTCCATGGAATTTCCCAGGCAGGAATACTGGAGTGGGCTGCCATTTTCTCCTCCGGGGATCTTCCCAATCCAGGGACCACACCTGTGCCTGCTGCATTGGCAGGCGAATTCTTTACTTCAGAGCCCAATGGGAAGCACACGCCTTTCCTGCCCACCCCTGTCTGGCCTCTGGGTTTCCTGTTTACCCTGAACCACTTAATTGTTCCTCTGACCTCTTATTGCTTCCCTCCTTGTCTGTTTTCCCTCCTGGAATATGAGCTCCATGAGGACACACACTTCTGTTCACTGTAAGTGTATACCCAGACAGGTCGTATTTGTACAATGGATGAATGCACCATGAGTCTAAGAACCACTGCACCAAGGGCCCTGTGTGTTATGCACTTCCCTGATGGCTCAGACGGTAAAGAATCCCCCTGCAGTGCAGGAGACCAGGGTTCAGTCCCTGGGTTGGGAAGATCCCCCGGAGAACGGAATGGCTACCCACTCCAGTACTCTTGCCTGGGGAATTCTGTGGACAGAGGAGTCTGGTGAACAACAGTCCATGGGGTTGCAAAAGGGTAGGACATGACTGAGTGATCAGGGTCAGTAAATAGAGGTGAAGGCATCACGTCCAAGAACACGGTGTCTTGTGTGTACTGACCACACCTTTCTCTGTGCTCACTTTTCCATCACTAGGGAGTCTGAACTGGCACACAGCTCACTGCCCAGGCACTGCCAGCCTAATGATTGACACGGAGGGGCTGGTTTCTGTGCATTGAGGGTGTGGAAGGAACACTTCGTGTACTCACGGCTCCCAGTGTTGGCAGGACAATCTGGAAGGTTGTGTGTAGCTGGAGTGAAATCTCCGGACTCATGATTACTCTGCTCAAATGTCCCTTTCTCACTAATAAAAGACTAGGCAAGCATCAAAGGGAAACCCCACAGGTCTCTAACTGTCACCAGCACTCTAAGAAGGCAAAGTGCTTTATCTTTTCTTTTTTGGAATGGTTACAATAGGCAAACTCCTAGTCCACAGTGGGTTAAAGCTGCTGAAAATCCCTCAGGAGAGAGCTACAATTACTAACATTTACTGACAGCATTTGTGACACTGGAGAATGGTTTTCTTAAAGCTAATTCAAACCATCTTTGGCCACTGGTAGCAGTAAGCAGTGTCCTGCGGCAGGACAGGATTTACAAGAAATTTTCCCCCATTGAGCAGCTAAAGCAAGCACATGTTGAAGCTCACAAGGAAGGAAAGAAGGAAATGTGGGAGGTGTATGTCTTATTAAATGGCATTCATTTCCCTGTTCTCAGATGAAGTGCCAGGCCATTACTTCACTGCCTAATGAGTGAAACACGGGTATGTAATTAGGCATCACCTCATGACTGCATGAGCCGTTAATCAAACAGTAATTTTAAGGGTTGTCACGGAAGGAAGGGTCAGGATTATTCTTGGATTATTATTATTATTTTTTTAAGTAGTAAGCAACTAAGTAGTAAATCTCTGAGAAAAGAAACGTCAAACCCTTAAATATCAGAATCTTTCTTTTTAACTGAAATAATATGCTATCCGTCGAGGCTGTCATTGCTTTTCAGAAGTACCTTCAAGGTTTTCTTTGGGGCTCTCCTTGCTGAAAGCATTTTAGCCTACTGATAGGAGAGATCAATGAAGTTAGGAACTTTTAAGTTTTGGGTTAAATCTGAGTAAAAATTGGACATGCAAACTTTACCATCTTAGGTTTTTATCTCCCCTGTCATAACCTACACTAGGATAGTGGGGTTCAGGGCAAGATGGAAGTGAAAATGTTAGTCACTCAGTCATGTCCAACTCTTTGTGACCCCATGGACTGTAGTCTACAAGACTCCTCTGTCCATGGAATTCTCCAGGCAAGAATACTGAAGTGAGTGGCCATTCCCTTCTCCAGGGGATCTTCCCACCCCAGGCATCGAACCTGGGTCTCTTGCCTTGCAGGCAGATTCCTCACTGTGTGAGCTACCAAGGAAGCCACCCCAAATAGGCCACTTGGGTGTATTATTTTGAATTAAAGTTGCTTAAGAAACAGCGAGTATAAGAAGGACACTCTGACCCTCCCCTTGGCCTTCTGAAAACAAGACATAAATCTCACACATGAAAGGTGGAGAAAGACATTCTTATCATCAGAGATAGAAATCTCTGGACCAAGAAGCCTGTATAAAAAAAGCCTGTTACTTCTTCACTAATCTCTTCGCCCAGACTCACACTTCTTTGTCTTGTAAATGATTCACAAATTTATTGTTTATCTAGAAGGTACAAAAGCTGCCTGCTCTGGCCACTTTGGGTTTCATTTCTTTGGCCCCCATACACAAAAAATTAATATTTCTCCTGTTAATCTCTTTTATTATAAGGAGTGTCTAAGCCAAAAATCTAGAAGGGTAGAGGAAAAATTATTTCTTTCCCCTCCAAATAAATTCAGTACATTGAATTCAATTTGTAGGTTTAAGGTTTTTAAGCAACCAGTTCATTCAGATTAACAAATAAAGCAAATGAGATCTGGCTGGTTGAATCATCTTGCGATGAATTCTCCTGAAATTACAAAAATTACTGAGGCCTGGAGATATTTCCTTAGCTAGTCTAGACACTTTGAAATTGTTTTGCATGATGCCAGTGTGGATAATTATAATAGTATTTCACTTATACCGACCAAGCACTCCTGGCATGCAAGCCCCAACTCCGGTTTTTGTTAGTTCTCTGGCTTGTTGCCTTTATACGTGGAACAGGACTGCTCAGTTGAGGTTTGAAGTCCCCCCTGTGTTTGAAAGAGGCCCAGTTGGTCTGCTGGATGTGGCCGCGGAGACGTTCGGGCTCTAAACATGAATCCACTCCTTGGGCTGTGCCTCCTGGAGCCCCAGTGCCATTCACACCAGAGGACGCGTGATTTCTTCCTGCACAACCGCTTTGTCCCCCAGGACGGCCGCTGATAAATAGTCACAGCTTCACAGAGTATGCCATTTATTAGCAGGCAGATAGGTGAGGGGAAACCTGGGAACACTCAATGGAGAAAAATTACCTCTGCTTCCATCAGCGATGCGATTGGTGGGCAGTTCAGCAAATGAGACAAGAGGGGCTGAACTCAAAGTCCAGGAGGTGGGAAGCGCTGCCTGTCCACCTTCATGGCAACAGAGGAGCAGCCCCTCACTGTACAGCAAGCTAGCAGCTGATGGGGAGACAATTAAGAGGGTTTTTAACGAAGGCAGGTCTGTGACGTAGAAGTTGGAAGAAGCAGTAAATCTGACTTTCTAGCAGGGTCTGGATCTTAGCCACTTCATTCAGATTATTAAAATCAAAGCTAAAAGAAAACTAAATGAAAATTAAAACCAGATCTGAATAACAGCTGAGAAGAAAGGGAAACAAATGTGACATCCCTATCAGCATGGTTTCACAAAAACTTTCTAGACAGATTGTCTGTGTGCTCAGCTGTGTTCCTCTCTGCGGACTGGAGTCTGTCAGGCTCCTCTGTCCACTCGAATTCCTGGACAAGGATACTGAAGTGGGTTGCCATTTCCTTCTCCAGGGGATCTTTCCGACCCAGGGGTCAAGCTTGTGTCTCCTGCATTGGTAGGCGTGTTCTTTACCACTGAGCCAACTGGCAAGCCACATATTTGTTGCTGTTGTTCAGTTGCTAAGTTGTGTCTGACACTTTGTGACCCCGTGGACTGCAGCACGCCAGGCTCCCCGTCCTCTGCTATCTCTCGGAGTTTGCTCAGATTCACGTTCATTGAGTCAGTGATGCCATCCAACCATCTCATCCTCTGCTGCCTCCTTCTCCTTTTGCCTTTAATCTTTCCCAGCATTAGTCTTTTCCAATGAGTCAGCTTTTTGCATCAAGTGGCCAAAGTATTGGAGCTTCAGCTTCAGCATCAGTCCTTCCAATGAATATTCAGGGTTGATTTCCTTTAGGATTGACTGGTCTGATCTCTCTGCTGTCCAAGGGAATCATTCCCAAGAGTCTTCTCTAGCACCACAATTTGAAAGAATCAATTCTTCAGTGCTTAGCCTTCTTTATGGTCCAACCCTCACATCTGTATTAGCTTTGTAATATTAATTAACGTAATAATTTTGGTGAGTTGACCCATGACCCTTCTCCACCTGTGTGGTCCTCTGGTCCCTAATAAACCCCAGCATTTAACATAAAGGTATAATGGCACACCTGTAGATGCCTGCTTACTTGATCAGAGCCTTCTCTTCACTCTACCCTTATTTTTTGACTCACCTTGCCTTTTTAATAAATAGCAAGTTTTAAAAAGATTTTTTATTTTTATTTTTGTCATCTCTCATGAGAAATATTCATGGGGCAAACCCTTGTGTGCACACATATATGCATAAACATTAACCCGTAATAATGGGCATGTATGAAATATTGAACTTCCTTTTGAGTAAAGGATGACTTAGCCTAATAGAGAGAGTCAGATAAGGACTCCCAGTCCCAGTGGGACTGGGAATAATTCAGGCGAGCATCTGGTGAACTGATTCTATTGGCTTATGACCCAGTACCTCTGAAACTCTGCTAGAAAAACTCTTGTGACATCTTAGATGTGTCATTTTGAGTCTGTCATGGAATTAAGTATCCCCAAACCTCTACTTTCCTGTCTTTTTCATAGGACAGATGTTATCAGTTCAACAGGTGTGCATAAGAGAGGAGGAAAAGGCCTCATGCCTCAGGCACAGACATCTGAGATGCGGCTGCATCATCTGTAGGATCTGTCTCCTCCCTC